>NC_086343.1:21170323-21499260 GCF_032445375.1 Bacillus rossius redtenbacheri | reverse complement strand
GCAGCCTGTGATTAGATAAAGCTTTGCTCGGGCGTTTCACATTAGCCCAAAGTCATCCAGGTGAGTTGTGAGCCAATAGCAGAGGCAGCACTGAGGTACAACTATTTGTATTTTAGCCTGTCGCAAAATGAATTCGCGAATTTTTCCTGTCTCTAGTGATTCACCACAAAAATATTTTGCGCCAAGACAGTCTGCAAACCAATATATCTTCTTCTTGCATTTATGTGGTGGTGATGTGGGGGGGGGGGAGGAATGTGTAATTTTTGTGAAAATATTTCCAGACCAACTGTGTGTAGCATTGTCTGTGTTTCGTGTTGGCTGGATTTATTTCAGATACACCAATCACAGTCATCCAGTGCGGAAGCAAACGCTTCCTGAATGGCCCGGGCCAAAGGGCAAAGGCTTCTCTTGCAGACGACCGCCAATCACAAGGGAGCAATCGCTAGCGCGGGCATACCTTGTTGCAGCCTAATGAGCAATCGTATCATTTTTTTTTTGCGAAAAATAAATAAATTTCTCTGCTCTTAAGGTTGGACATAAAAAAAAATTCACATTATTTAGTTATTTTAGGGCGAACAACAGACTTTCTGTGTTGCAGTAGTGTGTTTCCGTGTTGCTTCATCAGCTGAGTTAGGTGATCCTGAAAGAAGAAATGTTGTAAATATGCGGACATACATAGTGTATCGAAGCCTGTCAAGCAGTGAAATATAGCCGTCTTAAAGCACAGAGCAGTTTGAGAGAGGCGTATATTATTCCCGTGCTTCCATCCCTCACCCCGCCACACATCCCTAGTGCCTTTGCCTAAGTAACGGAACACAGCCATGAAGAGACGGTTTATTGCAGCTGTCGCTTGTGCGGAGTCTCACAACTCTCAACCGCTGCGCCGGGCGAGAACTCTAGTGGACGTTCGGCAAGATATACACAGACCGAGTTCCCTGACTTTTCCCTGACTTCCCTGTGTTTTTTTTGGTGCTATTTTCCCCCATGATACTATGTATATTTTTTTCTCGTGTATTGTTTGTCATGTATGCTATATTATCCCTTTGTATTTTATACGTGTCATGGACTACAAAGGGAGAGACAATGATCGTCTGGAATTGCAACAAGTGTGTGTAAATGGTTTTGGTATGTATATATTGTTGTATTCCTTGGCTTCACCTCCATATGTAATCTCTTTCATTAATAAACGAAATTTAAAAACAAACCCTGACTTCTCTAGTTCTTTCGTAAAATTTACATTAAAAAATTTGCCACTTTTTGAAGTTATACTTCTTTAGGCGCGTCGTGGAAAAATGTCGAGAGTGAATTTTTACGGTGCGCGCGCATCATGCAACGAAATATTCACAGGAAGATGGCGGATCCACGCGTATGAACAAAAATCCATATACAGTCAGTTTCATGAAAATTATGGGACATGCCAAGCGTATAGGTAGGGGCAGGCATTTTTCGCGAATAAATCTGAACGCCTATTAGACTGCAACAAGGTGTACCCGCACCAGGGGTTTTTTCCCTTGTGATTGGCGGCCGTCTGTGAGAGAAGTCGTTGCCTTGTTTGACCGAGCCACTCAGGACGCGTTTGCTTCCGTACTGAATTACTGTGATTGGCGTTGTAATAATCGACATGCGCCTGAAATAAATTCACCTCAATCACGAAACACAGACGATGCTACAGTGTTTTAATTTATAACTAATCTCGAAATCTTTTCGCGAAATATGCATGGCCCTACGTATAGGTGTTTCAAATTAAACTTTAGGATACTGAAACTACCCTGGAATATATTTGGTAAACCAAAATAGTTATAGTAAAGAGTAAAATATTTTTTTGCGCTTCTTCATAACAGTGCCTTAGTCACAACATACAGATTCTGCAGTGTCGTAAAAAAAAAGTAACTACGCAAAAACTAATATTTAATAAATCGCACTACAAGGCAAACAAACATTGCAACAAACAAAGATTGAACACCAATTATGATTTGCATGGCAGATTTAACAGACTAGCGACACAAAATTAGTCTTTGTTTCACAGATTCATTTCATTTCCTTTACCTAAACATATATTTCTCTAACAACTCCCTCAAAAATTCGGAATTCCCTGAAGTTTCTGATATATTTTTTTTGCGTAACATCTTAGCTCTCAGTATACGGCATTTGGCGGAAGTAATTTTGGATGCGACGGAAATGTGTAACAGGAAGCAGGGAGAAGCGCGCGCAACTCAATTTTTCGGTGCGGCCTACAGTTGATGCTTGTTCTGCAGCGTTTCAGCGAGCGCAAACATTTACATGGCGTTTGAAATGAGAGAAAGAGAGAGAGAGAGAGAAAGGGAGAAAGGGATTGAAATCACAGCCGTTTATCATTCGTTCCGCTAACAGTTGTCTCGAACAGTGCCACGCATTACCGTGTGGCTTTTATAACATGTAGTGAAATAATAATGTATAATATACAATATAAATTCAATAATTTTATAAATGATGCAATATAATACGTGTTGTGTTAATGCATAGTTTGTGATACGAATTCTTTCCTGGAAGTTATTTTTATAAAGTAGGCCTAATTATTAGTAAATAACTTCTGCAATTGATAAGGTAATGTTTTAAATTTTGAGGTTCATTCCTTGTAATGCCGTGTTAATTAATCATTTTCAACTTGGTACATAATAAATTAACGAATTAATTATTCAAAACAAATTATTTCCTTAATAACAATTTATTTAATAAATGATATATATTTTTTTTTTATTTACAGGGATGGATAAATCCAGAGCAGAGAGCACATGCGAGAACACAGACAGCGTAAGCGCGAGGGAAAATTGCAAACTGAAGGAAAAGGGCCATAGAATGTTGCTCTGTTGTAACTGTACTCAACGTAACCCGGATTTTTGTTCGTTACCGAGGTTAGGATGTGTTACACATCACTGGCTGAGAACGGAAAGACTTGATCATTTTTCTTCTTCTTTTTTTTTAAGTGAAACTTCTTTACGATAGGCAAGGTAAGAGGAGGCGATGACGTCACCAGAGCGCTAGAAAAGGTAGCGTGACGTTAAAGGTAGTGTTAACTCTCAGAGGAGAGTGTAAAAAAAAAAACTATCAGGAAGCGTTGTGTAGCTGCATTGCTATTTGGCGCGGCGTGTTTTGTACCGATTGTACTTCTGTTGGGAAGCTATCTGCAGGTTTCGATCGGTATACCGGTTGGGGAGAGGAAAAAAAAAGGGGGGGGGGGGGCTGCAGAACGTGATGGGATCGGATAGGCGCAGAGATGGTAACTTGCTGGAAGGACGCCGCTGGTTGGCTGGTGTAATTGCTGGGATGGGTTCCTCAGCCCTTCGACATACCCTTCTCGTACCCTCTGGGCCGCGACGGATACGGCGTATCGTTAGGGCCATGCATATTTCGCGAAAAGATTCCGAGATTAGTTACAAGTTAAAACACTGTAGCATCGTCTGTGTTTCGTGATTGGGTGGATTTCTTTCAGGTACATGTCCGATTGTTACAACACCAATCGCAGTAATTCAGTGCGGAAACAAACGCGTCCCGAGTGGCTCGGTAAAACAAGGCAACGACTTCTCTCGCAGACGGCAGCCGTTCACTAGGAATAAACCCCCTGGTGCAGGTATACCTTGTTGCAGTCTAATAGGCGTTTAGATTTATTTGCGAAAAAGGCCTTCCCCTACGTATCGTTTTTCCCTCGCCTTGTGACGTCGGGGGAGTATACACAAGGGTTATCGGGAACCAGCGCGCTATAAACCATGCGGAGCGAAAAAGGCTTTGGTAAGACGTACTTCTGCGGTGACGCCGGAAAATTTAAGTGTGGCTGTGGAGGGTCGTTACCACAACGCCGAAATACCACAACGCCGAACGTACAATAACACCGAATACCAAATTGACCGCAACGCCGACAGCTAGAAAACTGCTGTGTACCACAACGCCGAAATACAGTAACGCCGAAAAATGTCGCTGCGGGGAGGGGGGGGGGGGGGTCCACAGGAGCAAAATGAAAAACAACTGAACGAATTTGTGTGCTAACCTTACCTTAACCTAACATTTGTGGCAGTCCTGCAATGACATTTTTCGGCTTTAATGTATTTAGGCGTTGTGGTAATTCGGCGTTGTGGTACACAGCAGTTTTCTAGCTGTCGGCGTTGTAGTCAATTTGGCATTCGGCGTTATTGTACGTTCGGCGTTGTATTGCGTCCCCGGCTGCGGATAACGTCAACTGCACTAAATTCGGGGCGTGTTGTCCGAGTGGTCAGAATCTGTCGATTGCACACTACGCACATTCTTTTGAAGCCTCTCAACACGATCAGAAAAATAATTTTTTTTTGTGGGTTTGTGTTAAAATTGAAAACGCGTAACTTACACGTAACCGTAGTTATATCGTATTTTAACTTCATAAGTTGCTTGCTGAAAACCCAAACGGCAGCAGAAGAAGAGCCGTCTTCAGGGCCTTAAGGCTGGGTTCACAATTAAAAAAAAAAAAAAAACATGAGCGAGTGCAACAGCCGGCCTTGCACACGACCTGTGCCTTCGACTTACACGAAATCGGTTCACAACAGAAATTTTAATGTGTCAATTTTGGCCAATGAAATTGTGCTATAAAAATAACCTGTGTTGATAATCTTAGTAAATAAATATTTTGGGTATGATTTTCCCGCGACAGCTATCCGGCAGCCTGTAAAAACTTTTTTCAACTCGTAAATGTTATGAGGTTATGATAGGATAAGCGAAGATTTTAGTAAACGACATTTTTTATGAAACCTTAAAAAAAATTTTAAAATTTTTTTAGTATATTTTACATTTATTTAATACGAGTAATTTATCTAAATAAAAATGATGACATGCATTAAAGAAGAAATACAACAAACTTATATCTAGATTATTTTATACCTACAAATGATAAGATAAATATATAAAATTCCTAACTCAGCCAAAATAGCACCCTACTATGATTTCATTGGCTCTTGCACATGTGTCCATAACAACAATGACATATCTTCATGTTTCTGCTATGCGCACTCTCTCTCTTCTATGCGAGTCGTTAATCAGTCGGACGGTCAAATCAAGAGGTAATTAATACGAAAATACCAGAGAATATATTGTGACATGTAGGCACCAAAATTTTACTTTCGAAAATCCTGTAAAATTGCTTAACTTGTAAACTAATAGACTGATTTAAAAAAAATTTAAATTTTGTAAAAACATGTTTTGGTGACAGATAAATTATCGAAAAAAACTGTATTACGAAAGATTGCACCAAATGTTCGGCAGAAACGTTTTTGTACGAGTTTCGTAATGGTTCTAAAATTTTGACGGGTTCCGTACTATTAATCCTACTCTTATTGAATCCAGCCTAAGTGAGTTGATGCAGTACACCCTGGCAAATTTTGAGGTCACCAAAGAGTAGAGAGAAAGAAAAAAAAAAATTCGCGGATTCAATTCGCGAAGAGCTAAAATTAAGATTCAGTGTTGCTTCTGCTATTGACTCATAGTTAATCTGAGGGGGAAGGTGGAAATAAGTATCGAATCGTAGAGACATCCATTGCAGACGACACACAAGTCAGCAGCTGATGAACAGGGGACTCTTGAAAGAGCATGTGGAGGCCTGTGGGGTGTATCCCGGAGGTGACTGAATACCTGCCAGGGAGAGACAGCCAGGGGGGGGGGGAAGAGAGAGAGAGAGAGAGAGAGAGAGAGAGACCAGGGCCCCCACATGGCCGGTGCTACCGTTGCTATGGCAATGGAGCCCATGAGTCTAGGGCCCCGTAAAGGAAAGAAAAAAAATTAAAACAAAAAAGTAGACAATTTTAAATAAATCATAGAAAACAATTGAACAGTAAGGCCTACATTTAGTTACTGATGAAATATTACACCAGAGTAATATTATTCGGGATACGCTGTGCATACAGAATTGTGTTTGAATCTACAACTGTGAGTAACAAAAACCACTGCCAATTGACGTGACACCATATTGACAGTGCAGAACACTTCACTTACACTCATTTATTTGCAATTATTCAAAATAAATTTACGTTGACGATCGAAACACTGACTTAAGAGTGGGATAAATAGCTACTAGAAATTCCAGCTGCTTGAAGCGTAACATGTGCGCCTGATATTGTACGTTAGACCAATATTGCTCTGAATCCCTCGCGATAGGCGACACTTCTCAGTCCCACGATAAGGACCGAAAGGGGTGGGGTGGCACTGCGAGGCAGTCGGATTTAGTTTTCCTTGCTGTCGCTGTTAGCTCGGGATATATGAATGGATGTTCATTTATAAATGGCGAAAACAAACGCACGTTTTGTAAAAGGTAATGCTCGTGCTAATTGCATTTGTCTGTGCGAATAAAACGGAATAGAGGTAAAAATCTAGCAAATTGGAGAGAGAAAAATAAGTAAGTATACAAATTATTTATAGTATTCATGGGTAGTTTTCAGGGTATAGCTTCAGGCAGTGTTATTAATAAAAACATATGTTTTTTTACCTTGATTTAAGGTTAAATGAAAGCACAAAGACTGAAGAAAGTACGCCAATTGCAGAAACTACATCTGAGAATGCTAAAAGCAAGAAGAAATTACGTTATGAATAGTTTATATTGTGTATTTTATTTTGTAATAAAGGAAAAACCTTTTTACTTCAGTAACTACTATTCATGAAATATACATGTGTTATATATGTTATACATTATATATAAAATACATTTTAGTGTTAAATGGGATACAAACAAGAGATACTTTTATATGCTACGTAATGAAACAACATGATAGCTTTGAAAACTTGTAATAGTTTTATGTATATTATCAATTTGTATGTAACCGCGAGGTAAACTATTGTAACTTATGTATTTTGTTTACAAATCAGCTTTACAGTTTTGTGTAATTATTCCTATTTTGTGCTGTGCTTATAGAGTTGGAACTGCAAAATCTGTAAAACTTATCCCCCAATAAATGCCTTGCAAAGTAATATCCCACGCTATATTTAGTTCATTTAATTTTTATACAACTATTATTATTTGGTTGAAAATAAGATGTGTGACAAGTAACCTAAAAGCAATTAAAAATTATTAATTTTATATCCACAATCCAGTTAAATATTTGTAAATAAACAGTACTATAAAATATATATATGTGCAAAGAATACTCTAAGAATAATATAAATGAGGTGGACGCGAATGCAATGATAACAAGAGAAATGCAGAGTAACCCAAGACATGTGTTATCGAAAACCAGACCTTCCTCTAAACCCCTTCCAAACATTGTCAACAAGGCGCAGATAACAGCCCGAACCCAACCACTCTAATGGCGAGGATTATCTACAGAGCTCGGATCTTGCTGAAGAGATGGAATAAAAGTGTCCTATCTCCAAACAGTGAAGTGGAAAATTTTCGGCTCAAACATGAATGTGCAGTGACTTACGCGTGTGCAAGTAATTCGCAATTTTATGAAGATAATTATTACCAAAAATCATATACTATAAAAAAATGTTACGTGTAAATCGTTCAGTTTTTACTTTTTTGTTATTCTGATTACTTTATTTTCTGCAAGTTGTCAAATTTGCTCTAATAGAAACCTTTTTACTAATTAATTTTGCTTATTAATAACAACATTAACCGCATTCTGACAACTGGGATCAGTCATTATACCTTTCCTCAATGATGTGTAAAAATCTCATTCATCTGCATTAACTGGTTTGACCTCTACTTGCCGTCGCATTGACCACTAAAACAGCTCTAAATGAAGCCCTTTATCGCCCTCTTAAAACTATTTTTTAATGTGTTTTAAAAATAATTGTGAAAAGGTTAAATATATATATAACTAAAACAATGTACATAAAGAAAAAAAAACATTTTTTTTTATCTCTGTTAGAAAAAAAAGGGGGGGCGGGGGCCATCATGACTTCTAGCAACGGGGCCCACAGAATGATGTCGAGGGTCTGAGAGAGACTGACCTGCGGGAGGATCACAGGTAGAGCGTGCCCAGTCTCTTGGTGCCACCGGCCACTGTCTTGACGGGGTTGTTCTTGCGGCGCGGGGGCGGCGCAACCGGCTCGCCGCCGCCGCCGCGGAGCTCCCACACCAGGTTTGTGAGCGACCGGGGGCGGCTGAGGCGGCGGGATCGCTTCTCGGGCAGCTTGGCTCCGGCCCCCGAGTCCCCCGAAGTGCGACCTCCAGACTGGCTCGAGTCCAGCGTGCCGTCAAGCTCCATGGCCTGGTGCAGGTTGCTCATGGACTTGTAGCGGATGTTGAAGAGCGGCGAGCCGCCCTTGCCAGGGCCGTCCTTGAGCGGCGAGGCGCTCTTCTGGCGCAGCAGCCGGCCGGCGCGCTGCGAGTTGCCGTTCTTCACGAACAGCTTGGGCGGCTGGGGGCGGGTGCGCTTCTCCGCCTTGGTCGCCGCCGCCGTCGCCATCGCCGTCGCCGCGGCGGCGGGGGGCGGCAGCTTCTTGGTCGGGATGGTCTCGATCGGCGGCGGCTCGGGCCTGTCGCGCTCCGGCGTCGGGGCCGCCGCCGCCACCGCCGCCGCCGCCGCCGCTGTAGCCGCCGCCGCCGCCGCCGCCGCCGCTGTGGCCGCCGCCTCGGGGGGAGAGTCCGCGAACGGCGACCGGATCCCTTTGGGCAACGGCGCGAAGCCGCGCACGTAGTCGTAGATCTGGTCGATTTCGTCGTAGTCGTCGGCGTGCAGCGCCGCCGCCGGCGCGCGGTTCTCGTCGCCGCCGACCACGCGGTGGTAGTGGTGGTGGTTGTGGTTGTTGTTGTTGTTGTGGTGGTGGTGGTGGTGGTTGTGGTTGTTGTGGTTGTGGCTGCCCGCCGAGTCGGAGGACGCGCTGCGCCGCAGGAAGTAGCCCGTCTTGCCCGACGCCGCCGAAGACGCAGAGGCGGCGGCGCGCAGTATCTTCGAGTCGCCCAGCTTGCCATCCAGCACCTGCGCACACACCGCACCATCGCCATCCGTGTATCTACTCACGACCACACCGAAAGAAAGGTTTCTATGCCTCAACAAAAATATTTGTTTGCATATAAAAAAAATTATCAAATTTACAAAAATCAATTCTGCTGCACGTGAAACTAGGAATGGCCAACAAATTATTCCGTTACATCAAGTACATTGTTCCTTCCCCGTACACACACAAATATTTGTTTGCCTCGAACAAGCCTTTTATTTTTTTTCACTGTGCAGGGACCATGAATTCACGTGGCATAGTTTTAGAAATAACTCTCCCAGGGCCGGTGCAAGCTAAATTGGCGCCCTAGGCGAAAAACCTTAATCCCCCCCCCCCACCCCCCTTGGCCGTACACCCCAAAAAAAAATTTCCTTGCCTCAAAATACATCACGTAAGCCTAAGATTTTGTCAACAATCAAATGTAAGCAGGCTTGTGTTATTTTTACTATTTTACTTATTACAAATCATAAACAGGTCACCGTGAACTTTAAATAATTACTTATATCAATATAAACATTCCAAACTGTTATAAAAAATCAATTTTCAACTAGTTTCAATGATCGTTAAACATATCATATGAGCTGTTATGTGTCGTGCTGCGCCGCCCCCCAGCCACTTGGCGCCCTGGGCGGTTGCCTGGTTCGCTTACATGGACGCGCCGGCCCTGAACTGTCCATACCTGTATTTCGACACAAAAACGTTCTTAGCTTTAGGATTTGATTAGAAGGCGAGGTTGGCCCTCGCGCAGGGCAGCCGGCACGCGCAGAACCTGCCCTCACCTGTATGCGGTCGGCGGCCTCGGCCGCGAGGCGCGCGCACCGCTCCGCCAGCCGCTGGAACTCGCGCATGGCCTGCAGCTGGTCCGAGTTGCGCGTGCGCTGCAGCTTGAGCGGCGCAGCCAGGGGCAGCGCTATCGCCGCGCCCGAGTCCTTCTGCAAGGGCAGCGCGAACACGTGCTCCTCCTGCAGCACAAGGACACACCGCCGCCGTCAGCCCGGCTGTCCTCCTCCCCCGCAACCCGGTGGCAGCGGTGGTACCAACAACTATCAGACCCCTCTGCGGACACTCTCAGGTCATCCCTCTTCGACCCCCCCCCCCCTCACGGTGCAGCGTGAGGCTCCTGAACCCGGTGACAGCAAAAGTACAGCTATCAGACCCTCTGCGGACACTCTCAGGTCATCTCTCCCCCCCAAATTACAGTGTGATCCTACAGAATATCTGCTGGCGCCTGGGACCATCTCGACGATGCACCCTACCCCAGGAAATCTAGGCATTGTCCAGGTCCTCTCTCCAAGTTTAAACCTGATCCCGATGAAGAGCTACTGAGAAGATCTGTTATCCCGCAGAATACAAACACGTGTCGAGGTCCTTCACAATGCTATGCCGCGTGCCCAGAAGATTCTGAGGAGGGTCTCGTGTCCTCCCTCCGAGATTGAACCTGGTTCCTAAGGAGCTGCTTATCAGCCTATTCGCCATGATAAAGTGTTGTCCCACAGAATCCACGCAGATGCCTAGGTCCTTCACAAATGCTGTACCATGATTCTAGAGATTCTGAGGAGGGTCTTACATCCTCCTTCCAGGACGAGACCTGATTCCAATAGCTGCTGATACACCTGAGATACTAGCCGAGATGAACTGTTATCCTACAGAATATACACACGGGCGCATAGGTACTTCCAAAGAAGCTGGAACTTTTCACCACGATGAAGTGTGATTGTACAGAATACACACATATACTTAAGTCTTTCAAAATTATGTACCATGATTCCATTTCTGGGAAAGGTTTAGGTCCTGCCTCCAAAAGACGAAACCTGATTCCAAAGAAGCGGCTGATTTTTTTCAGCTATTTGCCATGATGGAATGTTACACCACAGAATCTACCCAGGTGCCTAGGCCCTACACAATGATATAGGCCTCCCATGATTCCAAAGATTATGAATAGAGCCCTAGGTCATTTCCCATGAAGTAATGTTATTCTAAAGAAGCTGTGAATGCTCCTAAGCTATGTCCAATGATAACTTTTGATCCCATATATACTGGAACCCAGGTCCTTCGTCATGGCAAACCATGGTTCCAGAGAATCTGAGGAGAGTCCTAGGTCATTCCCAATGATGAAAGTTGATTCCAAAGAAGTTGCAGAAGCTTCTTAGCTATTCCCAACGATGAACTGTGATCACAAAGAATCCTCGCGGGCACCTAGGCCCATCGCCATTTTGCGCGATGATTTCAGGAAGGGTCCAATTGTGTCCTCACATGGTTTTAACATGAATACACAGAATCTGCAAAGGATTTAGCCCTTCGCCATGGTCTGATACCACCGATTCTAATCCCACCGATTCTATGCAGACTCCTAGATCCATCCCCCTTCCGATGATGAAGCATGATTTCATAGATTTGGTAGAGGCTCCTATTACCTTTCTCACTTATCACTGGCTTAAATATCTTAACAACTGTTAATATAATGTATTGTTGCTACACTTTCATCAACCACTAAGGTATAATTCCATCCAGTATGCCTTAGAAACACACAGAGATCAGGGCTGGGGTTTCAAACCCTCCTACAGAACGATCAACCCATCATCGTGGGCAAATGTAGCTACTACACAGCTGTGGATATCAGGACAGCAAATAAATTGTACAGCAGCAAGCCTACACATAGTCTGTAACATGTAAATTATCTCCATTTAACAGTTCTTAAATTACTAGTACCAATGGTTTATGTATTCTGCACCAGCTCAAAGCGAAAAGAAATGTCTTTCCCATGGTCGCAATGATCCAGTGATCAAGTTAACCTGTTTTCACCAATAGTGCTTTCTTGCCATGTTTTTAATACACTATAACAGAATACATAATCAACAATCACATTGTTCTAAAATTTTCAAAAGTTTGTTAATTTTTTTTTTTAGTTTTTTTTTTTTTACTTCTCAAGGGGGTGGAGCAGCTGCCCCTTCATCCCCTTCCCCTGTGTCCCTGGATTCGCCCTTGCTTCTGCCATTGTTGTTCCTTCAATTTCATGTGGTCCTTGACAAGCATCATGTGTTGCTTTGCAAGTGGCAGTTGGGAAAACTTGCACTATTTATGACCGGGTAGCCACACAAATCTGTTATAAAATTTCCTTGAGTTTTCCCTGATATTCCTAAACAATTTTTCAACTTTTCCTGGCCTTTCCCTGACCAACCGAAATGTTATTTGACCGACAGGCACTAACCCGACATTTCGGTGAAATTACTTTCGGTCTTCTGACTGCTGGTGACATGAGAAAGCATACACTTTGAAAGGCAGAGAGCCCGAAAGTACTTTTGCCGCAAAGTTATTTACCGACAGGCACTGGACCGACAGGCACTAGGTCGAAAGTAATTTTGCCGAAAAGCCCGAAAAGCCATTTGACAGACAGGCGCTAGACCAGACATCGGGAAAACTTTTTAAGGGGAGGGCCGAAAAAAAAATTGAACTAAACAAAACACTGCCACGCACATTGTACTCCACATCTTCATGCTATCGATCTAAAGACATCTACTACGGCACTACGTCTACGCGAGTTTGCGTGCAAACTCAGTTAGTATTATATGCGATAATACCGTTCTTATAACGCAATGAGAAGAAAACGCAGAAAAAAAAATATTTTGTCCTGTGTGTAATTGTAGGGGTTTACAAAACCATGTCGCGGGCCGGATTGACTAGCCCGAAGAGCCGTGCTTTGCCCATGAAGGCACTAGACAGAAGTGGTAGAACGTGTTAGCTGTGGCAGAAGGGCACTAGTGGAATGAGGCGGGGACGCACCACAACGCCGAAATACCACAAAACCTTAATGCCAAATTGACCACAAAGCCGAAATACCACAACGCCGAAATGTCAAATTGACCACAACGCCGACAGCTATAAAACTGCTGTGTTACCACAACGCCGAGATACACTAACACCGAAAAATGTCATTGCAGGACTGCCACAAAGGTTAGGTTATGTTAGACTAGGTTAGGTTAGGCTAGGCTAGGTTAAGTTAGGTTAGGTTAGGTTATATTACGCTAGGTTAGGTTAGGTTAGGTTAGGTAAGGTTAGGTTTTATTGTGGTACTTCGGCGTTAAGGTACATTTCAGAAACACACACAAATTAATTCAGTGGTTATTTCGGCGTTGTGGTACACAGCAGTTTTCTAGCTGTCGGCGTTGTGGTCAATTTTGACATTCGGCATTATGGTATTTCGGCGTTGTGGTAATGGTACAGTCGGCGTTGTGGTAACGGTCCAGTCGAGCGAGGCCCACCTCGAAGGCGGACAGCAGGCGCAGCTCGGGCACGAAGTGCGACGGCGACTTGAGGCCGCGCGGCGGCGGCCCGTGCACCAGCCGCACGGTGAGCGGCAGCCGCTTGCTGAGCAGGTTGCGCGCCGTGTGCACGCCGCTGATGTTGTCCTCGCGGGCCAGCGCGCTGAACCTGCCGCGCTGCTCCAGCCCCAGCAGCACGGCGTCGCCGCGCGCGTCGCTGCAGCGCAGGTAGCGGCCCCGGCCCGCCGCCGCCGAGCCGCCGCCGCCCCCGCCGCCGCCGCTGAGCTGCACCTCGCCGCACGGGGTCAGCGTCTCGCCGGCCGCCACGGTGCGCGCGCCGTCAGCCGTCACGCCGCCGTCCGCGTCGCAGCGCGCCACCAGCGCCCGCAGCGGCTCGCGCACCAGGCAGCCTCCCTGCAGGCGGCGCCGCGACAGCTCCGCCACGCTCTCGATGCACCGCACCGACCTGTCCGCAACGCCACCCCGCTCCTTGGACCCAGTGGCGTAGCCAGGATTTGTGTATGGGGGGGTGTTAAGAAGCACACGGCCTCCCTCCCCCCGTATTAAAGCATAGGGGTCCGGGGGTCCGGGGGTCCTCACACCGGGAAAATTTAAATTTTAAGTTTGTAAAATAGTGCTATTTTAGCAGTTTTCGGTTCTTAAATTTAAATATTGTAACGGTAAAAAAAAATTTAAATTTTAATATGAAATTTGTTTGAGTGATGAATAAGAAATTAATTAAAGATTTTGGGGCTAAGGGGAAGGGGGGGGGGGGGTTGAACCCCTAAATCCTACCCCCCCCCCCCCACCACCTGGCTACGCCCCCCATGCTGGACCACAAGTCACCTCGAGGATTACCGAACCACAAACCATTAGCCAACGAGTAGGGAAATGCATATTTCGCGAAAAGATTCCCCATTACAATGATCCTCCTAAAATAAACTCTGTAACCTTAAGTCGCTGTAATTTCTTTATATCTTTTGTCAGTCTGAAATGGGGCGGAAATACATCATAGTATCCCATTATGCATTACAATAATCCTCCTAAAATAATCTCTGTAACCTTAAGTCGCTGTAATTTCCGTCCACCTTTTGTCAAGCTGTAATGGGGCGAAAATACAATACATCATATTATCCCATTATGCATTACAATGATCCTCCTAAAATAATCCCTGTAACCGTAAGTCGCTGTAATTTCCTTCTATCTTTTGTCAGGCTGTTGAGGCCACTTGTGGCGGCCTCAGTCGTCTTGGATATTATTATTATTATTTTTATTTTGCATAAAGTTTATTCTAAGATGATTTAATTTTTTATAACACTATTTATGTCCTTATATTATTTAATGGTGTATTTTAATATTTATTTATTGTTACTTTTTAATAGTATACTTGGTTTATTTTACGTTAAGTACTCTTACTCTGTAGTGGGACGTACGAGAAGTAACGAGAACGATCTAGCGGAGTGAGGGGTGGTAGCAGAGGAGGGGGGTGACGTCAGCTGACGTGACGAGTGGGAGGCGGCTGCCAGCTGTTTTGCGAAGAGTGTGTTTTTGATCGCCGGCCGCGGAACTGCTCGTGAATGTAGGAATCGCATTCCAGCCATGGGGAAGTTGTGTTACGTTACGTGAACAAGAATTAACAGCAATATGACGGTAATGCCATGGCACGTTTGGCGAAGCGAAAAGCGTGGTGGTACACGAGCGCGCGATGGTGTGGGGCTAGTGCACGGGCCACAGAAGCATTGCACTGCTAGAGGCGCAAATAGTGAGTGGGGTTTACGCCCGACCCCGGGAGTCTCCGGCTTCAGAGGTATGCTTCAGTACCAAGTAAGTGTGAGAACTGGATTTTAGTACTTTATTTTCCCGACTGGTACGATTTTCAAAAGATGTGTATTGAAAACAGAGTGCGGCGACGGGATTTAGTGGTTGGATTATATAGACTAAAGAACGTCATAATTTGTGTTCCTCCCCCCTCCTCCGTAATAGACTTTTTTGGGACTTTGGATTAGAATTAATTATACTGCAAGAGTGTCTGTAAACCAATGTCGTTACACTGTGAATGTAATTATACCAATTTAAATGATACCTAGAATTTACTTTTTTACGGTATTTAAGTTTGAGCATCTTTGGTTTGGTAAGTCATTATTATACCTATCACGATAGAGTTTCCAGGACTGTCGGTAAATTTAGTATGCTAATATATTTTTTTGCGCACTTGCCAAATGTTAGACCAGTCGATGCACGTCTGTTAAACTTAATTTCTTTACACTCTCATTATCAGTATGTCAGTGGTGACGCGTACGCGGGACTGGCGTGGTGAGTGCGGACGTGTGCGACTACCCCGGTATAAGGGGAGTTGGCCACACTGTAATGGGGCGGAAATACAGCATAGTATCCCATTATGGATAGCATAAATCATACTAAAATAATCTCTGTAACCTTAAGTCTCTGTAATTTCCTTCTATATTTTGTCAGGCTGTAATGGGGCGGAAATACATCATAGTATCCCATTACGGATAACAATAATCCTCCTAAAATAATCCCTGTAAACTTAAGTCTCTGTAATTTCCTTATACATTTTGTCAGGCTGCAATGGGGCGGAAATATATCTTAGTATCCCATAATGCATTACAATGATCCTCCTAAAATAATCTCTGTAACCTTAAGTCGCTGTAATTTCCTTATACATTTTGTCAGGCTGCAATGGGGCGGAAATACATCATATTATCCCATTACTGATAACAATAATCCTCCTAAAATAATCTCTGTAACCTTAAGTCTCCGTAATTTCCTTCTATCTTTTGTCAGGCTGTAATGGGGCGGAAATACATCATAGTATCCCAGTATGGATAGCAATAATCCTCCTAAAATAATCTCTGTAACCTTAAGTCTCTGTAATTTCTTTGTATCTTTTGTCAGGTTGCAATGGGGCGGAAATACATCATAGAATCCCATTATGCATTACAATGATCCTCCTAAAATAATCTCTGTAACCTTAAGTCGCTGTAATTTCAATCCATCTTTTGTCAGGCTGTAATGGGGCGGAAATACATCATGGTATCCCATTATGCATTACAATGATACTCCTAAAATAATCTCTGTAACCTTAAGTCGCTGTAATTTCCGTCCATCTTTTGTCAGGTTGCAATGGGGCGGAAATACATAATTGAATCCCATTATGCATTACAATGATCCTCCTAAAATAATCTCTGTAACCTTAAGTCGTTGTAATTTCAATCCATCTTTTTTCAGGTTGCAATGAGGCGGAAATACATCATAGTTAGAGCCACGGAATTTTCGCGGATTCATTTAGTCGCAAGCTAGAATGCAAACCTTCACACTCTCGCACTGTGTTCACGATCGGTCCGCACTTATCTGGACACGCCCCTCTACGACCGTGAGCCAACGATGCCCAGCTAGGAGAGAAGTAAGCGAATCAGGTAGTGCCAAATAACAAGGATAAAAATGTTCTCGCTAAGAAATCAACCAATGGGGGGAAAAAAAACATGGGTCGAGCACACCTATAACTTTGAATTCTATCCTGAGGCCAGAGGAACACGCGAAATTTCCGGGACTCTAATCATAGTATCCCATTATGGATCACAATGATCCTCCTTGCTGTAATTTCCTTATATGTTAGTGTATTGGAATGGTGTAAGCAGAGGTGCCCCCCCCCCCAAACACTATGACTCACCTCCCTCCCCCTAACCTAATGATGCGCCCCCCCCCCGACATTTTTTATGCCATTTTCTCAATGATTTACTCAATTATTTTATAATATTATACTTTTTTAGTATTATATTTTATTACATTTTTGCATTAATCAAAACTTATTTTCTAATAATAATTTTTGGGCATATCAGGTAAATATTTCCTTCCATCCTGAACCGACAGATGCCCCCAAACTGCTTTCGTTGAGGAAAGTGCGTTGTTTGCCAATTTTTATTTACACGGTCCCTTCCAATTATCGAAGCACCGGAAAGGTATTTTCACATTGGAAGCTGTAATTATGTAAATAATATGTACATTTTTTTTCTCGTCTTTTAACCACCACACACCACCCCCCCTGGGGGCACCCCTGGTGCGAGCGACGCACCTGCCCTCCTCGCTGAGCAGCTCGAAGTAGCCCGGGTAGGACTCGGGAACCGCGAGCCGCGGGCCGACCCCCGCCAGCCTGCGGCCCTCTTTCAGCTTGACGGCCTGCGCGGCGATCTTGCGGCGCCTGCCCACCGACACGAGCAGCGCCGTCGACTGCAGCCCGGGGCAGGGCAGCGTGGGCACTCCAAGGCCGCCGCACTGGCCCTTGGTGATCTTCACGACGGCGGGCAGCGGGTGCCGGGCCACGAACTCGCGCAGGTAGTGGGCCTCGTCGCACCAGCGCGCCGCCGCCACCACGATCTGGCCGTCCGTCGCCGCCATCCTTTCAGCTCAGCGGCCGCATCTGCGGACCCACCCGAGCGTGTCTGGGTCAGGGTCTCCACAAGGAGACCAACTTAGGCGAGGAAAAAGTACTAGATTATAATTTGTTATGGTTTTTAACAATTTAGGAAGTTATTATGACATCGCAATGCTCAAACTTAAATATCACACCACACCAGGGGCGTAGCCAGGGGGGAGGGGGGTTTAGGGGTTCATTCCCCCCCCCCTTAGCACCAAATCTTTAATTAAATTTCGAATTCATCACTCAAACAAATTTAATATTAAAAATTAATAAAATTTTTACCATTACAATGTTTAAATTTAAGTACCGAAAACTGCTAAAATATCATTATTTTACACCTTAAAATCCAAATTTTACCGGGGGAGGACCCCCGGACCCCTCCCGTTAATACGGGGGGGGGGGGCAATTTTTCTTAACACCCCCCATACACAAATCCTGGCTACGCCACTGCACCACACACACTGTTAATACTTAGAGACCGTAAAAATTCACGGATTCATTTCACGACAGCCTAAAATTCATATAGTTATACCTCGGTGCTGCATCTGCTATTGGCTCACAACTCACCTGGACGACTCTGGGCCAGTGGGAAACTCTCAACCGAAGCTGTGTCGAATCACAGGCCGCTACATTGGGACACCTTTACAAGACAGCAGCCAATGAGAGGGTGACATTTGACCGAGTGTACGTAGAACTATAAAGTTCATCCTAGAGGTCATTGAACCCGCGAATTTTTCCTGTCCCTAGTTATTATGACATCGCAATGCTCAAACTTAAATATCACACCACACACACATGCATCCCATAGTTTTTTAAAAATAATTACGCTTAGTAATAAAACATATTGGAGTTACAATAATATTATTATATTAAAGAAAAATTACTAGATCTGTACTAAACCACTAATAAAGTTATAAAAGTACTATATCCAGTACGAAAGTACTAACTGTGGAGACCCTGATCTGGGTTAGTTGAGTCTCGGGCCGAAGCCCGTACGTAGGGGCCTGCAGATTTCGCGAAAAGATGAAAGTTAAAACATCAGTAGGGACCGGAAAAATTCGCGGATTCAATGACCTCTAGGATAGCCTCCATTATCCCCTGAATTTCTCAAGGAAAACACGCGTGTTCATTGGGTGCTAAATTGTGAGGCGTCTCCACTGGGTAGCTTGTGATTCGACGCTTCTTTGGTCGATAGTCTCTCATTGGCCCAGAGAGCTCCAGTTAAACTGCGATCCAATAGCAGAACCAGCAGATTTGTACACTAGTTTGAATTTCAGCCTATCACGAAATGAATCCGCGAATTTTTCCGGTCTCTAATCATCAGTATTTCGTGATTGGGTGAGTTTTCTCCCCAGGTACATATCTATTTGTAACAACGCCAATCACAGTGATTCAGTGCGGTAACCACAGGTGCGGGTATACCTTGTTGCAGTCTAATAAGTGTTGGATCTTTTCGCGAAAAATGCCTGCCCCTACCTATACGCTCTTATCATGCAGGCGAGGTAGCATGCATCATGTACTAGGAGGGGGATTGGCCAGCCATGGCAGCGTTTTAGCCATGTCTAACACCGCTCACTGACTATACTAGACTAATAACTAGATAAGTTGTGCACCAGGTAAAACCTGCACAGACACAGGGAAAACCCTGGGAACTTACACGCGGGATGCAAAAAATTCCATGCGTTAATAGCAAGCAGACTGGTTACAGGAAGCAGACAAGAGTAGGAATGAACTACTAAGCAAAGGGCGGGAACTTGGACATTGCTGTCCGCAATTCATTTGGTGGCACTGGTTGGTTCGGGGGCGACTTTCGTCGTTTCCCGCCAGGGCTGCCAGCAAGCCCACAGCACCGACCACGCGCGCGTCTCGGACGCCCAGCAACACAGCTTCGCCATCTTCACTTCGGAACCACATTATTAGGGGCAGGCATTTTTCGCGAAAAGATCTGAGCGCCCATTACATTGCAATACGGTGTGCCTGCGCCATCAGTTTCTTCCTTGCAATTGGCGGCCGTCTGCAAACGAAGATATACCTTTTTTTCACGGGGCCAATCAGCATGCGTTTTCTTCCACACTGAATTACTGTGATTGGTGGTTCTAACAATAGACCTGTATCTGAAATAAACTCACCCAATCACAAAACACAGACGATGCTACAGTGTGTGGACTCTCACCTTGTCTCGAAATCTTTTCGCGAAAAATACATGGCCCTACACATTATAAATAACACTGTTACTATCAACTCGTGTTCAAACACCCGTAAACCTATGTAGACAACCGCAGATTAACAGAGATCCCTTAACAAGCGTTTTCCGTGAATTCAAGGCAAGTTTTTCTAACAGCCCGGACATGCCCTGTGGTAGTCTAAAACACTTTAAAAAGTCAACAGCGACCGAAAGATCAAGTATATCACTTTCGATCCACTCGACACTCGAAATGTTTTCCTTCTGGCGATAGCAGCGATTTGAACAGTGGCAATGGTGTGGTTGAAAAAACAGTACATGTTTTTTTTTCCGTCCAATTGATATCAGTTTACTTCAACTTCAGCGCAAGCACCAACGCCATAGACATTCATGATGAAGACAGATTATTTATTGTATTCCGCGACCGAGGTATTTATGAATGACATACTACAGACAAAGGTTAAGTCAAAACTGTATTACTAGGGCCATGAAAATTTCGCGAAAAGATCCGGAGAGTAGCTGGAAGTTAAAACACTGTAGCATCGTCTGTGTTTCGTGATTGGGTGAGTTACTTTGAGGTGCATGTCGATTGTTACAACAACCAATCACACTAATTCAGTGTGGAAGCAAACTCGTCCTTAGTGGCTCGTGCAAACAAGGCAACGACTTCTCTCGCAGACGGCTGCCAATCACAAGGAAGAAACCGCTGGTGTGGGTATACCTTGTCGCAGTCTAGTAGGTGTTCAGATTTTTTCGCGAAAATTTCCTGCCCCTATGTATAACACACGATTTCATGTTGTTTATTTCATAAAACCATTAAATAAGGTATTTTTTTAAGTTTTAAAAGCCTTTTTATTAACAATTAAATAAGGTTTTATTTTAAAATTTATTTAAAATCATGTGCAAAAACAAACATGAAATAATAAAAGAAAAATAATTTATTTTTATTTGTTACATGTCCCCCCAACAGTTGTTACAACTTTTGTGGTAGACACGACACGTATAAACAGGTAAACATTCATCACTGCCAATGTATGGACTCCCACATCGTCGGCACCATTGCAGACAGAACGTCGCAAAAAGGCCAACACGCGAGGTAAAAAGTACCACACATTAGCGGTGATGGCAAACAAATAGAAACAAACACGATACTATCCCCTTAATATGTCATGTTTTTTTTTTTTTTTAGAGAATGAGAAGTCACATATCTGAGTTTCATAAATTATTCTGTATATGAATTCTCATATCTTAATTTCCTTTTTTTCGTGACACAAAAAAAACACCTTACAAATTTCGTTCTAAGAAACCAGAGAAAAATATTGTAGATGGCCATGCAACCAGAGCGAACTCACATACTTGAATGCAGGTAGACCCCTTCGGACTAAGAAACCAGAGAAGAAAATTGTTAGATGGACATGAGATCAGAGCGAACTCACAGACTTCAATGCAGGTAGACCCCTTCGGACTAAGAAACCAGAAAAGAAAATTGTTAGATGGACATGAGATCAGAGCGAACTCACAGACTTCAATGCAGGTGGACCCCTTCGGACTAAGAAACCAGAGAAGAATATTGGAGATGGACATAAAACCAGAGCGAACTCACAGACTTAAAAGCAGGTAGACCCCTTCGGACCAAGAAACCAGAGAAGAATATTGTAGATGGACATGAGATCAGAGCGAACTCACAGACTTCAATGCAGGTAGACCCCTTCGGACAAAGAAACCAGAGAAGAATATTGTAGATGGACATGAGATCAGAGCGAACTCACAGACTTCAATGCAGGTGGACCCCTTCGGACTAAGAAACCAGAGAAGAATATTGGAGATGGACATGAAACCAGAGCGAACTCACAGACTTCAACGCAGGTAGACCCCTTCGGACCAAGAAACCAGAGAAGAATATTGGAGATGGACATGAAACCAGAGCGAACTCGCAGACTTCAATGCAGGTAGACCCCTTCGGACCAAGAAACCAGAGAAGAATATTGGAGATGGACATGAAACCAGAGCGAACTCGCAGACTTCAATGCAGGTAGACCCCTTCGGACCAAGAAACCAGAGAAGAATATTGGAGATGGACATGAAACCAGAGCGAACTCACAGACTTCAATGCAGGTAGACCCCTTCGGACCAAGAAACCAGAGAAGAATATTGGAGATGGACATGAAACCAGAGCGAACTCGCAGACTTCAACGCAGGTAGACTCCTTCGGACCAAGAAACCAGAGAAGAATATTGGAGATGGACATGAAACCAGAGCGAACTCACAGACTTCAATGCAGGTAGACCCCTTCGGACCAAGAAACCAGAGAAGAATATTGTAGATGGACATGAGATCAGAGCGAACTCACAGACTTAAAAGCAGGTAGACCCCTTCGGACCAAGAAACCAGAGAAGAATATTGGAGATGGACATGAAACCAGAGCGAACTCGCAGACTTCAACGCAGGTAGACCCCTTCGGACCAAGAAACCAGAGAAGAATATTGGAGATGGACATGAAACCAGAGCGAACTCGCAGACTTCAACGCAGGTAGACCCCTTCGGACCAAGAAACCAGAGAAGAATATTGGAGATGGACATGAAACCAGAGCGAACTCGCAAACTTCAACGCAGGTAGACCCCTTCGGACCAAGAAACCAGAGAAGAATATTGGAGATGGACATGAAACCAGAGCGAACTCACAGACTTCAATGCAGGTAGACCCCTTCGGACCAAGAAACCAGAGAAGAATATTGGAGATGGACATGAAACCAGAGCGAACTCGCAGACTTCAACGCAGGTAGACCCCTTCGGAACAAGAAACCAGAGAAGAATATTGGAGATGGACATGAAACCAGAGCGAACTCGCAGACTTCAACGCAGGTAGACCCCTTCGGACCAAGAAACCAGAGAAGAATATTGGAGATGGACATGAAACCAGAGCGAACTCGCAGACTTCAACGCAGGTAGACCCCTTCAGACCAAGAAACCAGAGAAGAATATTGGAGATACACATGAAACCAGAGCGAACTCGCAGACTTCAACGCAGGTAGACCCCTTCGGACCAAGAAACCAGAGAAGAATATTGGAGATACACATGAAACCAGAGCGAACTCGCAGACTTCAATGCAGGTAGACCCCTTCGGACCAAGAAACCAGAGAAGAATATTGGAGATGGACATGAAACCAGAGCGAACTCGCAGACTTCAATGCAGGTAGACCCCTTCGGACCAAGAAACCAGAGAAGAATATTGGAGATGGACATGAAACCAGAGCGAACTCACAGACTTCAATGCAGGTAGACCCCTTCGGACCAAGAAACCAGAGAAGAATATTGGAGATGGACATGAAACCAGAGCGAACTCGCAGACTTCAACGCAGGTAGACCCCTTCGGACCAAGAAACCAGAGAAGAATATTGGAGATGGACATGAAACCAGAGCGAACTCACAGACTTCAATGCAGGTAGACCCCTTCGGACCAAGAAACCAGAGAAGAATATTGTAGATGGACATGAGATCAGAGCGAACTTACAGACTTAAAAGCAGGTAGACCCCTTCGGACCAAGAAACCAGAGAAGAATATTGGAGATGGACATGAAACCAGAGCGAACTCGCAGACTTCAACGCAGGTAGACCCCTTCGGACCAAGAAACCAGAGAAGAATATTGGAGATGGACATGAAACCAGAGCGAACTCGCAGACTTCAACGCAGGTAGACCCCTTCGGACCAAGAAACCAGAGAAGAATATTGGAGATGGACATGAAACCAGAGAGAACTCGCAGACTTCAACGCAGGTAGACCCCTTCGGACCAAGAAACCAGAGAAGAATATTGGAGATGGACATGAAACCAGAGCGAACTCACAGACTTCAATGCAGGTAGACCCCTTCGGACCAAGAAACCAGAGAAGAATATTGGAGATGGACATGAAACCAGAGAGAACTCGCAGACTTCAACGCAGGTAGACCCCTTCGGACCAAGAAACCAGAGAAGAATATTGGAGATGGACATGAAACCAGAGAGAACTCGCAGACTTCAACGCAGGTAGACCCCTTCGGACCAAGAAACCAGAGAAGAATATTGGAGATACACATGAAACCAGAGCGAACTCGCAGACTTCAACGCAGGTAGACCCCTTCGGACCAAGAAACCAGAGAATAACATTGGAGATGGACATGAGATCAGAGCGAACTCGCAGACTTCAATGCAGGTAGACCCCTTCGGACCAAGAAACCAGAGAAGAATATTGGAGATGGACATGAAACCAGAGCGAACTCACAGACTTCAATGCAGGTAGACCCCTTCGGACCAAGAAACCAGAGAAGAATATTGGAGATGGACATGAAACCAGAGCGAACTCGCAGACTTCAACGCAGGTAGACCCCTTCGGACCAAGAAACCAGAGAAGAATATTGGAGATGGACATGAAACCAGAGCGAACTCGCAGACTTCAATGCAGGTAGACCCCTTCGGACCAAGAAACCAGAGAAGAATATTGGAGATGGACATGAAACCAGAGCGAACTCACAGACTTCAATGCAGGTAGACCCCTTCGGACCAAGAAACCAGAGAAGAATATTGGAGATGGACATGAAACCAGAGCGAACTCACAGACTTCAATGCAGGTAGACCCCTTCGGACCAAGAAACCAGAGAAGAATATTGTAGATGGACATGTGTACAATAAAGCCGAATTACCACAACGCCGAAATACATTAACGCCGAAAAATGTCAACGCAGGACTGCCACAAAGGTTAGGTTAGGTAAGGTTAGCACGCAAATTCATTCAGTTGTTTTTCATTTTGCTCCTGTGGCCCCCCTTGCCCACAGCAACATTTTTCGGCGTTACTGTATTTCGGCGTTGTGGTACACAGCAGTTTTCTAGCTGTCGGCGTTGCGGTCAATTTGGCATTCGGCGTTATGGTATTCGGCGTTATTGTACGTTCGGCGTTGTGGTATTTCGGCATTGTGGTAACGACCCCTGATAATCTCTTGTTTTGAGCGATGTCGCTGCTGCTACACACTGGAATTTTAATATTCGTGGTACGCGCCGTACTGCACTGGCCAAAGGTTCCGAAACCACCAGCACACACATGATTTCAAACTAGTGGCAATTACAATTTTTTTAAAGGTATAAAGAAGCTGTACTATGTTTGGAATTTACTATGTTTGGAATTTTACACGACCTTCCTAAAACGTCCGTGCACTTTAACAAAAGATTTTTTGGAAACCAGATACCAAGAAATAGTTTGTGATACTACAAGAAAGATATTGCAACTTTGTACAAAAACACATGGCTATGGTTATTTTTTGCATTTGTAAAACACTTTCTTTTTTTTTTCGAGCTAATGCAGAGTCTTTCTTACGAAAATTTTGCGCATGACTTTGTATTTTAATCAGAGCCTTCAATTTTCTGATTGACCTAACAGAACAACCAACCAGAAGAGAAGAGCCCACTCATTGGCTGGCACACCCACGGCCAATCATAGAAGCCCAGCTAAGATTCGCCAAACAGCCCAGCCAACCAGAAGAAAAGGAAGGCTCTGATTGGCCCACAGCTGCAGCCAATCGGGAAATACTCTCCTCTCGAGCAATAGTATATAAAAACCTCAGTAAGGTTACTGCTACCCTGGTTCGTAGGAGCGGCTTGCACAGATTTACACTACACGCCACACCCGAATTTAACTAGGTCACTTGAAATTACAGCACACCGACAAGCCTCTAATGCACACCAACATGACACTACATCACGCCAGTTAGCCGATCTAGCTGGTGGGGAGCTTCTCTCCCCCGCCGAATTAGGTACACGTAACTTTTATAGCATTACACAACCTACCAGCGCACACACAGGCCCGTGTGCCAACCTTATCCCACAAGACACGCGCCCCGCCCGTTGATCAAAGTGATTCTACAAAAGTGTGGGGTGCAACTGATTTACAATGCACTAAGCGAGTTGTAGAAACTTCGGTTTCTGGCCTCGCACACACTAACTGCCCCGGATGGCAATATGATGATCGGCTGCTACCCTGGTGGTGGCGACTGCAACGGACGCCTTCGGACGCGGCTACAACCCAGACAATGGCCGGGAAAACTCCGCGATCCTCATTGTCTGTAGGCGCTTCTGCGGCCTTTCGAAGAGACTGGTTCAAAATGTCGTTAGGTTCGAAACTATTCGTGCATCAAAGAAATATCCTTGACACTCGAAGAACTGAGGGAAGCTGGCTACATACAATGATGGCTTATTTTACTTGTATTTGTATAATGTTGAGAAATAAATTGAATATCGAAAGTAAAAATTTAATGTTTCATTTATTTTATTGTGATTTTTAACTATAAGCCTGTGTGTTTCCGCTACTGCGTGTGTTCATTCCGTTTCCTGTGTGTCCCGTGTGTTCATTCCGTTTCCTGTGTGTACTGTGTGTTCATTCCGTTTCCTGTGTGTGCCGTGTGTTCATTCCGTTTCCTGCGTGTACCATGTGTTCATTCCGTTTCCTGTGTGTACCGTCTGTTCATTCCGTTTCCTGTGTGTACCGTGTGTTCATTCCGTTTTCTTTGTGTACCTTGTGTTCATTCCGTTTTCTGTGTAATGTCTACAGTAGCGCTAAATTCCAACTCGTCAGAGTGCGGTTGAACTGTACGTGCGGAGCGTGTGTTTGTACGGTCAGGCCAAGCCAGCACCGTTCTCGGCAATTAAGTCAGCCTCAATGCGGTTTATCCTTTTATAACCCTCATCAAGAGAAATACGCGCGAGTGCAAGAGAGAGAGAGTGAAAAAGGGGGAGGGAGGGGGCAAAATGCATGCACCTCGCGCCAATTAACTAAGAAAACAGCGTGATTGAGGTTAATGAAGGTATTAAAGGAAGATGGAAAAGTGAGTGGGGGGGGGGGGGGCAGGGGTCTCTATTTTGCATCTCGCGAATCAGCGGCGCTTTAATGTCAGAAATGATGGTGGCCGGTGTTGTGTAGCACGTAATGAACGGTGGAACATAAAACGACAGGGATATTGCTATAGTTGTGTCTCACTCTTTAGTTTGTAGAACAGAGTAAAATGGCACCCGCTGTTACCAGATTCATATTACCCGGCTTGTTAACATTAAAAATCTTCTTTTGTGTACCATAGTTGATTACAAAACGTATTAATAATTCTATTTTTCTATTTGTTGAATTTTTATAAGACCATAAAATAGTTTCAGATTTATTAAAGCATAGTAATTCTTAAAGAATAAAAAAAATTGTATTTGTAAAAGTCCGTCACTGTTAATAACAAGGCATTCCATTAAATTATTAGCGATGCTCAAATAGAGCCCAAATTTTCTTTAAATTACGTTTCCTTACAAGTAAAAATTGATCATCATCAGATGATGCTCTTGATTAAATACAACAAGAAAATGAATTTATAAAATTCTAATTCCAATTTTCATTTATAGTTTTTCGAATACGACGAAAATTTTGCATACATACTTCTAAATCACCATCAAGCACGGTAAATCATCATTTAAGCAATGTGTCGGGTAGAAAAGGTTGAAAGTGATTTCAACTACGCCATAGCATGCTCTCGCTTGACAATCCCCAACTCCGTGATTATACCAATTATACGACGTACCAGAACTTTTCAAAACTAGTAAAAATATATTTGAACTACTATACGTTATGGCCAAAATACTAAATGAGTATCTAAAACTTCGTCCGTCCATTCACGAAATAAAAATATATAGTTTGCCGATTGATTGCTGTGCGAAATAAAATATCGTGTTGTTTATATTGTTTTATCACACTTATGTTACTTTTGGAAAATACATTTAGCAAGCCTGCAGTTCATCAATAAGTCGCGGTGCTGTTTCTAAGTCACCGTTGGAAGCCAAGAAAGGACACGCCAGGTGAAAACGAAGACGCAACTGGGGTTATCCTGGCAGGTGATTCCGCATTGGCTGATGCAATAACGAACACACCTTACTGGTTGAGTCGGGCCCTGTTAAAACCTGCATGTTTGGGAAGGGGGGGGGGAAGAGAGAGAGAGAGAGAGAGACCCAATACGGCAGCCGTTGAGGTTCGGTTGTAAATTTCATTTTTCTCGCCATCACAATTAATTAAGGTATTTTTCCTGCAAATTTATTTCGATCATTGTCTTACATATGTTGATGAGGGGGGGGGGGGGGGGAGGGTTTGTCACAAAATTTCTCAAAACAGACTTTCACTGAACGTTATGTTCGAACTACGATGGTCACTTTAACCATGCCAACTTACGTTGTGTCTTTGCCGCTATCAGATGATATTTCGGTAGGTATCTGTCGAGAAAAAAATTTGAAATCGAAACATGAAAATGCAAGAGAGCTGTGATGGATTTCTAGGCAAAGACCTCGAATAATAGCCGACTCGGCGAGCAGGACGTACCTAGACACACACACACAGTGCGCAAAGCTTTCAGAAGAAACCAAGCGATTTGAAAACTGCCCAAGACATCAGAAACTCGTTTAAGAACACACTCTGAGGACGGATGAGTATTTTTTTCTTTTCCGTATCTTGTTTTTATGTTTTTTTTTTTTACGAAAGTGAAAACGGCTAGACTCATGTTTTCAGAACAATTTTTTTTTTTTCACTCAAGGGGACGTTTATTTACACCTATGTCTTCATTACTCCGCCACATAATGTTATGGTTACTGAACAAATCTCATCGTTGTCCTATCATGGGCGTCGCAAGGATATTTTTTTTTTTGGGGGGGGGGGGGGGATTGGTCAATTGATTTAGTTGTTGAGGAATATCCATCCCCTGGGGAAAAAAAGCGGGGGGTCCGGGGGTCCTCTCCCCGGAAAATTTGGGGGTTTGAAGGTGCAAAAAGGTGGTTTTTAGGCATTTTTCTTTCCTAAATATTCTAATTATAGTTGGTTGCAATATACAATTTATTTTTTATAAAAAATATTTCCGTAGAACAAATTTGTAAAAACACAGTGCTCACATTACCACGATTGGACTAAATGCACCATGCGCAACATATGGGTTGTATCACAGAAATCACATTTTTAATGAAACTACGAAACTAAATATATTATTGGAGGGGACGAAATTGAAGACTTTTATTATTGGGGAGAGGACGTGTCCTCCCCCCCCCCCCCCCTCCCCACCACCCCCCGCGTTTCACCGGTTACGACACCCATGGTCCTATGCACGACGAGAAAGAGTGCGCGCCAGTTTCAGAGCTGGAAGCGCAAACCACCCCAACAAGAAAGTAATACCTTTGAATATATATACTGTATAGAAGTCGCGAGTGGATAGGATTTACTCTACGTTTTTCAGAAGCGTATGATGAGCAGCTTGGGAACTTCACCGCTGCAGGGCGCTGCCGTAACGCCCTGTATCGTCTCAGGTTGTTATTTACACGTTAGAGCGCAGCACTGTCGCCCGCTGTCATTCCCCCGCACCCCCCATACATCATTCACTGCAGCTCAAGGTCGTTCAACAGGAGGGGGAAGGGGTGTTTGAAGAGTTCGACACTTGCCCGCTAGGGACCACCACAAGTCGATGCCCTAGAGATGGTGGCGATTGCGGGCGGTGAATTAACCAACTACCTCAAAACCGCATTAGAAATTTTAACCTGGGCTGGCGACATCTACACAGTATATATATTCAAAGGTAATACTCCCCTCCCCTTACCAACTAAACGAGACGGGTCGAGCGTAAAGGACCTTCCGGGTGCCCGCGGGGTTCTTCCGCGACCTGGCAACGCCGCCCCCTGAAGAGAGCATGTCGACACTACTACCCCCCCCCCCCCCTCCCGAGGCGACCTGTGGGGGAAAGTGGGGCCGCCGACGGCTCCACCTGGTGGAAAGGAGACTCTCCCTCACCGCCATGACATAACTAGGCATAATGAAGGATCAGGTAAGAGGAGCAGATAGAGATAGAGAGAGAGAGAGAGGTGAGGTATCATACTTGCACCCTCTCCTGTGCATCGCGCCCGCTGACGGGACTACTAACCCCCCTCCCCCTCCCCCCCCCTCTAAGGACCGACCTCCTGACCCCGAGGGCTGGGGCGACCACGCCCACCTCTCTCCCTCCCTCTCTCTCTCTCTCTCTCTCTCTCTCTTCGCCGTCTCACGTCTCACTCCCGGAGGCAATCACCAGGTGGTCCCCCCCCCCCACCCCGTGGCTCTATCGGGGCGCGGTCGCGGCCGTTGTGACATCGCGATAACGTGTAGAGACCGGGAAAAATATTCGCGAATTCATTTCGCGATATGCTAAAAAATTACAAATAGTGCTGCCTCTGCTAATTGGCTCACAACTCACCTGGATGACTCTGGGCCGATGAGAAACGCCCGACGAAAGCTTTTATCGAATCTCACAGGCTGCTTGCTACGTTGGGACGTCTCACGAGACAGCAGCCAATGAGTTGGGTGGCATTTTTACCGAGTGTACGTAGAACTGTGGAGTTCATCCTGCAGGTCATTGAACCCGCGAATTTTTCCGGTCCCTAGCGATAAGCATACCTCGGGGACAGTGCTAAACAGCACTACATCGGCCAAAGCAACATTCCCAACTTTTTTTTTTTTTTTTAAAGTGAATATGAGAATCACAGGGTAACGGAAATGAGTAGGTAACGGTATTCAACGCGCGCGTAACGAATATTGCTCAATGGCGCTGGGTAAAAAAAAAATGTTTTGAAAAGAAAAATCTTTACAGATGGCAGCACCAGCGCAAGAATTCGTAAACGTCCTAATACTTTTGTAAACTTTAAGTCTGTATGTAATTCTGAATTCCGTACATTCAAATGAAAACAACTGTAGCCTATCACTAAAAAAAAATAGTGTTCGCAGTAACACTGGGTTCGGATTCTTACCCGGACATTTATGCTTTGTGTTGTTCCAGTACCTCCAATAATTAAAGTTATTTGTAAACCGTTTCCTGAGTAGTAGCTTTCCAGTATTAATTGCGCACATTAATAAGTGCAATAAAATAAAATAAATTCCAATTAAGAATTATTCGATTAATTTGTTCTATGGTTTAGTAAAATTATGCTTGAATGAAACAAATTATGCGACAATTTTCGTAAGAAATACTCAGTGGTATCTGCAAAAACGTATTTAATATACGAAAAAATAACCTAAGCCATGTGCTAAAATAGGTTACAATAAATATATTTATTGTAGTATTACAAGCTATTACTTGTCAACTGGTTTCCAGAGGAATCTTTTTGGAAAAGTTTACAAATTTATTTTTCTTTGTGTTTTTCCAAAGTCTTTAGTAAAAAGTTTGGAAATAACACATTTTTGTCTTATTTTGGTAAAAATATCAGTAGAGACCTGAAAAATTCGCGGATTCATTTCGTGTTATGCTAAAATTTAAATAATTGTACCTTAGTGCTGCTTCTGCCATTGGTTCACTGTTAATCTAGAGGACTGAGGGCCAATTAGAGATCCTCACTCATAGAAGTGTCGAATCATAGGCCACCCAGTCGAGACGACTCACAAGTCAGCAGCCAATGAACAGTTGGCATTTTCCCAAATGTGTACAGGATATTGGAGTCTATCCTGAAGGTCATTGAACCCGCGAATTTTTCCGGTCTCTAAATATCAGCAATGCCCTGAAATTGCGCGAGAGAAGACGCTGGTTATTAACCAGTTTACAATGAAAAGCATCAACTTCAAAAAGTATACCAGATTTTCGGAAGCGACTGTTTTGGACCATAGTCGCAATAAAGGCTTCCAACTTTATGTGTCGCGATGAACCTGCAGTAAAAGACGTTTGCCGGTCGGGTAACAGGGCGTTTCTCGACTGGTGCCGGATTGTAGAACGTGCCGGACCACGGAATACCGGATTGAAGACCCTCCTTCACTGTTACCACCTGCGCGGTTCTCAACCTGAGAAGCCCTTCGAGGAAAGCTCGCATTCGCCGGAACAGGTGCGCCGGCTTGCGACACGAGACACTGTTAAAAATATTTTACACAATTTACAATTTACGAAGAACGCTGGTTACAAATCAACCAGGGATCTTCGCAAATTTACGGCCATCTTCACCTTAGGTTCGCTCACCATGAACTAGATTTCAAAAGAATATTATTAGCCTATCAGTAAGGGCAGGCATTTTTCGCGAATAAATCTGAACGCCTATTAGACTGCAACAAGGTATACCCGCAGCAGCGGTTTATTCCTTGTGATTGGCCGCCGACTGCGAGAGAAGTCCTTGCCTTATTTGGCTGAGCCACTCAGGACGCATTTCATTCCGCAATGAGTTACTGTGATTGGTGTTTTAACAGTCGTCATGTACCTGAAAGAAACTCACCCAATAACGAAACACAGGCGATGCTACAGTGTTTTAACTTTCAGCTAGTCTGATTCTTTTCGCGAAATATGCATGGCCTTACGTATCAGCAAAACATTCAAGAAATGGTTGAGTCTATAATAAAAAAAAATCTTCTTTTGTCCACGTGTGCGACTGTTCACCTCTTTTTTAAGACGAAACAGACGACTCGGAAGTCGAAAAGCGGCGGAGTTTACCTGAAATTAAGAAAAAAATGAACTCTTCGTTTATTTGAGTTACATAAATTCTTCGTTGGAAGGTCCGTAAATTTCCCGTTTATTTCTAACAGTGTCTGCTCGCTGCAGCCGAGCCGCAAGACGCGCGGGAGATTGGCTTTCCAGTCTTTCCGCGGTTTCTTCTGTCCTCCGATTACGCCAGGCGCGACTTGCCCACCGTCTGCAGTCCTTGCAACTGCGACTGCAGCGGGGGAGATTCGAAAGCGGTTACCCGCCCCCCCCCCCCCCCCCGCGCCCCTTCAATAACCCCGCGCAGAACACGCTTGTCTGTTAGAGGTGTAAAAGTAAGGAAAAAAAGCGTACCCGTATGTATTCGTTACTATAACAATATTAGTACTCGTTACTATCGTATCGTTACGTTACTCGTTTACTTCTGATACCGCATAACATGCTACGTTATGTTGCAGCAACGAATCGAGTCGTATTGCGTACGCGTACAGTATGACGTCGCGTAAATAATAATAATAAATAGAATATAAAAAATTAACAATATTTGATAATTAACAGTTTTTGTTAACCAAGAAACAATTAAATCTCATTAGAGCAGCTTTATTATATTATCTCTTTTAAGATAAGAAAAAAAACGTGAATTACGCGATAGTAAAAAACAAAAACATACATACTTCTAATTTGTAACTAACACTTTCTTTTGTTGTTTCTGTTCCAATCTCAAAATTTGTCTACACACACAATACCTTTAATAAACAGTAAAAAAACTTGGACGACGAATTTCCATATTACACTTTACTTAAACAAACATCGTTTTTTGTAACGTAAATTCATCGAATATGCGCGCGCATGCGTAAAACATACGAAAAATGCGAGTAACGAAATGCATTCGTGTGTAACGTTTCGTTACTCGTTACTAGATGGCGCACCCGCTACTCAGTACCGAATACATACGGTTTGCTACAGCTCGCTGGGACCCGCCAGGCAACAGGCACTGGACCCTACCACGTGACTTAACAAAGTCGCCACTTCGAATAGTCATGAACTAGAATTTTCGAGATAAAAAAAATCAACTTAGAACTGTAGTGGGTTATTAAGATCATGAATAAGAAGTACACATATTAAAAAAATATATATAACTTTTAACAAAAATGACTTCGAAAAAAAATTCTTTAGAAACGTCTTAAATGAAAAACTTTTTTTTTGTTCAATATTTTTTGTGCTGTCATCATTTGTGGGGAATTTTTCGTTCTTAGTCCATTTTTCTTTGTTTTTTTTTTTTTTGTTTGTTGACCATATTCCTGTTATGGAAAATTATGTGGTGTTTTTATATCCTGTTGACAACAGCAAATTTTTTCTTAATTTGTGTTTTTGTCTTTTGGGTATTTTTTTAGTTTTCTTCTACAGACATTCGTGTGCTTAGCAATGGCGTATGTCCAAAAGCTTACATCAAGTCATGCACTCCCATTGCACAAATCTTTCGAAGATAATATAAACACAGAAACCGCGACACACCACCAGTTCCGAACATATTTTTTGAAGTTTCGCTGCCGTTAGCTCGCGCAAGGTATTACTATTATATATATATATATTTAAAAAAAAAAAAAAAGCTGTGAGTCGGGTACGTGACAGCTAAAACACGTCCAGGATACTCTTCCTCGTTCGGGTACAACGTATCCCCGGGTGCCCCTGGTTGTTCTACTCCGCGCCGCCGGCCTGGCGCGACCCAACGCACGTGTGTCCAACACCTGCTTCTTGCACGAGCCGGGTGGCAGTTCCTCTTCTTGCCGCTCTTCGCTCTTGCTTCTCCACCCCCCCCCCCCCCCCCCGTGCGGGCTGACGACCAAGTAGAGGGGGTGGGAGCTGTCTCGCGCATCACACGCCTCGCGGCCTCGTACCAGACTAGGGACTGGAAAAATTCGCGTATTCAACGACCTCGAGGATAGACTCCACGATCCTGCTGTGCACACTCGGGCAAACGTCACCTGTGAGGCGTCTCAACTGGGAGACTCGTGATTCGATATACTGCTTCGACTGAAGGTCTATATAGTTGGCCCAAAAGTCCTCCAGGTTAACAGTGAACCAATGGCAGAAGTTGCATAAAGGGACAATTATTTGCATTTCAGCATATCGCTAAATGAATCCGCGAATTTTTCCGGTCTCTATACTAGACACACCCGACTTCTTTTAGGCCGTGTCTTGTAATCAGTGACCGTCACAAAGTCAAATAAATTGAATTATCATACACCACACTGAATTAGAACATTAAGAAGCTTCTACTACTACTACTACTACTACTACTACTACTACTACTACTACTACTACTACTACTACTACTACTACTACTACTACTACTGTTCTTAGTATAATTTTTTTTTTCATTTTTAATGTGGCCTGGAGTTAAATAATTTTTTGACGTGACGTCAAATAAAATGATGAACGCCGGCTGCACGCACAAAAAAGTGTCCCGTTACGCACATTGTCCCGTTACGCTGTGTCCCGTTAAAGCTCATTGTACGATTGCGCCGCATCTATCTCTCTTCCACTCGATTGGAACAACCATTGATTTGAGTTTTTCGAGGCACATTAAACTTGAAACACTCCCATTCGTTTCCTACTTTTACTATCACCGTCCTATCCTTAACAGAATAACACAGATTGGAAGAAGTTAAATAACAAACATGTATAAAAGTTATAGTTAAAATAATCTCTTCGTTAAAGTAATAAACATATTTGAATAAATGAGTGCAAATAAAAGTATATTTATAAATTAAAGTGTAGATTTCATTTCACTCCTTCTTTGTATCCATACAAAATAGTGATAATTCAATAAAAATGATTCAATTTTATTCATAAAAGTATGCAATCATTTCATCAATGTTTTGTTATGACGTTGTCACGTTAAACTATCGTCCGTAAACCGACTTTACAGACAACCAATTTTTTTATATAAATCTTTCACGTGACTTATGGCCGGGTTATTCAGGACGCGTTTGCTTTCGTTTATAAATGGCTGTGATCCGCGTTTCCACATACGAAATGTTATCTGTAAGAAACCAAAAACAAAACAAAATAGGAAACGCGAACGATGCCACAGTGTTTTTTACAACATTTTGTCTCGAAAACATTTCGTTATAAAAAATTCCACAGCACCTAGTTGTATGGTATCTCAAACCAGTGGCGGATAGGATAATTCTATTCGGGGGAGGAGGGAAGGGTACAGAAAAAAAATTGAATTTGTATATTAAAAAACTTTACGGCAACAACAAGAAGTTTCGACATTTGCGTTATCATCCTTGACATGCGTTACTTTCTACGTGGTTTGTTGTTCCAGGTGAAATAACACTTCACCAGGCATCACCCAAAATAACATACCTCCTTCACCGAATATTGCTTTTTTTTTTTTTTTTCCATCATAACTTCAGTGAGGGGAGATATATACAGGGCCGGTGCAAGGTAAATTGGCGCCCTAGGCGAAAAACCTTAATGACCACCTACCCCCCCGCCCCCCAACAACCACGGCCGGACACACCAAAAAAAATTTTCCTTGCCTCAAAATACATCACGTAATCCTAAGATTTTGTCAACAATCAAATGTAAGCAGGCTTGTGTTTTTTTTTTACTTTTTTACTTATTACAAATCATAAATAGGTCACCGTGGACTTTAAATAATTACTTATATCAATATAAACATTCCAAACTGTTACAAAAATCCATTTTCATCTAGTTTCAATAATCGTTAAACATATTATATCAGCTGTTATGAGTCGTGCTGCGCCGCCCCCAGCTACTTGGCGCCCTAGGCGGTTGCCTAGTTCGCCTATATGGAAGCGCCGGCCCTGGATATATATACACCCCCTTATCGCCTCTCTTGCGTTCGCCCCTGCCTCAAACTAAAATTACGATATAAGTTTGAAAATATTGAAACCAAAATGAAGTCTTTAGGTTTTTATCTCACCATTTCAGTCCATTTGGCCACTGAAGTGGACAATTTATATCTAAATGATACATGCATTATTTCAAAATTATTTTAATTCCAACATTCTAACGTATTTTAAAGTTACTATTATGTCTTGTTTTGACTTTAAATGATAACAAGATGTACAACAGGATTGTTTTACTATTTTAAAGTTTTATTTTTTAATACCAACATATCTATCGTCTATTAGAGATTTCTTCCCCTAAAGAAGTATAACTTCCGTTCGTAAGTAATTACATCGACGCGAACAGCCGAAAGCTAAAATTTCACTCATAACACGCCCCTAAAAAAGTACGAGGTGTAATCAAAATAATAGGGTGAACAATTTTATTACAAGCTGATCTTCAAAATACTCTCCTTGGCTAGCGATGTGAAACTATGCCAATGTTTTTATTCCATGATTGGAAGCATTTCTGGAAGGTTATCAGAAGGATCTTCAGCTCATCCGTAATTGCCCTCTCAAAGTCGGGAATGGCGTCGAAACGAGTTCCTTTTAGCACGACTCACTTTTCTGGTCTACGATTCGCAAACAAAACTTAATGTTAACGTTTTGGCAGAAATACACGATTAGAGGTAGGGACTGGAAAAATTCGCGTATTCAATGACCTCCAGGATAGACTCTACGATCCTGTGCATACTCGGGCAAACGTCACCTGTTCATTGGCTACTGACTCGTGAGGCGTCTCAATTGGTAGACTCGTGATTCGATACTGATTTGACTAAGGGTCTATAATTGGCCCACACTCCTCCAAGTTAACAGTGAACCAATAGCAAAAGTTGCACAAAGGTACAGTTATTTGCATTTCAGCATATCGCGAAATGAATCCGCGAATTATTCCGGTCTCTAATTAGAGGTATGGAAATTACACGCATTCGTTTGATTGTAAGTTAGAATGCAAGCCTCCATACTCTCGCGCCGTGTTCGTGATTGGACCGCAGCTATTTGGACACACCCCTCTACGACCGTGAGCCAACCAGTTCCAGCTAGGAGGGAAGTAAGCGAATCAGTTAGTGGCAATTCAAAAATTTAAACGTGTTCTCGCTAAGAAATCAACCAATAGAAAACCAGTCATTAGAGTCCGGAAAAATTCGCGGGTTCAATGACATGTAGGATGAACTCCATAGTTCTACGTACACTCGGTCAAATGTCACCCACTCATTGGCTGCTGTGTTTAGAGACGTTACAACGTAGCAGCCTGTGATTCGATAAAGCTATGGTTGGGTGTTTCTCATTGGCCCAGAGTCATCCAGGTGAGTTGTGAGCCAATAGCAGAGGCAGCACTGAGGTATAACTATTTGTATTTTAGCCTATCGCCTAATGAATTCGCGATTTTTTCCGGTCTCTACCAATCATGGGTTGAGCACGCCTATGACATTGAATTATACCCTGAGTCCAGACGAACCCGCGAAATTCCCGGGTCTTTGTCCATGACACGCGACCTCACACTCTTCCGGCTCTGGAAGCCGACTGACAAGTCACAACTAGTTCAAACCTGACACTGACTCTCGCAACGAGGCAGGATATCGGGCTTATTACTTCAAAAAGATGTAGCGTGCAGTTGCTGTTATAAAATTTCATTCACCTTAGTTTTTGATGGCACCTCGTACAACTAAAAAAAAAATTGGTTGTCTGTAAAGTCGGTTTACGGACGATAGTTTAACATGACATCGTCATAAAAAAAACATTGATGAAATGATTGCATACTTTTATGAATAAAATTGAATCGTTCTTATTGAATTATCACTATTTTGTATGGATACAAAGAAGGAGTTAAATTAAATCTACAATTTAATTGATAAATTTACTTTTATTTGCACTCATTAATTCAAATATGTTTATTACTTTAACGAAGAGATTATTTTAACTATACCTAACTATTTAACTTTTTTCCAATCTGTGCTATTCTGTTAAGGATAGGACGATGATAGGAAAACTAGGAAACGAATGGGAGTGTTTCAAGTTTAATGTGTCTCGAAAAAGTCAAATCGATGGTTGTTTCAATCGAGTGGAAGAGAGATAGTTGCGGCGCAAGCGTTCAATGAGCGTAACGGGACACCGCGTAACGGGACAATGTGCGTAACGGGACACTTTTTCGTGCGTGAAGCCGGCGTTCATCGATTTATTAGACGTCACGACAAAAAAAAAAGGGTAGCTTAGTAATTGACAAAGAGGGACTGAACAGGTTAAAATCAAGATGGGGGAGGGGGTGACTGCAACGGTGAAGTTGAGACAGTGCGTGGGAGGCCGGGAGGGCTGTAACTCGTAGATAAGCGATTCGAGAGGAAGGGGACAGAGAATCCGTTAAGTCGACGTCTTGGGTTTTTTCCTTTCGGCGGCGGCGACCTGCCGGTAATTTCACGGGCGTGACCCGTGATGCTCGTGGGAAGAGGGGGGGGGGGGAGGTCACATCAAAGACCGCAGTATTTCACCTTCCCCCTTTCCCACCCTCGTCAAACAAGCGCACCATTCCACTATGACCGGTCCCGTTGGCCGCCCGTCGCAGCAAGGCACAGGCTACGTGCACATGGTAACACGTCGCTACAGAGGCGCATGTCGATTGTTACAACACCAAATCAAAATAATTCAGTGGGGAAGTAAACGCGTCCTGAGTGCTTCGGTCAAACAAGGCAACGACTTCTCTCTCATCGGACGGCCGCCAATCAAAAGAAAGAAACCTCTGGTGCGGGTATACCTTGTTGCAGTCTAATAGGCCGTTCAGATTTATTCGCGAAAAAAAATGCCTGCCCCTTCTTGTATATATAGGGGCAGGCATTTTTCGCGAAAAGATCTGAGCGCCCATTACATTGCAATACGGTATGCCTGCGCCATCAGTTTCTTCCTTGCAATTGGCGGCCGTCTGCAAACGAAGATGTACCTCTTTATTTCACCGGGCCAAATCAGCATGCGTTTTCTTCCACACTGAATTACTGTGATTGGTGTTGTAACAATCGAAATGCGCCTGAAAGAAATTCACCCAATCACGAAACACAGACGATGCTACAGAGTTTTAACTTATAACTACTCTCGGAATCTTTTCGCGAAATATGCATGGCCCTAGTAATATATAATGGTTCTCCTCGAAAGCAGAGTTTAACGAACGTGAAAAGGACCGGGTGATGTCAGTTGAGCGTTGTTACGGTCTTGGCGTGCATCATCTCCACTCCTGGTCTTCATCGCCGTCCCGCAGCGTGTAACTGTACACTCTCGCAGTTGTTAGAGGAGGTTGGGAGGAGGAGAGAGACGAGGCGGTCGTTTTCCGAAAACCCTCGCCTCGACGGCTCGTGTTACTCCCGGGCTGCGGTCTACGGGACCGTAATGACGGGAGTCGAGCGTGGGAACGCAGCTCCCCTGCTGGGGCGGCGGGGCGCAACTATACACGCACGGGAGGTACGACCAGGAACACACCGTCTCGGTTCCAAACGGTCTTCATGCTTTCGACAACCTTTCCCTAGTTTGATTTTAAAAAGACAAAAAAAAAAATTGGTTGTCTGTAAAGTCGGTTTACGGACGAGAATTTAACGTGACGTCATAACAAAACATTGATGAAATGATTGCATACTTTTACGAATAAAATTGAATAATTTTTATTGAATTATCACTATTTTGTATGGATACAAAGAAGGAGTGAAATGAAATCTACAATTTAATAGATAAATTTACTTTTATTTGCACTCATTCATTCAAATATGTTTATTACTTTAACGAAGAGATTATTTTAACTATAACTTTTACACATGTTTGCTGTTTAACTTCTTCCACTCTGTGTTATTCTGTTAAGGATAGGACGATGATAGTAAAAGTAGGAAACGAATGGGAGTGTTTCAAGTTTAATGTGCCTCGAAAAAGTCAAATCGATGGATTTTACAGTCGAGTGGAAGGGAGATAGATGCGGCGCAAGCGTACAATGAGCGTAACGGGACACAGTGTAACGGGACAATGTGCGTAATGGACCCTTTATTGTGCGTGCAGCCGGCGTTCATCGATTTATTAGACGTTGTCACGTAAAAAAAAATTATAACCTTCGTGGCGCTAGTGCTAATAATTACGAACGCTTGTGCGACTTTGTACACCCATTATATTGCACTTGGTGAACACTAGGGGCAGGCATTTTTCCGCGAGTACATCTGGGCGCCTATTAGTCTGCAACGAGGTAAACCCGCATCAGCTGTTTCTTCCTTGTGATTGGCGGCCCGTCTGCGAGAGAAGTCGTTGCCGTGTTCGACCGAGCCACTCAGGACGCGTTTGCTTAACCCATTGAATTACTGTGATCTGTGTCGTAACAATCGACATGCATGCGAAATAAACTCATCCAATCACGAAACACAGACAACGCTACAGTGTTCTAACTTTTAGCTAGTCTCGGAATCTTTTTCGCGAGATCTGAATGATCGGATGCAAGGGAGGTATTGTGTTGAAATTTTCAGATTACTGCTCGGGCACACTTGCGAGGTGCAGAGCCCCAGAATAACACCAAAAAAAAAAAAATTTGATCAAGATAAATGGTGGAAATGCTCGATTTTTTAGATCCTTTTTTTGTTTTAAATTTCGTACGTTATTGGCTACGAGATTGCATTCAATAAATTGGCAAGACTACACTAGCCAACCAAAAAGTCGTCCCAACCAATTATGTATTAATTATAATTTTTAATTTGGAACTTTGCTAATGCTTTGATCAAGATCAAAATCTTTTGTGACGCGCCTTTTTTAACGCAAGAAAATAAGACAACGGGCGTGTGTGTAAGAATCTAACCCTTGCAATTTGGTATCGTAACACGAGACTTCTAGCTTCTTGACCACAAAATAACGAGTCAATCAACAGCACAAACATGATAAATTGCTTTCAACATTTTTCCTTTAGTATACAGAAAAAATAATTTGACTAACCATGACGTAAGAACATTCAAGAAGTTAAATAAAATGACTAAACTATTTTACTAAACGTTAAGGTGCGCCAACCAACCTACAGTTATAATAAAATCAGCTGTTTAGTGAAAATGGTCTTACTATTAACGTGGAGCCGAAAAAAAAAACAGATTTCTGTGTTATTAAAAAAAATCGTATAGCATATTACATTTAATTCCACGATAATAGTTGAATCCTGACGCGGGAAAAAGCCTCATGAATAAAAGATTGACGTTCAGGTACATACAAAAATTAACTAATTAGGAAAATTACTGCGTGAAATGGTTCAGTTTCTTGATAAGCACCTATAAAAAATGCCCACCTTCAAGTCATGTTTACCAACCTGCATACATGCATTTATTTATGATTCACGAAGAAACGATTACTGGGAGGAAGATTAAACGATGATATGTGACCCGAAGATTGGATTTTACAAATGGACAGACAAAAATTCCACATCAACACTTTTATTTTTGAAACCGAAGCGCACCCGTCGGTCCCGACTATTTAAAACATGTTTCATGTTGTTGTGGCCGCGAACCTGGTTACATGACCAAAATTATAAAATATATTTATATATGACTTCGCATTTTACAAAAGGTCAGGTTTCAATAAAATCAAAAATATTTTATATCAATATAAAAATTTCGGCTACATATTGATTGGACGTTCTTTTTGACGGTTAAACATAATTGTATAATTATATGTAGCATTTTCAAACAATAACTTAAACAGGAAGAAATAAATAAATTCAGCAATAAAATATTAAAAACTAAAGAAAAAAGTGAACAGTTCATACATTGCCAGAGGCCACAAAAATTCACGGTTTCAGTTTATGTTAGACTAAATTTGAAAACATTTTGCAACTGTGTTGTTTTGCTATTAGTCCACACTTTTTGGGAAGGACTCTAGGTCAATGAGAGAACCTCAGCCAAAGAAGTGCCATATCAAAGAATACAACGTAGAGACGTCTCACAAATCAGCAGCCAATGAACATGTGCCATTTGCCTCGATATGTAAAAGATTGTGGTTTTTTTTCTAGAGGTAATTGAAACCACGAATTTTTTCAGGTCTCTATACGTAGCTACAGTTTGCATTTTGAAAGAAAAAAAATACGTTACAAATGAAACACACATCTTTACGAAGTCCTTCCTGTCCTTTCATCTCTAATTAACATGCCCGAAACAAGGATTGGCTGGGTGGTGGCGAAGGCGTCTAGAATACCCCCTCCCTAATAAAACCGACGGACAAATGAAATGTCTTCACAAATATTTAAAAATTCAATGGGAGAATGAGCTATTACAGCTATACGAATATACCTTTACAGCTATATACAGCGTTTATTTAAAAAAATTGAGAACATCTATAAATTACATATGAAAACAACAGTTCAGAGAGTGAGGTTAATTGACTATAAATAGCTAGATACTAATAACGTAGTCTAGATATTAGATCCAGACTAAATTATCATTATTAACAGTCGTAAACCCTTATCAGTCTTTGATAAGTAGGGCCATGCATATTTCGCGAAAAGATTCCGATATTAGTTATAGGTTAAAACACTGTAGCATCGTGTGTGTTTTGTGATTGGGTGAGTTTCTTTCAGGCGCATGTCTATTGTTACAACACCAATCACAGTAATTCAGTGAGGAAGCAAACGCGTCCTGAGTGGCTACGTCAAAAAAGGCAACGACTTCTCTCGCAGACAGGCCGCCAATCACAAGAAAGAAACCCCTGGTGCGGGTATACCTTGTTGAAGTCTCTTAGTCGTTCAGATTTATTCGCGAAAAATGCCTGCCCCTATTGATAAGTATTTAAACTAAGAAAAAATTACAAATGCACTTCAGAAGTTATTTCAACCATCTGTATGCGTCTGTTTCGATTCTAGCCGGGGAGGTGGGCCGCTCGTGTAACCCCCCCCCCCCCTCCCTTCTCCTCAAACCATCTGGACCATCCATCCCAATGCACTGTCAACACAAAGCATAAATGCCCGGGTGAGAATCCGAACACAGTATTACCGCGACCACTGTTTTGTAGTGATACTGTTGTTTTCATGTAAATGTACAAATATCTTTAACTTTACATGAATTTAGAGTCCTACAGGGCGCGTCAGATAACCCGTGATCATATTACGAATGCCATTTTATTGTTTGGGCGTTTTCATTCTGGGCTGTCGCTGAATAATAACAATAACAAGAGTTAGAAATAAAGTTATATACCACAAACAAAAACAGCATGGCATAATTGGGGAAAAGGTCGTAATGAAAATAAATAACACATCATGAAAATACTTGGCCCACCGTATTTTATGAAAATACTGACCAACCGTGGTTCTCTATCAATCATTACTCTCGGCGGACTTAGGCTGGGTTCACAATTAAAAAAATTAAGCGAGTGCATAGCTAGCCATGCACACAACCTGTGCACACGACCTGTGCGAACTGCGAAATTGGTTCACAATTGAATTCTTACTGTTAATTTCAGCCAATGAAATTTCGCGAACTATGCGACATCTGTTAGCAGTGTTAGTAAATAAACATATTAACTTTCAAAATAACGATAATTCTATTATTATCTCGACATTTTCTTACCACAATATGGTTAATAAATATAAACATATTTCTAGTCCCGCCAAAAAAGCACCCTGCTCTTCTCCCATTGGCTGTTGTGCCATGCGTACGCGACCGAAATAAAATATATTCATTTCACTCCTATGCGCACGACCTCGCTCCCATGCACACGACCAACTTTCTGCTATTGTGAAGCGTTAGGTTAGGAAACATGGCGTTCATATCCTATGCACACGACCTACTGTTACTGTTACTTTTATTTTTTCAATTGTGAACCCAGCCTTATACGTACCACGTGACGCCCAGACAGGGGAGGAAAAAAAAATAAACGATCGTGTAAAATAGAGTTCTTTGTTCGCCGACAACAGGTGGAACCGGAGGCAACCCCCCCCCAAAGAGCATCGTTGATGCACTTTTTTTATACACCAACACGACCGCTTCCACGACCGCTTGATCCGCGCTAACAGGTTAGGTTGCTACCTGCGCCCGAGGTAGGACGGCATATCGACAAAGTTGGGTCCGGTGGGGGAGGAAGGTTAGATTACCGAAGCATTACTTGGCACAAACGTCAACGCCGTCTTTTGTCTGCTTAACCCCCTCCCCCTCCCCTTCACCAGAAACTCACGGCGAAGTTTCGAAGTCACGTGCTCAGATCCCCATTGGATGAGAGAGGGCATCGTCAGAATATTGAGGCACTTGTCTACCGTACCGTGTTCGTTATTTAATTCTGTTAAGGGTTTCTCCCGTAAATTTATACCGATTGCTAGGGACCGGAAAAATTCGCAGGTTCATTGCCCTGTAGGATGAACTCCATAGTTATACGTACACTCGGTCAAATGTCACCCACTGATTGGCTGCTGTCTTGTGAGACGTCCCAACGTAGCAGCCTGTGATTCGACAAAGCTTTGGTGGGGTGTTTCTAATTGGCCCAGATTCATCCAGGTGAGTTGTGAGCCAATAGCAGAGGCAGCACTGAGGTATAACTATTTGTATTTTAGCCTATCGCGAAATGAATTCGCGAATTTTTCCGGTCTCTACCGATTGCTCTTTTGCTAGCCCTTTCAGACACACTATGTAAATTCCTAACACATACGTAGGGGCAGGCCTTTTTTCGCGAATAAATCTGAACGCCTGTTAGACTGCAACAAGGTATACCCGCACATGGAGTTTCTTCCTTGTGATTGGCGGCCGTCTGCGAGAGAAGTCTTTGCTTTGTTTGACCGAGCCACTCAGGACGCGTTTGCTCCCCCCACTGAACTACTGTGATTGGTGTTGTGACAGTCGACATAAAAAATTCACCCAACCACGACACACAGCTGATGCTACAGTGTTTTAACTTATAACTAATCGTAGAATATTTTCGCGATATATGCATGAGCATGGTCCTAGATATAACTAATTTAAATTTTTTTTGTAACTAGCCAATCTATTTGTGTTTTTAGTGTAGTAATAATCTTCCGCTATGATCTCTATAATTATAATACTGACGTATAATTATTTTTACTAACTAATAAAAATAAAAACAAAATGGGATTTATTTCATAGCCATAAAATATGATGTCCACTGGAATGCAGGTACACCTTAACCTACATTCAAGGTTTGATGATCTCCAAGTGTCACTGAGACACAAATGGTCCATTTCAGTGGACGAATGGACTGAAAGGGTTAGGTCACAAATTTCTTTACAAGGTATTTACCGGACGTCAATTAAGTAAAAAAAAAAAAGTCACGCAAGGATTTTATAAAACTTTTGCAGAGCTTCCAGTTGAAGGTGTTAACGCGCCATTTACAAAACTACTCAAGATTTCTTGAAAATGTGTGATTACTAGAGACCTAGAAAATTCGCGGATTCTTTTCGAATATTCTAGAATCCAAAAACGTTTGCCTTTTTACTGCATCAGTGATTGGGCCACAGTTTATCTGAATAATACTCGGCCAACGAAAAACCTTAAACAAAAGAAGTGTCGATTCACTAGCGTCCCAGTTAACAGGTGTCACGAGTCAGTAGCCAATGAGCAGATGTAATTTTCCCGAGTGCATAGAGGATCATGGAGTATATCCTACAGGTCATTGAAATCGCGAATTTTTCCGGTCTCTAGTGATTACAAACAGAATTCAAGAATCATCGCACTGGGCTACACACGTTTCGTTTCATGGTGTCGTCTTTTAACCTACATATATTTTTTTAGACAGTGAAAATGGCTAAAAACGGATGTTTGTACGCAGAAAAAGAAATCAAATGCTAGTTGTTAAATGCAGGAAGCCTTTGTTTTTAATATGCCAGAGTAATATCACAAAGTGACCGCCACAAGTGTCGTAGAGGCGCATTGCCGACGAGAAGACCGCAAGCCAGTTCGGTGCCTGCCGCGTAGAGGCGAAGAGGTGTGTGATGCGTGAGGCAGTGTCGCCCTTAGCGACCCCGCCTTTTATAAATGGCACGACTGCTGTTAGAGCATTATTATTAGAGACCTGTAAAATTCGCGGATTCATTTCGCGATAGGATAGAGTCCAAATACTTTTGACATTATTTTGCTTCAGTGATTGGGCCACAGTTCATCTGAAGGACTCTGGGCCAATGAAAAATCTTTAACAGAAGAATTAGCGAATCACGATCATTCCAGTCAACAGGTGTTACGAGTCGGTAACCAATCAGCAGATGTAATTTGCACGTGTGCATAGAGGATCATGGAGTCTATCCTTTAGGGATTTGAAATCGCGAATTTTACAGGTCTCTACTTATACAACTCCAGGGAACTATTTATCTGCATTTTTTTCCCCGTGAGTCTTCCATCTTCTTTGATATTCAGCCGCGTCATATGCATACGTGAAATTTCCATTGTAACAACAACAAAAAAAAATATATAGATTATCCACAAATATTTGTAAAAAAAATATTGCATTGACTTTCCATGACCAAGATTTAAAAACATTTCCTGACAAATTAAAATTACATATATGTTATACCAACTGCGCAAATCTGTGAAAGAAATAAAGTAAATACAGCCTCCGGCATCCCCACAGCGACGTTTCAATACATAGTTTAAAATTTCGCTCTGCAGATCGAATGATTCGATAGTCGACGTAGCTGCTCCGGCAGAGAATTCTAGTGGCGGGTGTGGAAACTATGTAAGATTCGCGTGTCAGTAAATTTGTACGTATTTATCACGCTCGGCATTATCTTAAAATAATTATCTACGTTATATTTCGTCTCCGAGTTTCGTATTATGAGTGTGTTTGCAACAATGAGAACACACAAAATTTGTTCGTTTTCCGAGGTTTTAGCTGTCACACATCTCTGGCGAGAACTGAAAGACTCGCTCGTATTTTTTTTTTGTAAAAAAAATGTAAAAAAAAAATGTTCACCGCTTGGTTGGCGGGAAATGTGTAACGACCACGTGACCAGGCGGAGGTGCGGGTGTCGGCAAAGCAAACGCGCACGGCAGTCAGAAGGGCAGGCTTGACAGCTTGACAGCTTGACAGCTTGACGACACGTGGCACGTGACTTCCTGTGTCGGTCTCGCTCGCGCGACGGAACCACGTGGCGAGACCCCGAAGTAACGAAAGATAAAATAATAATAATTAAAAAAAAAAGAACCTACGCTACCTTGTTTTTCTTTTCAAACCCTTTGTCGGGCGGTTTCTGCATAAAATCCTCCCGCAAACACTGACAGCAACCGCAGGTGACATTTCTCAAGAAAAACAGCATTGAAATGTGTTTTGCTTAGCGTGAAAAAAAACATTATGGAAAATATGTTCTATTAACAGCCCGTTGCGAATCATTATGTCAAGCATAACAATGTGTTCCAAACTAGAGATTCGTGTCAAGACACCGATGAAATGAAATCTTTTATTATCATTGAATATAATGAGGCATTTTGCCTCATTGAACAAAGCAGTTCAATATTTATTATAAGCCAAATAGTGGTAATCTTTAGATACTATAACCCATATTATAAGCACTTTAATTTATTTTATAAATATACTATAAATTAATTTTACCATAAATGAAGTACGGAATCACAGTTTACTCAGTTGAGACGCCTCACGAGTTATAAGCCAGTGAACAGGTGACGTTTGCCCGAGTATCCAGAGGATCGTAGAGTCTATCCTGGAGGTCACTGAACCCCCGCGAATATTTCCAGCCCCAAATGTATAGACAAGTCAAGTCTAGCTTGGAGCGAAATGAATCCAATAAATAAAACTGGTTCTATCTATCAGCAGCGACTGAAAAAAACTCGGTGTTTCAATGACATTCAGGACAGACTCCACGATCCTCTGTGTACTCGAGCAAATATCACCTGCTCATTGGCTACTGACTCGTGACACCTGTTAACTTGGGATACTTCTCATTCGATACTTCTTTTGTCGAGGGTTTTCCATTTGCTCAATAGTCCTTCAGGTGGACTGTGGTTCAATCACTGAAGCAACATGAAGGTAAACGAGTTTGGATTCTAGCATATCGCGAAACGAATCCGCGAATTTTTCCCGGTCTCTATCTGTCGGACGTTTATGTGCTTGGACGGACAGCAACGTGACAATCGAAACAGAGGCTTTAAAATGTTGGTTATATAAGGAGTGTGTAGGGGGGATGAATTGAGCGAGCCATGCAAGATATGTATTCTACTGTCAGTGTGTAACAGTATTTGTGGGTAAAGGGGGGGAGGGGCACACAAATGTCACAGGAATTTACTGCCGCATTCTGTTTACATTCCAGTCCGCGTTTTGAATCACGGGCGTTCGCTATTCAACTGGATCAACGCTAATCCAATCACATGAAAACTTAAGTGAAATCGAACGCAGCGCGCTCAGGTCATATACAAATTTCAACACTGACAAAGGTTTGAATATAAAAATGTTTCTCGTCATTACACATGCCCCAAACATACTAGCTAACATCAACGTTTACAGGTTTTTAAATTAAAACATTTTTACAGCTGGTAGAGTAATATCAGAGATCACAGGGTACTGGAAGTGAGTGAGTAATGGAGTTAATTCGAGTAAAGTGTGTCACGTAACGAATATTGTTCGATGGTGCGGGATTTTTTAAAACAAGTTTTGAACTGAAACATCTTTACAGCCGGTTACAGATGACAGCAGGAGTGAATGATTTGGCATGATTTCCAATACTTTTGTAAACGTCTCCATACTTTTCCATACTTTTAAATACTTTCGCAGACTTTTGCGTACGTTCGCTTCATTTAGCGTACTTTTGTAACTCTGATCTCTCTACTCTGAGGTTGGATACGGTGTTTGCATTAGAATTGTGACAATTTGTACGAAACATTTCCAATAGGTTTATGTGTCATATTTAAGCTATCATAAAACCATTAATTCATTCTTAGATTCCACTGAAGACATGAACAGACACTAGTTAAATAAAGGTATATTTCCAACGCATGTTCACTAGTGTTTAAAAATATAACAGTACCCTATCCAGTTTCTTATCCCTCTTATATGTGAAGTTTCATTTCTAACGCGCACGGTGGCCAAGTACGTAAGTTACATTTTTAATCGACAGTAGAAATAAACATGACACTTAATTGGAAAATCACCTTACGTGAACACTCTCTCAGAAATTTTACAGTTGAACTAAGTAAACCAAACCTTATAGTTACAGACCGGAAAAATTACCATATTCATTTCGCGATAGGTAGGGGCATGCAGATTTCGCGAAAAGATTTCGAGACTAAATGAAAGTCAAAAACTAGCATCGTCTGTGTTTCGTGATTGGGTGAATTTTTTCTCCCGGGTACATATCGAGTGTCACAACACCAATCACAGTGATTCAGTGCGGGAGTAAACGCGTCCTGAGTGGCTCGGTCAAACAAGGCAACGACTTCTCTCGCAGACGGCCGCCAATCACAAGAAAGAAACCACAGGTACGCGTACACCTTGTTGCAGTCAGATCTTTTCGCGAAAAATGCCTGCCCCTAGCGATGGGCTAAAATCCAAGCAAATATACCTTCTGCGATTGGCCCACATTTCAATCCAAAGAGAAAACCTTAACCGAGAAAACGCTGAAACTGACAACTCAGTCGAGAATTCTCACGAGTCAGCAGCCAATATAAAGGTGGCATTTTCCCGAGCGGAGTCTATTCCAGAGGTCAACGAACCCGCGAATTTCCCTACTCATAGTTAGGGGCATGTATTTTTTCGCGAAAAGATTTTGAGACTAGCTGAGAGTTAAAACACTGTAACATCGTCTGTGTTTCGTGATTGGTCGAGTTTCTTTCAGGTGAATGTCTGCTGTCAGCGCACCAATCACAGTACTTCATTGCGGAAGCAAACGCGCCCTGAATGGCTCGGTCAAATAAGGCAAATACCTCTCTTGCTGACAGCCTCCAATCGCAAGGAAGAAACTGCTAGCGCAACCATAACTAATTGCAATCTAATAGGCGTTCAGTTTTATTTGCGAAAAATGCCTGCCCCTACTTATAGCATACGCGAATAATTATCAAACTGACAATGCTCTAGTTTGACAGTCTTTCACAAATCCAAATTCTGACGCTCTCTTCAATTACGTCACGCCGGCGACGAGATGGAAATTAGATTTTTTTTTTTTTGATCGGGGAGAGTCCGTCAAGTCAGCCGTTCACGTCGCGTTGACGTCACAGCTGTGTGGAACGTGATTGGCCCGTCTCACTAATGCGATTCCAGCATTCGTGACAAGGGCAATTTTTCGAGTACGATAACTCAGTAAGCACGCTTCACTTTTGAAATGGTGCCAATTGCTACAAATAAAAAAAACATTGCTGAGGATATTTTAATATTGTTCCATCAAAATGAATGAAATTCCATTAATTATATTCAATGACAACAGTCAATTTTTTTTAAATAATCAATTTTCATTGGTTTTTCACCGGTTTTCACAATCCCAGACACTGCAAGAGAAGTTCACTGATCTGTCGAACTTAAGTTTGATAGCTTGAAGCTGCGGTATCACAAAAGTATTTTACTGATTAAAGCCATATATTCAGATATGATAGGCTGTATTTGATACGGTTCGCTAGAACCACCAGTAAATAACATTTTTTTTTGATTGGCTGCAACCGATCTGATTATTTTTCCATTCAAGCGGGGTTCTCTATTGGCTTAGAATCATCCAGGTCAGATCAGATCATGGAAGTAATTAGCCATGTGTAGGGCCATGTATTTTTCGCGAAAAGATTTCGAGACAAGGTGAGAATAGACACACTGTAGAAGCATCGTCTGTGTTTTATGATTGGGTGAGTTTATTTCGGATACAGGTCTATTGTTAGAACCACCAATCACAGTAATTCAGTGTGGAAGAAAACGCATGCTGATTGGCCCGGTGAAATAAAAGTATATCTTCGTTTGCAGACGGCCGCCAATTGCAAGGAAGAAACTGATGGCGCAAGCATACCGTATTGCAATGTAATGGACGCTCAGATCTTTTCGCGAAAAATGCCTGCCCCTAACCATGTGTACTTTTCGCGAAAAATTTCCATGCCAGCTGTGTGTAAAAGCTTCGTAGCATTTTTTATGTCTCGTGGTTGGCTGTGTTTAATTTCAGGTCCATGTCATCTGTCAGCACACCAATCACAATCATCCGGTGCGGAAGCAAACGCTACCTGTCTGGTCCGGCCAAATGAGGCGATGGCTTCTCTTGCAGACGGCCGCCAATCACATGGGAGCAATCCTTATCGCGGACATACATTATTAATTCAGTTAGTGAGCGGTTAGATCATTTCGTGAAAAATACAAACATTTAGTTATTCCACTGTATAGTTGGTGCCTGCTATAAAGTTGAAGTAACTATGGTTAGCAACTGGTGAAATTAACGTTAAACTTCATTTTATATACATATATAGGTATATAAAACCCGAATTGATGATTATCTTTCACTCAGTTGCAAAAGCAATATTAATGTGGACGATTGGCGACATTTTTCTGTCACAAAAAAAAACACCGAAAGAGAAAAAATAGCGGATAAATGTGAGTACCGGGTGTATTGCTAGGGGGAAAAAAAGTCTATATCGCATATACGTGGGTGGTACTTTACAAGACTCTTGACAGTAAGTATATTTAAGCCTTACTCAGATAAAAAAAAAAATGTTTTCTCTGAGAATACACGTTCGTAGAAACGTAAGGCAGCAAATAAAAGTGTCTGCGAATTCCGTCTACAACTCTGGAGGACTATACCCAAGTCGGACAAGAAACAAACAAGCTCGCTACACAAAGCATCAGCTGGTATCTCGCCAAGATTTACAGCTGGCATTAGGCGGGATTTCGGACTGTCAACATCACACCCGCAGCGACAACACCGATATTAAAAGTCCACCCCCCCCCCCCCCAAAAAAAAAAAAACAAACCCGCGCACACCACGCCCACCCGGGCACACATAGGCCTACGATGTACAGAGCTATCAAAATAAACCACGCGATTTGAAAACTGCTTAGGCTATCGCTGAAGGCGAATGAGTAGTTCTGTTTTTTTTCCGTATTTCGTTTTTAACACGCTTTTATTAGCTTCGCCTATATGTACATATCTATGTAACGAAATAAATGAACGTGATTTTCACCCCCTTCAAAAACGTCGGATTATTTTGAAACTTACCTCAATTATCAAGGACCGATGACAATGCAATAATTTAAATAGTTTGTCCCATTATCCTTACCATGATCTTCAGGGTTAGCGATTAATTTTTATATCCGATACCCGGTGTCTTTGTGCCAGGTACCATGGCGCGTGCTAACAGATGCGCATGGCTTAATTTTTTAACTATTATTTATTATATCACTCTGCGACGGTAATTCATGGACCAATGAATAACAGTTCGGTGCCGGGCTTCAGCATTCAGCACGGGCGTAGGGGGGGGGGGGGGCCGCACATTCAGGCGTTGTGATTGTGTTGGTGAGGATAACAGTTCATAATACCAGTCAGTATGAAAATGGCACAAATTACATAGGCATAAAAATTTACATCTTATTGCCACAAAATGTCACAAATATAACCGATTTATCTATATTCAAAAGAACAACCAAACAAGTTCTGTTAGAACATCCTTCCTACTCTCTGATAGAATTCTTTTACCTAATAACAGATAAGAAAACTAAACTCTGGTAAATATTATTTAAATCCATCACAAAACGAGGAGAAAAATATTGAGTTTTGTAAACTAACTCTTCGCTCTGAGCCTTAGACTTGAGTTTATACCATTTCTTATGTACCCATGTTTTTTTTTTGTTTTTTTTTTCTTCTCTCTTTCTTACTATTGAAATGTAAAAGTACTCTGTAATATTTAGTTTTTGTGGTTGTACAGTATGTTTGTATATATGTATATATTTGTATTAATTGACTTGTTCTACATCCCGGAGTCCTTACCTCCATATGGGATCTACAGATCAAAAACTGAATACATAAATAAATAAATAAATAGTGTGGAGCTCGCAGGTGCCTCTATGAACTGGCGCGGTCTTCTCGTCGTGCACAGGGTGACTCTTGAGAAATGAGAAGCATAGCCATAACATTATGCGGCGGATAAATGAAGGTAAAGGTGTAAAAATGCAAGTCGCGCGAGTGCTTTCAAGGATCTCTACCGGGTGTTTTATAGGTCTAGAATTTTTTTTTCTTCTGAAAACGCTCGTTTTGACGTGACAACGTCTAACAAATCGATGAAATCCGGCTGCACGCAAGGAAAAAGATGACTCATTGTCCCGTTACGCACATTGTCCCGTTACGCTCATTGTACGCTTGCGCCGCATCTATCTCTCTTCCACTCGATTGGAACAACCATCGATTTGACTTTCTCGAGGCACATTAAACTTGAAACACTCCCATTCGTTTCCTACTTTTCCTATCATCGTCCTATCCTTAAAAGAATAACACAGATTGGAAGAAGTTAAATAGCAAACATGTATAAAAGTTATAGTTAAAATAATCTGTTCGTTAAAGTAATAGACATATTTGAATTAATGAGTGCAAATAAAAGTAAATTTATCAATTAAATTGTAGATTTCATTTCACTCCTTCTTTGTATCCATACAAAATAGTGATAATCAATAAAAATGATTCAATTTTATTCATAAAAGTATGCAATCATTTCATCAATGTTTTGTTATGACGTCACGTTAAACTATCGTCCGTAAACCGACTGTTTTTAAACCTTTACAATCTTTAAAAAAAAAAATACGTATTGAAAAAATGGAATACGGAAACAAGACCACTTACTTATCCACCGGCGGCGTGCTTTTTCGTGAACAGACACCACACAAATCACGCGTGTGTTGTTTCTCCTGAAGCTCTGTGTGAAGGAGGGGGGGGGGGGGGGACGCGCCGTGTCTCGACCGCCGGCCTCCTCGGTCAGCGATGACGTCACCGCCGAGCCAGACCGCTTTCCCGGGAAGAATAGTGAGGGGGGGGGGTGAAGGAGGGGGGGCGCCCTTCGCCACGCGACCTTGAACCCGTTCCGCAGGTCACTCCACTGACGCTCTTCTTCGCCCGGGCGAACACGGACCAGACCATGGTGTAGCAGGGCTACACACATGCACGCACCGAGCACAGCTTCAGAATATAGAGCTACACGCGTGATTTGAAAACCGCTCAACACACCCGAGTAGGAAAAGAATGGATAAGTAGTCCTGTTTCAGTTTTTTTTTTTAAAAGAGTGAAAATGGCTAGAACACGTGTCATTAGATTACATTTTAGGCCTGAAACATCTCGAAAGCACCTCTATCTTCATTTCTCCGCCATACAACGTTACGGTTCACGAGAAGAAAGGAGACTGCGCGCCTGTCTACAGCCTTGTTTTTAGAGGCGAAGACGCGCTGCGCTCGGCCAGTGTCGGAAAACATCGGCCGGGTGCTCGACCAGTGTCGGCCAACGATTGACCGCGCAGTATAACCTGAACTGGGGTCTCATGTGGCTGGTAAATCCCCTCCTAGCACATGATGCATGCGACCCTCTCCCTGCATGGCTGATCCCAGCATAACCAGGCGTATAGGCTTCGGCCTGAGACGCACCTAGGTCCCTCCCTAACCCGGACCCCTCCTAAATACACTTAGTTTTAGTTAGGTTAGAAAAAAAAAACAGAACTTGTACATATTAGGTTTCCCCCTCCCCCACATTCCTCCGCCCAAGTCATCTGCGATCGGGTTCTGCGCACATTGGCCGTGGTGTTGTTCCAGGCGAATTCTGAACTGATACTAAAGCACTTGATACTTGAATAGTGTACTCGTTTGCAGTACTTGATACAGGCGTGTATCAGTTACAAAGTAGCAGGATTGATACTCTGCAACTCAACCTCTACCGCCGACGCACGCGCATTCCTGCCGCCACGGGACCGGAAAGGGCTCTCTACCGGCCGCTCAAGGTCGACGGGATGCCGTCCCGGGGGAAACGAGGCGAGGAAGAACAGCCAGCCAAAAACTGGAACTGGAGGAAGGGGGGAAAAAACTGGAGGAAAGAAGGCACTGGTCGGAAATGCCGGAGGAGGCCTGTGCCCGCGCGTGCAGGCAGTATAATTCCACTAATTGGTAGAGCGCGCTCAAGGTCGTCAGCGAGACACCGACGCCCGCGCACGACGGTCCTGGGTTCGAGTCCCGCGGACAGAAAAAATAATTTTCAGTACTTTTACAAAATTAATCCTTTGGAAACCAGTTACCAAGAATTAGTTCGTAATACTACAAGAAATATATTGTAAGCTAGTACAACAGATGGCTATGGCTATTTTTGTATATATGAAATACGTTTTTTATTCTTCAGATAGTACTGATTATTTCGTACGAAAACTGACGAATAATTTTATATTTTGAAGCATTAAATTTTGAAAACCATTTAAAGGGTAATCGAATATTCAACTATTTGACTTTATTTTGTCGTCTCATTCTTATGTCCACAGTTAATGCTCGAAAATTATTTTAGGGAATGGATTACAATATTAACTCTAATTATTGGAGGTACTGGCCAGAGCATAAAATGCCCGGGTAAGAATCCGAACCGAGTAATTATTACTGCAAACTTTATTTTGTAGTGATACAGTTGTTTTCGTATAAATGTACAAATTTACAAATATCTGTAATTTTACATCAATATTTCTGTTCCATTTACAAAATAAAAATCAGCATGGTACCAGAATTGCTGAACGGCGCGGTATTGTAAATTAGTTTTCCCCGACCGCTCTCGACAACACAGACATTACCACGCGGTCTTTGAATATTTCTTTTAATGGGGAAAAGTGATTTTAAGGTTTTTTTTTACATACGCCATTGCTGATTATTAGAGACAGGAAAAATTCGCGAATTCATTTCGCGATAGGCTAAAATACAAATAGTTATACCTCAGTGCTGCCTCTGCTATTGGCTCACAACTCACCTGGATGACTCTGTGCCAATGATAAACACCCGACCAAAGCATTATCGAATCACAGGCTGCTACGTTGGGACGTTTCACAATACAACAGCCAATGAGTGGGTGGCATTTGACCGAGTGGAGTTCATCCTAGAGGTCATTGAACCCGCGAATTTTTACTGTCCCTTCTGATTATACAGTGTAACCACCAATGGTTTATGTTAAAAAATTAACATTTAAAACATTTATTATCACCCCCAAAACTATAAGTAGACACCCGGATATTGTGAGCATTCTTTATGGTCGCAAAGATATAATGAAAACATTACTGTTCCGCTACTCCCTTGCACTCTACTACTACTACGAGCCAGTCAACTACAAGCTAGCAATAGAGAAACCAACCACGTCGACCATCTCAAAAGATGGGGAGGTTCTACAGTAAGAAACCAGCCAATACGAAGGCATGTGAGGGTGGAGTACAAACAGGGCTGTGGATTTCATTCTGGCACCAAATGAATCTGCGAAATTTATGTGCTTCTAACTAGAAGTGATTACTAGAGACCTGCAAAATTCGCGGTTTCGATGGCCTTCAGGATAGACTGCACATACCCCTGTACACTCGGGCAAATAACGCAAGCTCATTGGCTGCCGACTTGTAAGTCGTCTCAGCTGGTTTGTCTGTGATTCGATCCTTCTTTAGTTGAGGGTTTATAACTGGTTGAGATTCGTCCAGATGAACAGTAAGCCAATATCAAAATTATCTAAGAGGTATATGTGTTTGAATTCTTGCCTATCACCGCATGAATCCGCGAATTTTGCAGGTCTCTATTGATTACTAATCGCGGATATATTTTGCGACAAGTAAAAGTGAAATACTTACACCTTCAAGTTGATTATGCTATTGGCTCATAGTTTACCTGGAGGACTCTTAAGCCAATGACAAACCATTAACCAAAGTAGTATCGAATCACGGAGTAACCCATTTCAGACGTCGCATAAGTCAGCAGCCAAAGAACAGGGGACTTTTGAACGAGTATGTAGAGGCCTGTGGAGTCTATCCTGGTGGTCACTGAATACGCGAATACTCTAATGGGTAAAGATTTAAAAACGTTCACATTTGGTTTTAGTGGTAGAAGCAGGAGGAGGGACCCCAAATTTCTGAAAAATATCCGAGACCTATGTGAAACCAATATTTTTTTAAGTGATGCAAGATGAGCTTTTACGAGACCTGGAATCATAAACCACAATGGCATTGATGAATGTTGAATTGCTGATGGAAGTAAATTATTAATTCAAACATTCTTTTTTTTTTCTTCTGAAATTTTTTTATCCACCACTGTATTGTACTTTAAAAATATTTCTGATCTAATAATATATTTTATAATATTTAATAATTATTATTTTATTAGCACCTTTATTTTCCACATATTTGCGACGTGTTACTTCCCCCAATTATTTTAATGAAATAATTTTGCCACAGCGACAAAATTGGCGGTGGGTTTAGAACTTTGTTCAATTAAACATAATCCTGACGCTCAGAGTACATAATTAAATAATTCCTCTATTACTTACAATAAATATGTTGTGTAGCTCCAACCTCAAAGACGTATACCAACACCAGAAAAACTTTTAGACCATAAGTAGGAGCAGGCATTTATCGCGAATAAATCTGAACGCCTATTGTACTGCAACAAGATACACTCGCATCAGGGCGGTTTCTTCTTCTTTTTGATTGGCCGGCCGTCTACGAGAAAAGTCGTTGCCTTGTTTGACCGAGCCACTCAGGACGCGTTTGCTTCCGCACTGAACTACTGTGATTGATGTTGTAACAATCGACATGTACCTGAAAGAAATTCACCCAATCACGAAACACAGACGATGCTACAGTGTTTTAACTTATAACTAATTTCAGAATCTTTTTCGCGAAATATGCATGGCCCTAACCATGTCTTTAAGACTCAATTCAAACTGGCATCCTGATTCATAAGAGGTAGAGACCGGAAAAATTCGCGAATTCATTTCGCGATAGGCTAAAATACAAATCGTTATACCTCAGTGCTGCCTCTGCTATTGGCTCACAACTCACCTGGATGACTCTGGGCCAATGAAAAACACCCAAACCAAAGCTTTATCGAATCACAGGCTGCTACGCTGGAACGTCTCACAAGACAGCAGCCAATCAGTGGGTGGCATTTGACCGAGTGTACGTAGAACTATTGAGTTCATCCTACACGTCATTGAACCCGCGAATTTTTCCTGTCCAAAATAAGAGGTATTCACGTAAAAATTAATAAAAAAGCATGTAGGTAAAAAAGCACTGCTATGATAATCACGTCCTCCGCGAGGGAACGTTGAACGGCCGCTTCCTCGCCGCGCAGCCATTGTTCCGCCGCACGTCAGCTGGTTTGTTTACGGAGCTTTTGTTCAGGCGCGGTTGCGCTGAAGGCCGAGCGCCAAATTGCTTTTAATTCCTCAGGGTTGGCGACCATGGCCGGCCGAGGAGGAAGGTCCTCGGCAGACCTCCGGCGAATGCGAAACCACGGCGCGGTTACGACAAGTTTACTTCTTTTTTTACGTCTTGTAGACAGAAAGAAGGAAAGAATCTGTTGGAACCCTCGTAGCTTTAGCCCTCTTCTGTGTCCCTTTATATATTGTGGTACTTTGTGGTATTGTCTACCAATCAAACAGGGTATTTTTCTTTGATGACCCGGCGCTCTTTCAAGCCCGGAGTTTAATAAATTTTAATAAATACAACTCTAATTAATTATTGGGCTATACTTTCCTGATCTATAGTCCCCGAAACCCGACAAAAATATTTTTTTTTTTTTCGCGAAAGATTTCGAGACTAGTGTGTTAAAACATTCTTGTTTCGTGAATGGTTGAGTTTCTCTCGCAGACGCGTCTACTTGTCGTCGGCACACGGATCACCGAAACTCTGTGCGGGCCAAATAAGACAATGGCTTCACTTGCCGACGGCCACCAATTACAAGGAAGAAACACGAGCCATACCTAGGGGCAGGCATTTTTCGCGAATAAATCTGAACGCCTATTAGACTGCAACGAGGTACAACCGCACCAGATGTTTCTTCTTTTTGATTGGCGGCCGTCTGCGAGAGAAGTCGTTGCCTTGTTTGACCGAGCCACTCAGGACGCGTTTGCTCTCCCACTGAATTACCGTGATTGGTGTTGCGACAATCGACGTGCTCCTGAAAGAAATTCACCCAATCACGAAACACAGTCGATGCTACAGTGTTTTAACTTATAACTAATCTCGGAATATTTTCGCGAAAAATGCATGGCCCTAGCCATACCTCACTGCAGTCCTGCGAGCGTTCGTTCTTTTTTTTTTAAATTTTTTATTCAGGTTTGTATTTGCGTTAGTAAGGCGGGATGATAAGTTCGACGCTCGCCGGTGCTTCTAGAGCGGTGTCGCCTTTAAGCGCAAAGCTCTGAACTGGCGCGCAGTCTTCTCGTCGTACGTAGGGCAAATATGATATTTGATCGGTAACAATTACGTTACATGGCGGAGATATAATTATCAAAGTCCCTTCGGTGCTTTTTTCAAGGTTCTGTACCGGATGTTTCATGGCTAAAAATTGTTTTGAAACCACGCCAATTAGTAGAGACCGAAAAATTCGCAAATTCATTTCGCGATAGGCTAAAATACAAATAGTTATAGTACCTCAGTGCTGCCTCTGCCATTGGCTCACAACTCACCTGGATGACTCTGTGCCAATGAGAAACACCAGACCAAAGCTTTATCGAATCACAGGATGCTACGTTGGGACGTCTCACAAGACAGCAGCCAATGAGTGGGTGGCATTTGACCGAGTGTACGTAGAACTATGGAGTTCATACTACAGGTCATTGAACCCGCGAATTTTTCCGGTCCCTACCAATTAGGCATTTTCACTTTTCCACAAATACAATTGTTCAAAAACAAAATACTGAAATCAGAACTGCTCTTCCGCCCTCGCCACAGTCTAAAATGCTCTTCGTAAACAGACAACACTCGCAAATCTTGAGCAATTTTTTTCTGAAACTCTGCACAAACATTAAAAAAGAAAAATGAAGATGAACGTCTGCAGTGCAGTGAAAATTGCTCTGAACTGGAAACACGCCTGTTCATTAGTTAAGAGTGTGCACTCCTCGGACTACGGACGAAGGAATTTCCTCCGCTGCTCTGTCGCAACAAAGCTGAACGCGCCGTGTGTTCTGTGGCCTATCTGCTGGTCTTCGCGGGCGCCAGTCTGCGGCCACGGCAATTTGCCGCCATCCCATTACGTCATTATTAATTACGCCCGGTTTCACGGTGCAGGTCGTAATTACAACACACACCCCTCCTCCCCGTGTTGGCACACGGGGTAATTGCTTAATTACTTTTTACACGTGAGCGTTTTGTGCAGGGAACAAGTTTGAAGCGCATTCTGATAATACAAGCGCGCTTGCGTTTACTTTGCGCGTCCGCGCCGGAGGGAATACGAAACAATGGAACCCGTTGTGCTGAAGGCATTTAGCGCGCGGTTGAAAGATATGTGGTAGAGATTGTAGCCTACGTTGTGATTATGAGTAGAAACCTGGAAATATTGCGGTATTTTTTTTTTCTTGTCGCAAGGTACACTTAAAAAAATTATAACTTAGCTTTACCTTGATGGTTGTTGGTTCACAAATTTTATTTTTTTCCACCACTCCCCTCTACGACTGTGGGTCAGTCAGCTACCGGCTAGCAGAAGAGAGACCAATCACGTCGACCAATCCAAAGAAGAGGAAGGACTTCAGTAAGAAATCAGCCAATAGGAAAGCATTTGAGGGTGTAGTACAAATATGACTGTGCATTTTTTAACTGACAAAAATTAAATCCGCGAAATCACAAGGCGTCTAATCATAAGGCACGATTAGGACCAGACATTTTTCGTGAGAAGACTTGGAGATCAGCTGTGAGTTACACACCTGTAACATATTCTGTGCTTCGTGGTTGGTTGAGCTTCTTTCAGACACGGATCACAGCCTTAATGACCTGTGGACCACTAAGGAAATGGTTTCTCTTGCAGAAAACAGCCAATAATACGGAAGAAAACCGCTGGCGCGGGCGTACATTGTTTCAGTATAATGACTTGCAATTACTCATATTCAATATTTCTATTTTATTTTGAGACTGAAAAAATAAAACAAACTTATAGTTTAAACACTAAAAAAAACAGCTTTTATCGTTGCATGAACTAAAAATTAAAAAGTAAAATTTAAATTTAAGTTTTTTGTCGAACAGCCAAAACAATGCACCAAATTTGTAAGTATAACTAAAGGCCTGGGGTGCTCTCTACTTTCTTTTTCGTAATGACAATATCCTAAAGTGAGTGATAGAAAATTTTAGACAGATGATATCAAGCACCCCCTGGGCGTAGATCCGAGGGGGCAGGGGCCCCCCTAGAATTAAGAAGCCCCTCACTAAGGGAGGCCTGCCTAAAATGCAAGGGCGTGACTGTGAAACGTGTTTGATGTCAAAACTATGTCTTATGGATAGAGACAGGAAAAATTCGCGAATTCATTTCGCGATACGCTAAAATACAAATAGTTATACCTCAGTGCTGCCTCTGTTATTGGCTCACAACTCACATGGATGACTCTGGGCCAATGAGAAACGCCCGACCAAAGCTTTATCGAATCACAAGGCTGCTACGTTGGGACGTCTCACAAGACAGCAGCCAATAAGTGGGTGACATTTTACCGAGTGTACGTAGAACTATGGAGTTCATCCTGCAGGTCATTGAACCCGCGAATTTTTTCCGGTCCCTACTTATGGAAAACTTTCTGCACATCTTAAAGTTTTCTTCTTATTGCATTCATGTAGGCCAACACATGGGCAGTGTACAACGTACGGGCACCGCATCCAGACATCCCACCCTTGTAAATTCTCGCGTGCCCCTTGTAAATCCTACAGATTTGCGCCCATTATTAATTTTAACTTCATTACTGTTATTAAGTTCATATATTCATTTTCGTAATGTCTACATCCTAATTTTTTTCGAAATGACCATTTCCTAAAATTTTTGTGTTAACTATATCCTAAAATTAGTTATAGAAAATCTATTACATATCATATTATTACTGATAGAAAATTTAAGACAAATGATATCAAGCGGCCCATGTTTTCAGTTATACAGAGTTGTGGTGCATTATTTGGCTGTTGGAAAAAAAAAACTTAAATTCAAATTTTATTAAAAAAAATTGTTTAGTTCATTCAACGATAAAATCGAGTTTTTTTGTTTTTATTAATATAAGTTTTTTACTATTTTCTATACGCATCACCATTTCGCTGTTTTAGGAATCTTTTCCTGTTATTCTGCGTTTCATAGGCGTCTGTCTTATAACTGGTTACATCTGGTTGTTTTTGTTTATATGCTGTTGGCTTCGCATGGCACATTTGTTACTTCTGACAGTTCCACGTGGCCCAATTAACTTTTAGTTGCAGGTTTATTTTATATTATTTATTTAGGATTGGTTTTCCGGCGATTGTAAGCTTATGTTGCTTACGTCACACAAATGTACGGTGCGAGAATTTTTTTTAAAATACTTAATTGCATAATTTCATTCTGAAATTCGTGCTTATGCTTTAAGTCAAACAACCAGGCATTCTTTCGCATGTATGACCGATCTAATCATGACATATTTCAGTTAAAGGTAGAGCCACGATTATTTCACGTATTTATTTAATTCAGGCTGAGCTCAGCTTAATTTTGCACAATAAAGCCTTTTTAAAAGTGCTCATTGATCGATAGCAAGGCCACATTCTTTGAGCAGGTTACGCGTAATTGGTTAACCACTTCTTCTCCTTGTTTATAACTGGCTTAGGGTCGACAATGAAGCGTCAAGAGCACTGTATACAAGTCACTGACCTGAAGCAGATGTATAAGCGTATGTGCTTCAAGTATACTTTGCCACCAAACTAATGCGAGAAACTATCTTGGCTCTATTAGTAGGAATTGTGGCATTTTGCAATACATATATTTCGCTTCGCCGATAAATAACAGAATTACAATTATTAGAGACCTGTAAAAGTCGCGATTTCAAATCCCTAAAGGATAGACTCCATGATCCTCTATGCATTCGTGCAAATTACATCTGCTGATTGGTTACCGACTCGTAACACCTGTTTACTGGAATGATCGTGATTCGCTAATTCTTCTGTTAAAGATTTTTCATTGGCCCAAAGTCCTTCAGATAAACTGAAGCAAAATAATGTCAAAAGTATTTGGACTCTATCCTATCGCGAAGAGAATCCGCGAATTTTACAGGTCTCTAACAATTATATTTGTGTAAACGTGTCAAATTAAACAAACAAAAAAAAACGCTTTAACTCAAGCAGTTTTCACTAAAGGACAAGACGTATTTTTTTTTTACTTTTGTCTGATTAAAATTCATAAATGTAAGTTTCACTAATGTTACAGTTTCAATTTTTGGGACTTCTTGCACGAATGCTGGTGATGCTTAGCTAGTTAATTTATTTCAGGAATTTTGAAACCCAAGCTGTGTCAAACAAAGAAGTTGCACCCTCATTTGTAACCAAAACATTTGTGCGCTTGGATAACTTTGTCTCTATCTCTCTCTCTCTCTTCGCCCCTCCCCTATTTCTTGCATGCAGGAGGGAAATAATGAAGAATGTATTTCCTTTGGATGCTAGTTATTCATTCCTTGCTTGCCTCGAACGTCTGTTTAGTATGAGAGTTATATCGAGATACTTACACCGCAGGAGGATGGAGGGAAACTCTTGGTGACAACCAAGTAGGCACTCGTTTGTCATCGGTTAACAGTCTTTTAGCGTACATACACTAGGACGTGTTAAGGGTGAGTGATAGGACGGAAACCGGAAAAAAAAATAGTTATTGGTTTGAACAGTTTTTATACCATAGTAATTTATAGAGACCGGAAAAATTCGCAGATTCATTTCGCGATAGTCTGAAATTCATATACATATACCTACATTTAAGCTGCTTTTCCTATTGGCTCACTGTTTTTCTGGGCGACTCTGGGCCAATAAGAAACCCTTAACCAGAGAAGTAACGAATCACGGGCAATACCAGTTAAGACGACTCATAAGTCACAGCCAATCAACTGGCGTTATTTGCCCCAGTGTACAGAGGACTGTGTAGACTTTCCTGGAGGTCATCGAAACCGCGAATTTTTCAGGTACTTAGTAATTTAATATCATTTAATCATCAAAATTTGGCTGGTTAAAGTAAATGATGTATTTTAATGGAATGTCTGAAATTAACAGTGACTGGCTACTACAAATATATTTATTCCCATGTGAAATTGTTGGCGTTTAGTATTGAATTCATATTTTTTTGAAAATGACTGTAATAATATAATGTACAATAATACAACTGCAATAATAAAAATGGTCTTTGAAAATCTCTTGGTGTGTGATATTTACCTTTTTGAAGGCAAATTAATTGGTAAAAATTTGCTATGGCAAAAAAAAAATGTTGAAAACAAAATCCGTTTTTCGGCTGCTATCTCTTCCTATTAAAGGAATCATCTCAGAGCAAGAAAATAATTGAAGAAAAAACTTCATTAACATTCGCAAACCAATCATGGTAAAGGATGATTAAATAACGCTTCGTTCTGATATCGGTTATTGCTAAAGACTTAAAAAAAATTGCGGATTCATTTCGTGATATGCTATTGGTTCACACTTTGTGCGAAGGACTCTAGGCCAATGAGAGATCCTCAACCAAAGAATTATCATATCACGGACTGACGAGCAGAGACTCATAAATCAGCAACCAATGAACATGTGACATTTGCCTGAGTTTGTATAGGTTTGTGGAGTTTTTTTTGAGGTCATTGACACCGGGGATATTTTCAGGTTTCTAGTTATGGTGTCCCGAAATTATATCCTCCAAAATTTAGGGGTGCTGCTTGAATTTTTCACGCCCCAAAGCAAACTTAGCATTATTTTTTCTGGTGGCTTTGGCAAGACTCCACAAACGTTTGCATTATTAAGTAATTAGTTCAGGTGTTCACTGGTTGCTGCCCAATTTCGCATTCTCACCAGATCGCACATAATCTGGTCAAAAAATGTTTTTGCTTCTACTTCTTCAGGGTTTCACAAAATAATGTTAAAGGTATCCAAGTGTGTAAAATTATGCAATCTGTCGTCAAATAAAACCGCTAAATCGGCATGTCTTTAACTATGGACCAGAGCATTTCCCCGTTCCAAAAGAGAGTCAACACACTGTAGCCATCGTCTGTGTTTCGTGATTGGGTGAGTTTCTTCCAGGCGCATGTCGATTGTTATAACAACACAACACCAATCATAGTAATTCAGTGCGGAAGCAAACGCGTCCTGAGTGGCTCGGTCAAACAAGGCAACGACTTCTCTCGCATACGGCCGCCAATCACAAGCGAGAAACCCCATGTGCGGGGGTATACCTTGTTGCAGTAAAATAGGCGTTCAGATTTATTCGCGAAAAAGGCCTGCCTCTACTTATTTCACTTCTAATAATTTCGTGTTTTCGTCCAAGACTTTAAATAAATTCACCTTACAGCTACATTTTGCTGTCAATTTAAAGGTTTAATCAATTCAATGCGTGTTTATTTAATTTTAAAAAAAATAATAAAGGCCAATTTAAAATTCAAACAAAATTTGAACTCAAAAACAAGCTATCATGTTTTTTACAGGTTTGCACTAACCCATCGTAAAAATATTCATTTTTAGCTTATCAAACAAATCATTAACAATTCGGTTTACCAAAATCCTAGAAACTTGACTTTTTTCAGTGTTTTGGGGAAAACAACATTTTTTTTTTAATGTTATATTTATCCTAAGAAATAAAGGTTTTCACGACAAACGCTAAACACAAAAGGTTAATACATAACTGAGATTACGAGCTTTAAATTCATAGTAGGTGTTGTACAATGTAGTTTTTTTTTAATGAAACAGAAAACAGAAATATTCATGTAAAATTCAAAATATTTGTAAATTTGTACTTTTACATGAAAGTAAATGTATCACTACAAAATAAATTTCTCGGTAATACTGGGTTCGGATTCTCACCCGGGCATTTATGCTTTGTGTTGTCCCAGTACCTCCAGTAGTTAAATTTATTTGTTAACCGTTTCTCCTGAATAGTTTTCCAGTATTAACTGCGCGCATTAATAAGCATAATAAAACAAAATAAACTTCAATTATTGAGTATTCCATTATATTTTCCATGCTTTTAATAAGTATGCATGAATGAAACATCAATTAATAATATAAAATTATGCGCCAAAATTTTTGTAAGAAATACTCAAGTACCAACTCAATAAAAAACGTATTTCATATAAAAATGCAAAATTAACCATAGCCATGTGTTGTTACAAAGTATCTTTCTTGTAGTATTACAAACTATTGTAAGAGTACAAGGGAAAAACAAAGGTTTTTTTCCGTGCGGGAAATACGTAAATTAAAAAATGTTTTTTTTTTTTTTAAATTCTATTAAAAATTACATTATTGGGGGCTTTTCACTAGCTGAGCCCCTTGTCTCTGTGTGGGTATGACCCCTATCTCTCTCTCTCTCTCTCTCTCTCTCTCTCTCTCTCTCTCTCACTGCTCCATCCAATCGTTCGCTGATGCCCCCCTTTCCCCTCGCCAACAGACCATCTTTCCGCAAATTCAGACGAGTGGTCGCGAGGTTCCCACAGACCTGCATCAGAATTACCTCGTTCCTCCACCTCCCCCTCCTCCTAACACTCCGCCATGGAGGAAGAAGAAGGTGGAAGAGTCCCTGACCACGGGATGCCCCGCTCGCTCGGGCACACAAGACACGCTCTGGTTTACCGTTAGTCCGTGTGTTTCCCTCCCCCCCCCCCCCTTCCTTACCCGCTCCGATACCCGCTCTCTTCTCCAACAGGTCGCAGCATGACCACTCGGGGCGTGATCGCGCGCGGCAATGCCCGACCGAACACCGAAGACCACGTATCCCGGCAATGCCGTCTTCATTCCCAGGAGGTCGAGGATCTCATCCTCCCCCCTCCCCCTCCCACCTTTTTTCAACCATGACGTCACGTCACCCGGCGAGCTGGTTCGCTTCCAACCACGGGGGCTGTCTTGTGGAGTGGGTGTCTGTTCCACGGAGTTGAGAAAATAGCAAAACAAATCGTAGCTGTATAAAAACTAATATATATATATATGTGTGTGAATGTATATGTATATATGTATGTTGGTATATATGACTTTGATAAACTTAGACACCGTTTCGACCTATCGCCACGAAAGTTGGCACCTCTGAATGATTTTTTTCTCCATTTTGCTAAAACTTGTCACTAGATGGCGTCGCAGTACATCAACTTCTATTCCGTTCTACCGATCGCCATGAGAATTGGTATATCGCTATTTTTAAGTCTTTAATCCTTAATAACAAACAAATAGTGCTTTGTGACTGTGAAAAAAAATTCAGCACAACAGTTTAAACGAGACAAAAACACGACAAAACGAAAAGACGAAACAAACACAATAGTTTTCCAAAACAGAAGAGAATTAAAAAAAAAAAAAATCCAGAAATTTGTGGGTTTTTTGGGTTCAATATTTTTGTGCTATCATCATTTGTGGTTTTTTTTTCGTTCTCTTAGTCCATTTTTCTTTGTTTTTCTTTGTTTGTTGACCATATTCCTGTTATGGAATATTATGTGGTGTTTATATCGTATTGACAAAAGCAATGTTTTGCTTAATTTGTGTTTTTGTTTTTGTCTTTTGGGTTTTTTGTAGTTTTCTTCTACAGACATACATGTGCTTAGCAATGGCGTATGTCCAAAAGCTTACATCAAGACATGCACTCCCATTGCACAAATCTTTCAAAGATAATATTCGATGATCTTTTACATGTTTTTTTTTTAAATCTTGAAAGAAAATTTAAGTAAAATATAAAATTATGAGACTATTTTCGTAAGAAAATGGTGGTTTTGAAGTAATTGTTATAGAAATATCGATCACGAAAGAACCGCTGAAGAATGCATTGCATTTTTTTTGTTAGGGGTGTTGCCTACTTGTAGTTACTGTTTATTTTTTATTTGCACAGATGCAGCGAAGATGTAAGGGTGTCAAATGCCCAAACGCTTCTGCTAATCTCTACAAGCAAGAGTCAATTCATTATTGATTCGCGTATTCAATGACCTCCAGGATAGACTCCACGATCCTGTGCATACTCGGGCAAACGTCACCTGTTCATTGGCTACTGACTCGTGAGGCGTCTCAACTGGGAGACTCGTGATTCGATACTGCTCTGACTGAGGGTCTATAATTGGCCCACACTCCTCCAGGTTAACAGTGAACCAATACCAGAAGTTACATAAAGGTACAGTAATTTGCATTCCAGCGTATCGCGAAATGAATCCGCGAATTTTTACGGTCTCTATTGATTTGTATTAGTTTGTTTAATGCAGTTTCGCTTTACCGTTTGCCCAAAAAAAAATCCGTCCAAACATGGTCTCGCCTTTTATTTATTTAATTTTTTTTGTTTGCAGTCGCGATTGTCTTAACGCGCGAAGCTTCCGAGGGCACTGCTCGGACAAGTATTCAGCCTGACCTTGGCCGGGTTCACTCAGAGTCGTGGCCTTCGGTCGTTCGTTCCGTGTGGCCAGGTCCTCAGCCGAAGGAAGTTTGATGGAGAAGGGGGTTGGGAGGAGACTATTTTCTCTCCCTCCCCCCCTCTTTCACTCTTTCTTTCTCTGTCCGTCCATTGTCCATCTCACTTCGGGCGACGACGTTCCTCGCCAACTCGACTTGCAGACGTGCGCCTCTTCGCAGTCAGTGTATAGGGAGGTATAGTGTGTGAGTCGTGTGAGGCTGGGCGCACAAAGAATCGGCAAAGACGCGGATGCGACCTCGCCGTATTTTCCTTACTTTTTTTTTATTCCCGCATTTTTGAAATAAAATGGTTTTCATACTCCTTCAAAGATGGATTGTATAAATCAGGTCCTCCTTGCACTAAACACACTAATAGATAGAGACCTGCAAAATTCGCGGATTCATTCGGTGATAGTCTAGAATTCAAACACATATACCTCTTAGATAATTTTGCTATTGGCTTACTGTTCATTTGGACGAATCTCAACCAGTTATAGACCCTCAACCAAAGAAGGATCGAATCACAGACAAACCAGCTGAGACGACTTACAAGTCGGCAGTCAATGAACTTGCGTTATTTGCCCGAGTGTACAGGGGTATGTGCAGTCTCTCCTGAAGGCCATCCTAACCGCGAATTTTGCAGGTCTCTACTAATAGAGCTGCTTTCGGCTCCACACTGAGGGAAATAATTATCAATTGGAATACTTTGCAAGTGAATTTTTGCTCAAATCACAAGTAACAACGAAAAAAAAAAAAAACATAGCTGAACACTGCAGCCGTCAGACAGTTGCGCCATTGGTAAAAACAACTTATGTGTGACCAACAAAATAATGTGGGCCGCAAGGCCCAAGTGCTCAACCCTTGCCCGGTTGAATCTTTCTGCCCCGCCCAACACTTCTTACCTGGGCATTTTTACCTCTTGTCCCTTGTGTCTATGCAGGTTTCACCTAAGGTCACTATAGTTAGCTTTTTGGCTAGGCAACCAAAGGGGCGCCAATCGCAGCCAATACTGGCCCATAAACCCCAATTAGCACACGATGCACGTGCCCTTGTTCTGCATGGTTAAAACCCGCATGGTAGAGTGTATAGGCTTCGGCCTGAGACACACTTAGGTCCCCCCCTATATATTGTTAAACGAGTTTTAAATCTATCTCTAAATTATTTGGTTTAAGGCCTAAAATAATTAGGCGCACTGTAACAGTAAGATTAAACAAAAAAATTCCCCCCTTGACATGTATGTTTGTAAATCAAATCATTACCGTAAGTTAAAAAAAAAAATCTTTTTTTCCCCGTTCCTAAAAAAAAAACTTTCGCGCCTTGAATTCATCTGCCCCTCAAAAACTGGCGCACTTGGCAAACGCCCGGTTGGCTCGATTGTAAATAGGAGCGTGGCTATCAGACACACATAATTAGGGTATCAGACATCAAAAATTATTGGACCAGACAATACGTGTTTTCAGCATCACTGGGAGCTGACATATTAACCCCCGCACACTTAGATTAACTTAGGCTAGGAAAAAAAATGCCAGACAGTCTGTTCGGGGAAGAAGTCACTCGATGTTGTCTGATCTCGACAGTTCGGTGACGTCGTGATGCCGCGTTGCTCTTACGGATGTAAACACATGCGCGTAAACTACGAGCTATCAGACAAAAATGTCGCGTCGTTGTCACGCCTCATGCTGGCACTGGCATCGTCTCAAAATTCGCAAGTAACATCGTTCGGTGTCCATTTTCCCCCAACTGTCAGTTGCAAAGCACACACGTGATGTTTATTTACGAACACCAAGACGATCACACGATGTTGTTCACAAACACTGTCGACCGTAGCAGAAGGATTCGTTGACCATTCGTACTTCTTTTGAGGACTATATAAAATTTGTGACAAGTTACATAACACAGACTATACATAAGTAAGCAAAAAAATTATATTAATTTATACATAATTTTACTTTTTTTTGCTAAACATAAGCAGGAATTGAATTAAACCAAAAATATTGATGTGAAAATGAAATTCCTTAACGCGAAGAATTGTAGTCTTAACCACCAGAGCCGCGATTTTTTTTCGGAGATTCAATTCCCTCCAGACGAGACTCAGCTTACGCCTTTTTATAAAGTGCTCATTGTCGATGACAAGGCTACGTTTGTTTGTGGTGGTCAAGGGTGTGTCAAGAGTCCAACCGTCAGCGCGAAGCAGATGAATGTGTCTCCTTAGCTGTCCATTGGACCCGCGGAATAGCCGTGATGGCTGCTCTAATAACGATCAACGTGGAGCAGATGTATATGTGCTTACAGTCCACTTCGGTGCCAGGTGGATTCTCACAGTTATTGTTAGGGACCGGAAAAATTCGCGGGTTCAATGACCTCTAAGATGAACTTTATAGTTCTACGTAAACTCGGTCAAATGTCACCCTCTCATTGGCTGCTGTCTTGCGAAGGTGTACTAACGTAGCGGCCTGTGATTCGATACAGCTTCGATTGAGTGTCTCTCATTGGCCCAGAGTCATCCGGGTGAGTTGTGAGCCAATAACAGAGGCAGCACTGAGGTGTAACTATTTGAATTTTAGGCAGTCGTGAAATCAATCCGCGAATTTTTCCGGTCTCTTGTTATTGTGGTAGAACAGGGTTGGCGCCAGCACTGCTGATAAGGTCTAAGAAGGACTAAGGACGCAGCCAACTATCTGGTTAGCTGAGCGAGTTGGGGGGGGGGGAAGTGAAGGTGGTGACCAAGCTGGGATGGGTAGCCTCAGCCTCTGGACATAGCTGGATCTCCAACATCTCTCCTGTTACGCGTACACGGCATACTCCCGTGTCCACGCCCGTGGGGGCCCCGGGCCGGTAGGGCTTAACGCCTAAGAGAGCCGGGTCAACAAATCAAAAACCAGGGGTCACGCCCTGTGGAATTTTTGTACTAGTTATTGTTAGGGACCTGGAAAATTCGAGGTTTCGATGACCTCCAGGATAGTCTACACAGTCCTCTGTACACTCGGGCAAATAACGCCAGTTCGTTGGCTGCTGACTTTTGAGCCGTCTCAACTGGTATTGCCCCGTGGTTCGTCACTTCTTTGGTTTGAGGAGTTTCTCTCATTGGCCCAGAGTCGCCCAGACGAACAGCGAGCCAATAAATAGCAAGAGCAGCTTAAAGGTATATGTATGTGTATGAATTTCGGACTGTCGCGAAATGAATCTGCGAATTTTTCCTGTCTCTAGTTATTGTTAGGGCCATGAAAATTTCGCGAAAAGATCCGGAGAGTAGCTGGATGTTAAAACACTGTAGCATCGTCTGTGTTTCGTGATTGGGTGAGTTACTTTGAGGTGCATGTCGATTGTCACAACAACCAATCACACTAATTCAGTGTGGAAGCAAACTCGTCCTCAGTGGCTCGTGCCAACAAGGAAACGACTTCTCTCGCAGACGGCCGCCAATCACAAGGAAGAAACCGCTGGTGTGGGTATACCTTTGTCGCAGTCTAGTAGGCGTTCAGATTTTTTTCGCGAAAATTTCCTGCCCCTAGTTATTGTGGGTTGTATGTGTTCGTTCCCATCAGTGTGTTCGGCAAAACGTTCCTCAGCTCGTCGGCACCACGCGTCACCAACACTCCTCGAGTTCTGGGCGACCCCCCCCCCCCCCTGGCCGCACAATGGCCCCCCGCGGGTCATCACGCGCTTCCGCCGCGATGGGATCGCGTGGCGCGTCGGTCGGCGCGCCTGACTCGCGTTCGAGATCGCGCCGCGACGAGTCACCCGTTAATCATTCATTCATTTAATTTTTTAACTTTTGAGATTCCTGGATCCCGCCCCAACTGGACTTACTACTCGCTATACGCTCTTATCAGAAATTGCTAGAGACCGGAAAAAAATTCGCGAATTCATTTCGCAATAGGCTAAAATACAAACAGTTATATACCTCAGTGCTGCCCTCTGCCATTGGCTCGCAACTCACCTGGATGACTCTGGGCCAATGAGAAAAAGCCCGGCCAAAGCTTTATCGAATCACAGGATGCTACGTTGGGACGTCTCATAAGACAGCAGCCAATGAGTGGGTGACATTTGACCGAGTGTACGTAGAACTATGGAGTTCATCCTGGAGATCATTGAACCCGCGAATTTTTCCTGTCCCTAGAAATTACAGTAAAATTTTACAGAACTCCCAAAGGAGAATTCACACTCAAATAAACGAAGATCTTCGTAAAAACTCCGCCGGTTCTTCGACTCCAGATTTCTGATTTTAAAAGGGGGGGGGGGGGACGAGGGTTTTTGATGAGAGTCTTAACAAGTTAGTGAATGTTTCGATAATATACGAATATCTTCCTTTTGGATTCGTATTCAACGTTTGTTTGTAACCATAGCGATCTTCTTAAATTTAACGTGAAATTTTTTTTTAACAATGTAGATGATGTACCCGCTTTTCGCTACGGAAGTATACTGGCAGAAACACTCGCACTGCTCATTAAACGTACCCTTTAATCGTGGGTATGCCAATTCTACACCTTTGAACGAAAAAAACCCCGCCATATTGGATTCAATAGTGTTTAAGGCCTTCAAATTCACGTTTGTTTAAGGAAAAAACGCGTCAATATGTTGGCGAAGATAATTACAAAAGACTGTATAAGATCAGAAAGTGAATAAACCATCAACAATGCAATAGACTTTGCCAAAACAGACTAATTTTGAAAAATCTCTCCCGAATTGCAAACGTACTTTTGCTGGAGAATCTGCGTTACCAAATTTTACGGATCTAGCCTTCACCATTTCCACGCTACGCCAACTATACAGACAGACAGACAGACAAACTCTCTCTTTTATTAATAAAGATTTTATTAATTTAGAAACAAGAAAGAAATAAGGGCTACCATGGCACGGGCTGTAATGGTCAAGTCGCCTCTAAGCAGTGAGTTGGCGTGCATTCTTGTAATCGTCACCCGCATCATGGATAAAAAAAATAGGTAGTGTTAAATAGTATATAGCAAATCAGCAAAATATAAATTGACGACAGCAGCTTTAATCTACGTACAGAACGTAGCAGACAGCTGTCAATATTTTTAGTAGGAACATCCTTCGAGGCAAAACGTCTGGTAAGTGGAGTGTGTCCAAGATGTTTCGCATGAAATACGACGTTCGAAATGTAGGTTTGTCAAGGTCGGATATTCTTTATTTTTTTATTTGGTGAGTGGCAGGTACGATTATCTTTATTTGTTTGGTGTTTTTTTTTTTTTTTTGGGAATGTCTTTTCCCGCGCGGTGGCCACGGCGTGAAGATGGAAAATGAATAGCGGCGTCATGATCCACTGGACGTGTGTTTGAGCGGCTGAACCGTGTCGTCTGGGAAGCCGGAGACTTCAACGCTTGAGTAGAAGAGAAACCTCTTGTCTGCCACGCAGCCCGCGCGGCGACGGCGATCGGCGTTTTTCATTTGTTTCCTTTTTTTAAAAAAAAAAAAAAACAAGTGCTGCGTTCGAGGACGCAGTGGAAGCCTCACTGACCTCACCCGGTTGAACGTAACAACGACCCTGACCAGAAAGAAAAAAACAATATTTTTGAACTTTCAAGAATGAATGAATACGAGTTTAACGCGTTAAAGGGCCCCCGCATACCGGAACACACATAACAGTGTTGCAGAGCTTCAGAAAATACCACGCAATTTGCAAACTTTTCGGGACATCAGAGCGGTGTCTGTTTATGAAAAAAAAAATTAAAAAAACATTTAAGAATACACTGAAGAAGGATAAGGAATCTGTTTCCGTATTTCTAATTTAGACTGCATTTTTATAAGATAGGAAATGCAGGGGCGCAACAACTAAATTTCCAAAAGGAGGGGGGGGGGGCAATATACCTTTTTATAAAGAATCATCGATCCCCTCTATTGAAGTAGGGAGTCCGGGGGTCCTCCCCCAGGAAAATTTGTATTTCAAGGTGGAAAATGGTGATATTAAAGCATTTTTATTATCTAAAAATTGATTACACAGCACTTTCTTTGCCCCCGATTGCCCCCACTTCAAGGTTGCAGAGGGGGAGGGGGGTAAATACCCTTGTCCTCCCTGTTGTTGCGCCCCTGAGTAAATGGCTAAGACGTGTGTTTTTAAGGCAGAGATTCCTGAAAGCACTCGAGGTAATTCCGTTACACCTTTATCTTCATATATTCGCCCTGATGTTAGGGCTACCGCAACAGTTCTTACTGTTGCCTCATGCACGACGAGAAGACTGCGCGCCCGGGCGCATCGCTGAGGACCTCTCGGCCTGTGTGCTTCCTCGCTCGGGGTTCGTCAGCTGCGCGCGAACGCCCCGGGAGAGAGCTGTAGTGATCGGGAGCAGTCGGCGGGGGCTGACGTAACAGGGTGGTTCCGCCCCGGCTAGCGCGCCCCGCCAAGTGGCCGGCGCTAATCTCTGGCGTGAAACTACACGACAGACCCCGCGTCAGTCCCCAATCCCGAGTCAGTCTTCTGTCCCGAGTCAGTACCCAAGCCTGAGAACACGACAGGCGGAATTAAGGTACCCATGGCCGCGTTGAAATTGATAGTTTATGTTTAAAAATTACTTGTTTTTTATTTGAAGCTAAAATACGAGTACGGGATTGTTGAAGCAGGATATCCATACAAGTTTTTTTTTTTTTTTTTTTTTAAGCATTTTAAAATCGTGGTGAATGCAAGCGGCTCAGTCTCACACGCAATGTTGATCTTTTTTTCGTTTTTTTGTCCATTACTATAAATTATTTAAAGGTTATTTCTAAAATTTTAACTCGATACCTCTTTTGCATTTTTGTCTCGTAATATTATCATATTTTGCGCGAATTTTTACACCCATGATAATACAATATGTAAAAATCTGTGAAAATATTTGTGGTATAACAGCAAATACAAGGGAGATACCGAGTTATAATTTTAGAAATAGCCCTTAAAAAAATTACCTAGTTGTTTAAAAAAAAATCAACGTGGCATATGAGACCGACTTGCCAAGTTCGTATCTGTGTCAGGGAGGCGGGATGATAAGTGCGACGCTCGCTGGTTGCTTATAGCGCGGTGTCGCCTCTAAGCGCAACGGATCTGAATTGGCGTGCAGTCTTGTCGATGTGCGTAGGACAACTATGAAATTTCAGCGGTCACCGTGACATTATATGGCGGAGAAATTAAGATAAAAGTGTAATGTAAGTCCTTTCAAGAATCTGTATCGATTTGTTTTATGCCTAAAAATTTTTCTTTGATAACACACCTTTTAGCCATTTTAACTCACCTAAAAATAGAGCTAAAAAACTTAATACGGTAAACAAAACTGCTTATCGGCTCTCAGTGAATTCCTAAGTGCATTTCGTAAACAGACACCAATCGGATGTATTGAGCAGGTTTTTTTTTTTTTTTTTTTTTTTTAATCGCGTTGCTTTTCCTGAAGCTCTGAGCGCCGCGTGTGTGTCCAGGAAGTTGGCAGAACTGTATTCAGCCTCGTTGGATCGGTTACGGGAAGCCTTCTTTTCACAGACGAGAGAGCCAAACGCCCGATCGTGCATCTTCGGGGTTTTTTTTTTTTTTTTTTTTTTTGGTTCATTGTAACTCATGATAACTAATTGTCAATTAGGTTAGGTTAGCTACAGTATAAATACTTTAAAACATTGTGGACGGTTGATTTGGTTAGGATAGCTACATTAAAGATACTGTGAAATCATGTAAAACAAAAAAAAGCGAGCATGAACTTCGGGGAACTTCGGGTGTGGCTCTCTCGTCTGTGAAATGAAGGCTTCCCCAATCGGTTACACTAAGCGCCTCGCGCGGCCTCGGACTGATCTCAAGGGGGGGGGGGGGGGTTTCTGCGGGAAAGTTCGCGCCCCGACACGGTTCCTCGGGTAACTCCGCCTGCTCGTGCCTGCCTGTGGACTCGTTACGTCACCTGCTGTCTTCCCTCCACCCCCTAACCTACCTTTCCCCATCTTCAACCTCTGTCCTTTTTTTTTTCTTCTCCGCCTCGCTGCCCGCCATAACCAGGCGGAGACCAAACAATCAATTAGATGCATTTTTTCCGGAATAAAGTACCGTGTCCGGCTGTGCCGCCCCTGAATTTTGTCAAGCCGCCGTTCACCACCTTTTCACGACACCCCGTAATGTGCTAGATTTCACGCGCCGTGTTGTTTATTTAATTATCTTTCCGTTTACTACTGAGCGAGGGCTTTCCCTGTGGATTTGTTCCCACGCGGAACAAAAAAAAAAATTCTGGCCTTTAAAAAAAGGTTCCTTTGGAAACCAGTTGCCAAGAAGTAGTTCATAATACTAAAAGAAAGATATTGTAACTTTGTGCAACACATGGTTGACATTTTATGCATTTATGCAATATGTTTTTCTTACGAAAATTTGCTAGTAATTATATATTTTTGATTGATTTTTTTTTATTCAAGCAAAAAAAAAATTTCACGCTATTGGCTTCTGACTTGTGCGGTCTCTGAAATGGGTTACTCCGCGATTCGATACTTCTTTGGTTAATGGTTGGCCATTGGCTTCAAGAGTCCTCCAGATAAACTGTGGGCCTGATAGCAGAAGCGACTGGAAAGTCACAAGTAGGGCCAGCGATTTTTTACGAAAATATTTCGAGTTAATCTGTGAGTTAAAAAAAAAAACCTTTTTTTTTTCTGTGATTGGTTGAGTTTTTTTTTTCAGGCGCATGCCTACTGTCGTCACATGAATCACAGCATTTCTGTGCGATCTAAATGGCCTGGCCGAATAAAAGGAAACGGCTTCTCTTGCGAAGGGCTGCCAACACCACAAAGCATAAATTACCGACGCATTTTTGGCAGTCTCCAGGTAGTGTTAAGTATTTGAATGCTGTCTTGTCGCGAAAAGAATCTGCGGAAATTTTTTTTTTTTATCCCAGACACATTTATGAATATTTTGGGCGATCTTGGCCTTAACTAGAGGTCTGGAATTCTGAAAATGTTATACCCCGAGACAAGATTAGTCTCCCGGCGATCGAGGCCTCGCACCGGGTGCGGAATAATGAATCTGCGGGATTTTCCCCGGTCGCCAGTCATGGCAGATATCCCTCAAATATACCGTAGTTGCCGCAGTTCCTCTCTCTCCCCCCCCCCCTCCCAACTACAATTGAAGCAGGTCGGAAACAAGGTCGTGCTCCCACAGTGTCACGCGCAGACAATGGGCGACTGGGCGCCTCCCCCCCCCCCCCCCATGTTACGTCACACACGCCGTTGCGAGAAACACCGCTAAGCAATTTCTCTTTGTGCGCGTAGCTTGTGTGTGCGGACGGATTCCTCGACTAGACTTCTGCCGTCTCATCCGGCAATCCGGCACACGCGAGCGAACCTGGCCTGACCGGGCGGATTTGCGGCGACCGGGGAATTTTTTATTTTTCTTTTTTCGCGGATTCTTCCGGCGACGGGCTCCAATTTAAATCCCTACACTGTAAATTGATTTTTTTTTCTCTTCCTGTAAACGAATCAGAAATATTCATGTTTTAACGTACAGATATTTGTAAAATTAGTACATTTACACGAAAAAAATTGTATCATTATACAAAATTAATTTCGCAGTAATACTGTGGTTCGGATTATTATTTTAACCCGGCTATTTATCCTTTGTGTTGTCCCAGTACCTCCAAATAGTTAAAGTTATCTGTAATATCTGTAATTCCAGTATTAACTGAGCACATAATAAGTATATTTTATATATTCAAAATTAGCCATAGCAATATGTTGCACAAATTTACGATATCTTTCTTGTAGTATTACAAACTATTTCGTGGCAGCTGGTTTCCAATAGAATCTTTTGTAAAAAGTACAGAATTTTTTTCCCCCTTGTTTATAGCTTTGGGCTTATTATACTATTGGCTCATAGTCTGAAAGGAGTTACTAGGTGCCAATGAGGAACCCTCAACCAAATAGCGTGGTGTCGAATCCCAGACTTTCCATAGCGGAGATAACTTACATATCAACAGCCCTTGAACAGGTGACATTCGACCAAGCAGTTATATATCAGCGCTGCCTATCCTAGATGTCTCTGAACTCGCGAATTGTTCTTTTATGTGTCTACAAATGTGCACTCAAAAAACATTTTTTGGCCATCACATTGTATTGACAGTTATTTTCATGGTTTTTTTTTTAAAGTGGATTATGATTGAAAGTAAGATTTTGTCGGGCCATTTTATAATGTAATTATAATTGATAGCTTATAGATTGTTGCATCACTGCAATAAGTGTTTTATATAATTGTTTTTATAAAAATAAATACAGATTAATTTTTTTATACTACAATAAGTTGAGAGAATTAAATCATATTGCATAAAATTCGTTTGCAGCCTTTGTCTCGAAACTCTTTATTTTGAGGATATCGTTTATGGATTAATGAAAATCATTTTTTTTCCCGTCACCCTGAAAATTACATCTTTAAAGGCGTTTTGGAGAACCGAATTTTCATGGATACCACTTCCATGTCGCATTGGCACTAGTGAATATTTGCAAAACGTCCTACGTCGTATTTTTTAAGAGCGGTTTTGAACACAACTTCTTTTTTTTTGTCTGTCCATGTGGGAGTTTGTGGTTAATTTAAAACGTGACGAGAATTTAAGACTTTTTTGTTTCCTCTTGCTCGCAGGTAAAGTAAAAATAAAAAAATTAATCCCGCAGTTTTCCCCACCTTCCTACCTTGCTTTTTTTTTTTCACGTCCGTTATTAGTTTACTACTGCTGTCCGTCGGGTCTTGCAGCTCTTGCAAACCGAGGGAGGAACATTCTGTGGTGCTGGTAATTATCTTGCGCGAAGTCGCGGCCGCTGGAATCTCCCCCCCCCCCCCCCCCCCCCCCAACCCTGATGAGTAGAGACCTGCCAAATTCGCGGTTTCGATAGCCTTCAGGATAGACTGCACATACCCCCTGTACACTCGGGAAAAAATAACGCAAGTTCATTGGCTGCCGACTTGTAAGTCGTCTCAGCTGGTTTGTCTGTGATTCGATCCTTCTTTTGGTTGAGGGTTTATAACTGGTTGATATTCGTCCAGATGAACAGTAAGCCAATATAAAAATTATCCAAGAGGTATATGTGTTTGAATTCTAGCCTATCACCGAATGAATCCGCGAATTTTGCAGGTCTCTACCGATGAGGTTTCGGAGACGTCTTCCCGGGGTTTGAGCGCCTCCGAGTCGAGCACTGCAAGAAATAAATTGTAACTTTGTACAGCACATGGCTGTGCTTATTTTTGCATACATGAAATTCGTTTTTTTTCTCTCGAGATAATACTGAGCATTTCTTACGAAAATAGTCTCATAATTTTATATTTTACTTAAATTTTCTTTCAAGATTTAAAAAAAAAAAAAAACATGTAAAAGATCATCGAATATTATCTTATAACAATTACTTCAAAACCACCCTTTTAAAAACCATCTTCAGTAACTAAACTATATTTATTTGGGGATGACATCAAAATTTTTAAAAAAAAATAATGAAGATATGTTGAGCAGGGTTCTTAAATGGCATGCCTTCTTCCGAAACTCTTCACAGATAAGCGCGCTAATTTTGTAAGGAGTTTTTGTACACAGAAAAATTTCGTCGTACTTTTACAAAAGATTCTCTTTGGAAAGCAGTTGCCAAGAAATAGTTTGTAAAACCACAAGAGAGATATTGTTAGAGATACGGAAATTTCGCGTATTCATAAAGTCGCAAGTATTTAATGCAAACCTTCACACTCTCGCACTGTGCTCATGATTGGACCGCAGTTATTTGGACACGCCCCTCCACGACCGTGAGTCCAACGAAGTCCAGCTAGGAGAGAAGTAAGCGAATCAGGTGTGTCAATCATCAAGGTTAAAAAAAAGTTTTTCGTTAAGAAATCAATAGACCTGCAAAATTCGCGGTTTCGATAGCCTTCAGGATAAACTGCACATACCCCTGTACACTCGGGCAAATAACGCAAGTTCATTAGCTGCCGACTTGTAAGTCGTCTCAGCTGGTTTGTCTGTGATTCGATCCTTCTTTCGTTGAGGGTTTATAACTGGCTGAGATTCGTCCAGATGAACAGTAAGCCAATAGCAACATTATCTATGAGGTATATGTGTTTGAATTCAAGCCTATCACCGAATGAATACCGCAAATTTTTCAGGTCTCTAGAAATCAACCAACAATGGGTAAGCAAACATGGGTTGAGCACATCTACGACTTTGAATTCTATCCGGAGGCCAGAAGGGTCCTAGATATTGTAAATTTTTAAAACACACGGGGGAGTGCTTATTTTTGTTTTTGCACACGTGAAGGTACGGAACTCGGAACCCGCGGGACTGACTCGCCGACCGAAAAAAGCGTAGAGAACATCGCTCGCTCGCTCGCTCGCGCGGGGTGGAGGGGGAGAGTGTTTTTGTTCATGTGCGGCGGCCAGAACCACCAGGTATCGTGCGTGACGTGGCGTTTGAGGATGCAGGCACGCGGTTGCCACCCCCCCCTTCTCCTTCCCCTCCCCTTGTTTTTATCAAACCCCCCCCATGGTGCTAGGGTCAGTGACCTTAAACTCCCCCCCCCTCCCCCCCACACCCACAACGACCACCTCCCCGCAGCCAATGACTGCAGAGGACAACAGCCAAGCGCCATTGTTTCCCCTCGGCGCATCCGGCAAGCCGGACGCGCGCGCCTTCCCCCGCTTCCCCTCTCGCAACCACCAAGCCGTGGATACGTCGGCCTTGCAGACAATGACAGGAAGACATTCGAAGGCGGCGGGGTCTCGGCCAGGGGCGGCTATCCGGGGAAGGCCGACACACTACAGTCTGGGGATTCCTTCATTTTCACAGACGAGAGAGCCAAACGCCCGATCGTTAGAGACCTGAAAAATTCGCGGATTCATTTCGTGATAGTATAGAATCCAAAAACGTTTGCCTTTTTACTGCATCAGTGATTGGGCCACAGTTTATCTGAATGATACTCGGCCAATTAAAAACCTTAAACAAAAGAATTATGGAATCACTAGCGTCCCGGTTAACAGGTGTCACGAGTCAGTAGCCAATGAGCAGATGTAATTTTCCCGCGTGCGTAGAGGATCATGGAGTATATCCTACAGGTCATTGAAATCGCGAATTTTTCCGGTCTCTACCGATCGTGCATCTTCGGTTGTTTTTTTTGGTTCATTGTAAATAAATATGGCGGTGTTGATAAAAGGATACTAATGGTCAATTAGGTTAGGTTAGCTACATTATAAATACTTTAAAACTTTGTGGTGGACGGTTGATTTGGTTAGGATAGCTACATAAAAGATACGGAAAAAAAGCATGAACTTCGGGTTTTGGCTCTCTCGTCTGTGAAAATAAGGCTTCCCTCCAGTCTGTCTCCCACCAGAGTGGATATCATTCTAGTTGATATGATTGAAATATAGTTTTTTTTATAAAATTCCTCGAGGAAAAAAAAGGAATTTATAGTTATATCATAAATTGTCGATGGATACCTGTGAGATAATAATGTCAGTGCAAGACTTTTACTTTATGCGATGTATGTTACTTGACTCAAAAGAATAAATGCGCTGTGTTAAAGATATAAAACTACCGCGATGTAAATTTCCACGCTTACACGAGAACAACTTTATCACCACAAAATTGTTTTCGCAGTAATAATGGGTACGGATTATTATGCCTTGTAAACCGTTCCCTGAATAGCTTTTTCCAGCGTTAATTAATTATTGCACACTAACAAGCATAATAAAACAAAATAATGTCCAATTATTGAATATATCGATCATCTTTTCTGTAGTTCAAAAAAAATTGCGCTTGAATGAAACATAAATTTAAATATAAAATTACGCGCCAATTATCGTAAGAAATACTCAGTATTATCTCGATCCGTCTCCGTTTACGTGATCCGTCTCCGTTTAAATGACATTGCAGAACGGGCATAATAATAACTACGTTCTGTATATAAGAAAAAAGCTACCGTTTAAAGGATGCGAGAGAAACCGCCAAAAAGTTTCAAGAATTACCTTAGCACGAACGATATTCAATGTACGCGCAATACAGCAGTCTCCACCGGGGTTGCTTCAACAGGGTATTTCGCTTCTGCAAAGTTAAACTATTCTGTGTTTATTTTCACGTTGGTTGTGGTTTGTAGACGTTCGTCGCGCAACATCGTGGCTGGCCTCGTCACCTTCGCCCCATTTGTTTTCTTGTCGGAAAGCAGACAATGGGGAAGTTGCGAAACTTTAAGTTCGAAACTCGTAACACACGATAAAACGGTACAGTCAATTCACAACACAAAGGAACCGTTAGGAGTATTTTCATTATTTAAAAAAAAATTCTTCGTGACAAAGCTATTTATGGAGTTTTTGTTCTTTATAGAATGTGCGGTTGTTTAATTGTTACCCTTTTTAAACCTAGCGGCAGGTTTAGAAGCTATCTTACATCATTGTAGTCAGAAATAATAAGCGGGAGAGACCGGAAAAATTCGCGTTTTCAATAACTTTCAGGATAGGCTCCAAACTCATCTGCATACTTAGAGAAATGTCAATTGCTAATTGGCTGCAGACTTGTTAGACGTATCAACTAGGTAGTTCTCTAATTTGATGCATCTTTGGTCGAGGGCCCGTTATTGGCCCAGAGTGCTTTCCATAAACTGTAAACTGCACAACGGTAACAATGTTTGAATTCTAGCCCATCACGAAATGAATCCGCACATTCTTCTGGTGTCCTGAGTGTTTGCCATAGCTTCTAGGACGCACCCCACAATCCTCTTCAAAATCGAGCAAATGTCTCCCGTTCACTGCCTGCTACTTGTGAAACTCTAAACTGGATTGCCCATAATTAGAGACCGGAAAAATTCGCGCTTTCGATGACCTCTAGGATATACTCCACAACCCCCTACATACTCAAGCAAATGCCACCTGCTCATTGGCTATTGACTCGTGACAACTGTCAACTGGGACGCTTGCGATTCGATACATTTTTGGTCGAAGTTTTTCCATTGGCTTAAAGTCCTTCAGATAAGCTGTAAGCCAATCACAGAAGCAATATAAAGGTACAGTTAATGGGTTCTAGCATAACGTGAAATGATTACGCGAATTTTTCCGGTCTCTACCCATAATTCGACACTTCCTTGTTCTGGGGTTTCCCGTTGGCTAGCAGTTCCGATAAAAATTGTGGGTCATTCGCAGAAGCGGTACAAAAGTTTTTTTTTTTTTTGGGGGGGGGGGGGGGGAATTTTAGCATACCGCGAAAGGAATCCGCGAATTTTCCCGGTCCTAACTCATTGGATCATAGGTTGGGACGTGTATTTTTAGCGAAAAGATTTCGAGACTAGCTGAGAGTTAAAACACTGTAACACGGTCTGTGGTTTTTTTATTAGTCGAATTTCTTTCAGATACATGTCTACTGTTAGCACACCAATCACAGTAGTTCAGCGCGGAAGCAAACACGTCCTGAGTGGCTCGGTCAAACAAGGCAACGACTTCTCTCGCAGACGGCAGCCAACCACAAGGAAGAAACAGCCCGAGCGGGTGTACCTTGTTGCAGTCTCACAGGCGATCAGATTTATTCGCTAAAAATGCCTGCCCCTAACTGTAAGTCTGTATGAAAAAAAATTGGTTGTCTGTAAATTCGGTTTACGGACGATAGTTTAACGTGACGTCATAACAAAACATTGATGAAATGATTGCATACTTTTATGAATAAAATTGAATCATTTTTATTGAATTATCACTATTTTGTATGGATACAAAGGAGTGAAATGAAATCTACAATTTAATTGATAAATTTACTTTTATTTGCACTCATTAATTCAAATATTTTTATTACTTTAACGAAGATATTATTTTAACTATAACTTTTATACATGTTTGCTATTTTCCTTCTTCCAATCTGTGTTATTCTGTTAGGGATAGGACGATGATAGGAAAAGTAGGAAACGAATGGGAGTGTTTCAAGTTTAATGTGCCTCGAAAAAGTCAAATCGATGGTTGTACCAATCGAGTGGATGAGAGATAGATGCGTCGCAAGCGTACAATGAGCGTAACGGGACAATGATCGTAACGGGACAATGAGTCATCCTTTTTTCGTGCGTGCAGCCGGCGTTCATCGATTTATTAGACGTTGTCACGTCAGAATTGTTATTTATATTAGAGTGACCCTCGCGCATGTGGCGCGGGGAAAGCGGCGCGCGTGCGCGGTTCGACGGACTTTCGCCCAGAAGCAGCGACGACGGGCGTCAAATGGCCCGTTTACCCCGATACGAGACATTAGCGAGACGAGCTTAGATCCGACTCGCGCGAAGCCCAGCTTCTCGGAGCTGCAAGGTCGTCTGAGACCGGCCGGAACATTTCAGTCGCAGAGGCGTGTATTTTTTGACGTGGCAACGTCTAATAAATCGACGAACGCCGGCTGCACGCACGAAAAAGTGTCCCGTTACGCACATTGTTCCGTTACGCTCATTGTACGCTTGCGCAGCATCTATCTCTCTTCCACTCGATTGGAACAACCATCGATTTGACTTTTTCGAGGCACATTAAACTTGAAACACTTCCATTCGTTTCCTACTTTTCCTATCATCGACCTATCCTTAAGAGAATAACACAGATTGGAAGAAGTTAAATAGAAAACACGTATAAAAGTTATAGTTAAAATAATCTCTTCGTTAAAGTAATAAACATATTTGAATTAATGAGTGCAAATAAAAGTAATTTTTTCGATTAAATTGTAGATTTAATTTCACTCCTTCTTTGTATTCATACAAAATAGTCATAATTCAATAAAAACGATTCAATTTTATTCATAAAAGTATGCAATCATTTCATCAATGTTTTGTTATGACGTTGTCACGTTAAACTATCGTCCGTAAACCAACTTTACAGACACCCAATTTTTTTATATTTTTTTAGGTTTTTTTTCTTACCAGCTGTGTGTTGTAACTTGGTAGCATTGTCTGCGTTTCTGGGTAAGTTTCAGGTGTGACTGGTGCGATAACAGTAGACGACACAAACAATGTTACAGAGTTTTTAACACATAGCTGGTCTGAAAATATTTTCGCCTTAAGTACACGGCGTTAAAATTTACTACACGGCATTTTTTTGTAAATAGACCCGACATAGGTATTAACGTAAATTACAGATATTTGTAAACGTGTACATCTACATGAAAACAACTGTATCACTGCAAAATAGTGTTCGCAATTTCACTGGGTTCGGATTCTTACCCGGGTATTTATGCTTTGTGTTGTTCCAGTACCTCCAATTATTAAAGTTATTTGTAAAATTTTACCTGAATAGCTTTCCAGTATTAACTGCGCACATTAATTAGCATGATAAAACAATAATAGTACAATTATTAAATATTCGATTTTTCTTCATTTAAAAATGCTTGAATGAAACAATAATTAAAATATAAACGTAATCAGGAAATTTTCATGAGAAATACTCAGTATTATCTCGACAAAACGTATTTCATATGAATGCAAAAATAACCATGGTCGTGTGTTGGAACAAAGTTACACTATTTTTCTTGTAGTATTACAAAACTAGTTCTTGGCAACTGGTTTCAAAAGTAATCTTTTGTTAAGAATGCAGACTAGCACACGGGGGTGAAAAAGTGTGTGTGTGGGGGGGGGGGGGGGGATCTCCGAGATCAGAACGGGAGCTCACAAACGGCTCGGTTAAGGACTACCTAGCGTGCTCATAAATCGACCATGAGTCACGTCGGAGCACGGAGCGAGCACCCCCCCGCCCCCTTCCTTGCCTAGTCACGTAATCAACGAACCAGCAATAATCCCCCCAACCCCTCCGCCCACACCCCCCAGTTGCTAATCTCTACGGGCGGGAGAACGTCTTCACCACGAAGGGGTACGTGAACTCTGGAGATGTGTAATTTCGTGCGGGAGGGAGGGTTTTTTTTTGTCAGAATTTGGGAGTGATAAAAGGAGGAGGGGGGCACATAGGACGGAAAAGGTTGATTGTTGAGGGGGGACAGGGACTAAAAGAGAGCACACGCAGTGATGAAACCAGGCTACAAGCTCCCACTAGCTGCCCGACAATCTCGCTGCCTTGACCCAATTAGAACGGTAGCTCTAGTTACGTTGTTCAGGGTGGAGGGTTGGTGCTCCTGCTCTTCCTCACACTCCTCCCCCCTCCTACACACACACACACACACACACACACACGTCATGACGGGAAAAAGTAAGGAGGGGGAGGGGAATTAGTAACAAAGACGACGGGAGCAGGTATTACGGCCAGTTGCACCATTTAGAGTCCAGTGCGTGATCTCGTTTCAAACAACTGGTTTGAGCATGGTCCGACCACGTTTTGCTGTTGCGCCATTTGTGTTTATTGAACGCTGGATCGAAGACCATTGCGAACTTAGAAACGAAACGACAATTTTATCTAAAGGGATCAACTGAAAGTACATCATGGTGTATGCGGGGCCGTCTTTGATGCACACCTACATGCGTCCACTGAACTCTATATTTCTAACGATGCGACACTAGCGTCCACTGATGCGTTCCTGCGTCCATCAGCATCGCAGTAGTGTTGTCGCTTAAGAGTTTTGGCATAATATTTGTTGAAAACTTAAATACTTTAATTTATAACTCAAATAGAGACAAAGGAAAATGTAAATATAAGTATTACAAGTATTATATATCGGTGAACTTAAACTTGCAGACATGTTTTATCATTGTAAGTATTTTTAATATTTTGGGATTCATAAAAAAAAATTTATTTTGATCACTAACATTTAAAAATTTCACACTACGTTAAATTTATGTAGCTGTATTTACCAGTGGTCGTTATTATTTAGGCTTACGTTTTGCTGAATCTTTGTAGATATCACTAGTAAAAATGCCTACGTGCACATTAGTACGACCAACTGTCAACAGGCGGTGCTATGCAGTAAAAGTAATCAGATACCATCCATCCCCTAGAAATGCGCCCTTCACATTGTGGCTGCATTTGCTAAGCGATGTAGGGATGCGTGTGCTATGGGCGCAGCCCTCAGTATTCATATACAGCTTATGATCTACGATCTACACTGCGTAAGCAGACATGTCCAAAAATAAGTTACGAACTTTATGCAGGTTATTTTAATCAGACGTAAATATTACAGCACTATTTTTAAAAAATTTCAAAATTATATAATACATGTGTCTATTGATTCTAGAGCTGCAACCATTTCTCATAGGAAATACCTACATTTTAAGTGTTTGAAATGCTCGTTATTTTAGTTTAGTGCTTTAATTAGGTTCTTATTTCGTCATGGTTACTTTCCATTAGAAAAATATAGGCTTTTTTTGTCAAAACTATTAATACTTTAGACTTCTTTGATTTGTAATATGTTTTAAATGTTAGTGTGTGTTTTCAGTCGTTATTAAAACTCGAGGCAGCGGCCGCATGAGCTGCTATCTAGTGGGAAAAAAAACGCATTAATCAATTTCTCACAGTGGCACAATCGATTGTAGCGACTTCGTATCGTTACAACTCACCAACAAAAATTCACCTGAAATTTCTTCGACACTGCTGCTATCTGTAGTCGCAGATTGGGGATGTGTAAAGACCGGAAAAATTTGCGTTTTCATTTACTTTTATGACTGACTCTAAAACACAATAGACTACTCTGAGAAATGCCATCTGTTCATTGGCAGCAGATTTATGAGACGTCTCAACTTGGTAGTCTCTGGATTGATACTTCCTTGGTTTCAGGGTCTCTCACTGGCCCAAGAGTCCTTCCCATAACACTGATAACTAGGGTCACCTGTATTTCGCGAATACATTTCGTGTCAAGGTATTTCACAGAATACTGTAGCTTTTCTCCTGTGGTTATTGGCTGAGGTCGGTGAGAGGTGTCGTCCCGCTCTTGACGGGGCCAATGAGAATGTGGTCACCGTACTGCTGCACCCTCACAATTTGCCATGAGTCTTAGAAAAAGCTACATTGTTTTGTGAAATACCTTGACATGAAATGAAATCGCGAAATACAGGTGTCCCTACTGATAACGAATAGCAAAAAAACTGCACAGAGGAGAAGTTTTTTGAATTCTAGCCCAATCCGAAATGAATCGGCGAATTCCCCTGGTCTCTAGGGATGTGTGAAATTCTGCTCACGCGGGCGGGGAGATCGTGTGTTAACAGGATGTTTTGGCGCGACGTAACTTCTCGGGCTAAGGTTCACTGGATGAGGTTCGTCGAAGAGCAGAACGGTGAAACAGGCCACTCCCCCCTCCTCCCCAAACAAACACTCCACGACGGCGTACAATAACCAACACCCCCCGGAGGCGACCGGGGAAACTGGGTCCCCGTCAGGAGAAACTGGTCGCGCGCTGGTATATAGTCACTGTCTGCGCTCCGCCAAGGCCGGCGGGTTGTCGGCGCATGCGCGCAGGCAGACCGGAAGCTGGCGTCACCTCTTAGGCGAGGCTGCGCGGTTGGCTGGACCACTGGATTCTCAACGCAGCGCAGGGCGCGGAGGGTGGAACTCCAAAGTCGGAGAACCAACATTTCCACCGTCATGAATTTTTTATTTTATTTGTAGGGCGCGGAAAAATTCGCGGGTTTAATGACCTACAGGATGAACTCCATAGTTCTACGTACACTCGGTCAAATGCCACCCGCTCATTGGCTGCTGTCTTGTGAGACGTCCCAGCGTAGCAGCCTGTGATTCGATAAAGCTTTGGTGGGGTGTTTCTCATTGGCCCAGAGTCATCCAGGTGAGTTGTGAGCCAATAGCAGAGACAGCACTGAGGTATAACTATTTGTATTTTAGTCTATCGCGAAATGGATTCGCAAATTTTTCCGGTCTCTATTTATTTGTGAATAAGCAGGAATTTGAAGCTACACAAGCTTGCTTTCGTTAGTGCTACATTTCCTAGTTAATTAAGTGAACAAAGTGTAAAAAAAGGGAGAAATAAATTATTATTATATATTATTATTTTACATAAAAAATTCAATTCATAACAAATAGTCAGTTTTTAATATTATAAGTTATAATAATTTCAACGAGTGAATTTTTCTGTTTTTTTTTGACAGATAAATTTTCTTCCGCCATTTTTTTTATAAAAATAACGGTCGCATGGCAGTTGAGTTGTCACCGGCCGTAACGCGGTAGGATGAACGCCAGCTTTTGGAGGGAGGGACTCTGGTCTGGGTTCGAGAATCGGGATATCCTTTTTGGAACCAAAAATGTTTTTTCCCCACTCGTAACCATAATGCATAGTCAAGTTGAGTCTAGCCTGGAACGGAATGAGACTACAAAAATTAAAAATAAATCATGGCTCCAGCGATGAGCAGTGCACTTTTGAGATAACGGAAATGGCCCGTTCAGAGATTTTGCCGGATAGTCGAAAGTCAACATATTTTAATTAACGGGAATGCCAGATTCTAAAATGTGAAATGTGAAACTCCACCCGCTAGAAAACAGGAAAGATCCGACAGAAACCAAAATAACCAAAAAAAAAACGCCCGACAGCATAGGCGGCCAAGGTCAACAGCCTAACGTTCGATCGGTTCGATCGGTGCCGGATTTTAGAATGTGTTGAACTGTAGAATTTTTGAATGAAGACCATTAAACTGTACTGCAGCTAAAGAGAAAAAAATATATACTTTCACAAAAGATTTCTTTGGAAATCAGTTGTCAAGAAATAGTAAAGCCTACTACAAGAAAAAAAAATTGTACATTTGTACAATACATTGTTAAAGTTATTTTACATATATGAAGTACGCTTTTGTAAACAATACTGAATGTGTACTGTCGCGCTTACCAAAATTGGCGCATAATTTTAAAATTCTGATTGTTATTTTATACGAGTATAAATGTTTTTTAAACCTTGGAAATAGTAATCGAATATGCAACGACCGGAATTTATTTTGTTTCATTGTTCTTGGCACATGTGCGTAGTTAATCCTAGAAAGATATTCAGGGAAGAAAAAAAAATCACGAAGCGCAAACGCACGGGCAAGAATCCGAACCCGGAATTGTTGTGGTGGTACGATTGTTTTCACGTAAATGTACAAAATCTATAAATATCAATGAGTTTAAAATAATTATTTTTTGACGTGACAACATCTAATAAATCGATAAACGCCGGCTGCACGCACGAAAAAGTGTCCCGTTACGCACATTGTTCCGTTACGCTGTGTCCCGTTACGCTCATTGTACGCTTGCGCCGCATCTATCTCTCTTCCACTCGACAATTTCGGCAATAAAGGTTCTTCATTCTTGCATTTTAAAAATATGATTACTGGTATAATTTCAAGTTATTTATTCTTTTATTATTAAAATAAAAATGATTCAATTTTATTCATAAAAGTATGCAATCAATGTTTTGTTATGACGTTGTCACGTTAAACTATCGTCCGTAAACCGACTTTACAGACAAACCAATTTTTTTTTTGTTACAACATTTGCAAACAAACAAAAGATTTTTTCCGGTGTATGCGGAAACCGTCGATAAACTAGATAAATTTCGTTTTACCACCACGCTCGAAAAATGGCTCGGAATGAGCCAAGCCTCCTGGGGCCACCGACGCAACTAGAACGCTTCTTTCTGACCGCAGCCAGACGTCCGCGGAACGTGCAATGGCACAATGGCCAATCCCCTGCGGCACCATGCTGAGTCGCTCTCCGAAACCACAAGCTTCTTCCAAACACCGCAATCTCCCAGCGCCTCCCCAAGCCACCGAGTTAACGATAATGCCGGTCGCGGTAAGGGTGTCGGGCTGCACAAGAAACACTGTGCAAATCGCTCTTACGCCCTCGTCGCAATGCCCGGATCCCAGGTCGCACCTGTTCCAAGCACAACTGTCGGAGGCACTACAGGCGAGAGATCTGCTGCGACCTGTCGCGACTGTCGGTAACCGACGCGTTGATACAAGAGTTTATTTTGTGGTGTTACAAGCACTGTTTTCGTAATTTTACAAGCATACGATATCACCTGACACACTATTGTACTTTTAAAAATTGAGATGGTGATAGAACAAACAAAATTCCTTGTAAATTTTCCAACTTAGTGTGTTCCTCGATAGCAAACAATTTTACATTCGCGTAAGGAACGTTCATTTGGTTTTTTAGTCTAGTCACTAACGTGGTCTATAGAGACGGACACATTACTAAGGTGTCATAACTAGAGACCCGGAAAATTCGCGGGTTCATTTCGTGTAATGCTAAAATTCAAATAATTATATCTTAGTGCTGCTTCTGTCATTGGTTCACTGTTAATCTGGAGGACTGCGGGCCAATTAGAGACCCTCACTCATAGAAGTGTCGAATCACAGGCCACCCAGTCGAGACGACTCACAAGTCAGCAGCCAATGAACAGTTGGCATTTGCCCAAGTGTGTAGAGGATATTGGAGTCTATCCTGGAGGTCATTGAACCCGCGAAATTTCCGGGTCTCTAGTCATAACAAAATAAAAAGACTTAATTATCTGATTCTAACACGTCTGTTTACTTATTTTTCACTGACCAAAAACCTACACGATAGACTATTTTGTCCAGCGTAGTGAAGACTCAACACTTCCACGACCAAATGTGTTGTCTTCTTCTACGAAAAAAATCCAAAAAACACTGTCAATTAAGGGTAATAAGATCGAACAAGTTTCCTCCTTCAAAGACTTGGGCACCGTGCTGTACGAGCAGTGTGACTGCCAGAGAGAGATAACATCTAGACTAGAACAGGCCAGGAGACAATTTAACAACATGAAACAGCTCTTTATGATTTGATCCTAGTCTGCAACCGAGAATGCGAATGATTCGTTTCTGTGTGTCCTCAATTTTTCTCTATGTCTGCGAAAGCTGCATTCTTGACCAAAATCACCGTCCCTTTCGCATACCTCAGGTACTGGAAATTTCAAACGACGGAGTACTTCGTCGGATGAAGAAGCGGAAAGAACTGCTGGTCACTGTAAAGCAAAAGGAAACTCAATATCCGTGGCACATTATGAGAGAGGAGAGGTGCGATCTATTGCAACTCATCATTGAAGAAAAGAATCAAGGTAAAAATGTACGTTGGGAGGAGGAATTCGTGGCTGAAATACGTTCGAAGACAGTACATCTGCAGGTCAGAAGAAATGTTCCATGCTGCAACATCACGTCCAGAGCTGGCCGTTAGGTGAAGGCGCCGTAAGAATAAGAAGAAGACAAAAATCCTAAAATATTTTAAAAGAAAACAACCAATATATATTTATGCTCAACTTCCAAACACTGCTATAGTCAAAAAGTACTTACGAATTCGTTAACACTTAAACGCAGTGACCAAATCCCGTTCTCTGTGTACAAAGTGGTGTATCTGACTTCCCACTTCAAAGCACAATCACAGATACTCAAAAATACTTGCAACACAACAAGACTGAGGCCAAATACAAATTGATCAATTCGTCGCCGGACCTAACATACACTTCATTGACCCTTCCCGGATTTTTCCAGGAATGCAAAGACAATTACACAGTTTCTCAATTTTTTTTACAGATGCTGCACACCCTAATGACGTCAGGGAATTTTAATAGGTACTGATCCGGGCTGCTTGTAAAGAAGCATCTTAGGATTTCCCTGTAGAGATTTCGGGAAACAATGGAAAACAAAGAAAATTCAGGATGGATAGACATTGGTTTGATACCGGGTCCTCCAAAAACTCAAGTCCCAAGCTATGATGCTGCACCAACTTGTTTGGCATGTTTATTTAATGTAAACCTGGTATACACCCAATATAGTGTAGACTACCCATTAGATCAAGCCATTTTGTATTTAACTTATTAACGGAAAATAGAAGAAAACGCAAGAGTTTTAATTAAATGTTCTCACATTTACTGGAATGCACTTTTTCTCGATTTATGAAACATTAACTTAAACCCCACAAAAAATTATAAATTATTAAACTCTTTTTTTTATTTAATTTGAATAGTCGTTGCGAAATGTTCAACAGCTAAGCATACATTATTTTTTATTATTTAAAAACTGCAAGGTGCATATATATCATTTTAATGTAATGATAGTATTTTGCTTAACCAGCCAATTTATGTCTACACACATTTATGTTTATCTATTACCGTCAAATGGTTAACTTTAACGGCAAATTTCTGAAAATTATTTAAAACAGTGTGCAATACTACTATTTGCAAATGCAAACAAATTGCTGCCGAAAAAGATTTTTTTATTGATACACGGTTTTTTTTAGCGTTCAAAGATTTCGAATATGATTTTCACGGCTAGTTACTCGCTGAATCCAGCCTTAAAGTTAGAGGATCCTTTGGTTTAAGGGGATTGGTGCAGGACAAAAAACAGTCATTCGTCAGAATTTGTTGGAAATGAGCTTAAGTATTTCATAAATGCTTGTTTATTACTACTGTAAGGCCAGCCAGCACGTATATAAGCTAGCGGGTGAGATTTGGCAAGTTAGTGGCGAGAGAGCTTCTGTGAGGGGAGGTTGTCGAATGTTGCAGCTCTGAGGCCTGCCATCTAGCGGGAATCTTTCGAAGGTCTTCCACAATATCGCCTTTCTCTCTCTCTCTCTCTCTCCAACACGGAAGGAAAGCGAACCGCGATAACCAGCTCTTATCTTCGCTTCCCATCTCGCCCTATCCTTCATTCTCGGATCAGGTAGCCGCCCTTCCCCGTGTAGACTTTCGTTTTACTCCAGATTTTTGTACTCTGGTAGAGTTGACTGTGCTTAATAACATACCGAAAGTTTACCGCTGTAGACCTTGTGCGTTATAACCGAAAATTTGCATTTAAGTCCTAGGTGACAGCAAATTAAAAACATTAAAATGCTACCCATTTATACAGTTTTTAATTTTGACTGTCTGTAAACTTACCAAAATAATCGAGAAACTGTAATTCACCCATTAATGTAAGAAAAAATGAAATTTTTAATATTTAAGATATGATATAAAGAGATTAATTCACGACATATTTTTTTAATCTTTGCCACCCAGATAAAAATACGATTTACACCGATTTGAAGAGCCCAATGCGATAAAATGTCTAAATAAATGTTTATAATTATACTTTTAGCTTTAAGATAGTATATTTATAAAAAGTCTAGCATAATTAGTTGCCTCATTAAAGCTGCCTGAGCGTTGCAGTGTACTGCGGCCTAACTGATCTTTCACGGCCGGCGTGCTTTGAAACACGCTGCGTACTGCGACACTCAATAAACTTGGTCTTATTTAAGGATTACTTAAAATATATTTAATGCATATGATAGGGTGTATTCATGTTACACCTATTGAGATATACATATTCTTTTTTCTTATATGAATGATTTTTGATACAATAAAATTAACAATAGCTAAACAATTTCTGCTTGGAACTTGTACATAAAAATTCTAGAGGACCTCTAGTTTTATATATGTGTGTTCGTATTTTGTTTAAAAAAATTTATTATTAAAAATTATTTTAATACCAAAAAATATAATTATTTTTTATTTCTAATACATTATATTATTTTCGATCAGAACTATGCAAAATTTTAATGTAGCCTATATTATAAAAATATATATTTAATTGTATAAAATTAGTTTACTACATAACAATTGAAAAAAAGATACACCGTAAATTTACTTATTGAGTTTTGTTACTTTTATAACATAATTCGTATGATAATATTATTTTTTCCAGAAAATAAATAAAACATAAGTTGTGTTGTAAAATGTATTGATAGAATTACATATTTAGTGTTTTTTTTCTAAGTTAATTTATTGGAGTGCTGCGCCTAGCTGACTTCGTTAAATTGCTAGTGGCAAAGAGCGGTGGTGGATGTTTTTGCAAGAGTTTGACCGTATTTTATGACCCTAGCTGTGAGAGGGTGTTCGTCCCAGAAATCTTAACGGTCGAGGAAAATAGCCTTTCTCTGTAGTCACGTACGGGTCTGCTACTCGCGCAATATAGTCAGTTTATCACAATTTTCTGGGATGTTCTATTGTTGTTATTTATTTATAATTTAGAAATTAAAGAGTCGATCATACTAACATTTTTACCTATGCAAATCGCATCCTGGAAGATTTTGATCTACGTTTGCAGCAAAAATCACTTGAAGTTAGGAAACTTTTATTATTTCAGAGTAAAATTCAGTCTGGAATTACCATACCTTCCTGGTAGTTTAGAACAGGCAACATTAAAGATGTAAACCAGCCTTCAAAAGCATGCCCATCAAACCAACCAGATTTAGTTCTATTGTATCGAGTACCCGAGGGTCCATTTTCAGTCCAAGTTGTCCAAATCTTCTCCGCCTTATAGTTTACATAAGGTGGTGCTACATACCCTGCTGCATTTCCACAAACAATTATAGATGTGCACGCTTTAGACAAAAATGTTGTATCCTCCCAGGCAGGAGCGCAACAACAGGGGGAGGCAAGGGTATTTGCCCCCCCCCCCCTTCTGAAACCACGAAGTGGGGGCAAACGGGGGCAAAGAAAGTGCTGTGTAATCAATTTTTAGATAATAAAACTGCTTAAATAGCACCATTTTCCACCTTGAAATACAAATTTTCCCGGGGGAGGACCCCCGGACCCCCCGCTTCAATAGGGGGGATCGACGATTCTTTATAAAAAGGTATATTGCCCCCTCCTTTGGAAATTTAATTGTTGCACCCCTGCTCTCAGGGTACTTAATTCCCCTCTTCGTGATGATTTTTCTGGTTCCAGAATTGTCTACAAGATTTGTTTCGTCGTAATTCCAAATATTCACTTTTGGAATTCCTATCAGCTCCTTTTACAAATTATCAAAAAACTTATTCACAATCTTTTCTTCTGTTGCTGCTCTAGAGTAAGAAATTTTTTTGCTGTTCTCTGAGTTAATATTGCTTTGTGCCGTCGCATGAACCCTTCCGCCCAATCATTTCCTGGTAAATTGTTTTAAAATCGTAGCTCCTTTCTTCCACAGCGGTCCAGGTAGGACTTGACAACACATCGAAGGTCAAACATATCCACAGGAAATCCATAGTTAGACACGGCTACAATGTGACTTACAAATTGCAACTACTCTTCATTTGTGAAAACAGGAGCTCGGTCGACAGCTTTAAAATGCTTTTCCTGGTTTTTTAGGTGCAAAGTGTTTTTTGGAATACCATATTTTGTTGAAGCTTTGCGAATCGACAATGTTTTGTTCCGTACAGCTTGCAAGGCTTCATTCAAGTTTTCCTCTGTGTAATTTTTATATGGCCGTGTACCAAGAGCACGTTCGGGATTTATTGGCATGGTTGGTCGCTTTATTCTGAAAAATATGAAGAAAAAATGCAGTAAAACATATTACGCCAACTTTGGGGCAACTTTGGGACAGACCCAAAGTTACCCCACCAAGTGATGAAAATTTACTATTTTGAGGTTATAAAATAAAATGCAAGTATCAAAAACATTAGCATCACATTAAATGGATGTCAAGGCTTGTACTTCTTCAAATACATACCTGTCTTTCGTGAAGTATTTGCCGTTTTTAAAGTGCGTACGAAAGTTTACACAAAAACAAAAATATTAACAACATGTGGTTGAAAACAAATCCACTGCCTCTATCCCACCAGTGCAACTACAGCTTCAAATAAATGCCATGAGATAGTAACACATACCAGCGAATATAGAAGCGGTGATTGCGTACCACTTCTAAATACATTGCCTTGACAAGAAATCCTAAAGCCAGAAATTACCCACTGTCCCAAATTTACACCCCCAGTCCCAAAGTTACCCCGGTTTACGGTACTGATTTTCGAGTTGTGTTGAGGTTTCACATGCCACTTCGTGTACACCTGCTCTGGTAACAATGACTCATCACAACCGGTGCCGTCTGTACGAGCGTCTTCACAAGTTATCCTGAAATATGTTCTTAAATATTAATTCAAGTGAATTCTTAAAATCCTACACACCTTATCTTAAGTGTCGTAAATGAATCGTTATATTTTGTAAACCCATAATAATATAGGAGCCAACATGGCGCGAAGCGATGGACGCGATACGAATAATATTTTTTTTTTACCAACCACTACATCAGTAAATATTTGTGGTTTCCATTCGCTATGAATTCAAGCATGTAACATTTGTACTGCTTCTTCAATTCGGCTACAGTTAAATGGGAGGATCTGAATCACTGAAAACTCCTCAACAAAATCAACGATGAATCACAGGCATTACAACAAACAGTTGTCACAAGTCAAGTAGCCAATGAGCAGGTGACATTTTTCGAGTCCGTAGAGGATTGTTGAGACTATCGTACAGGTCATTGGCAACGCGCCCTTACGCGCATGGTTAATACCCGCATGAGTAGAGTGTAAAGGCGTAAGCATGAGACACATCTAGGTCCTCATCTAACCGCGCACACTTAGATTTAACTCAGGATAGAGTGAAAAATGTTTACTAATTTTGCAGTCCTAACAGTCACCAACGAAACGCCAGCAAAATAAAAAATAAGGCCACGAATATTGTTCGTGAATGAAGGCGAAGCTGATACTTTGGAAACGTTACCAGCAGATATTAAATAATGTTTAACTATTATTTACGTAGCTTACTTCTTAAAACTGCATTCATGTAAACTGATTTTGTGTGAGACTATGTTGAGTGTTTTCTGCTACACTTATTTTTCTGAAAAAAAGTCTATTGTGGCTTAATAAACTTTTTAACATTGATGCCTGTCATAAAAAAAATTCAAACGTAATTATACGGATACATGTTGAGTATAGTTTATGAATGGTTCACGCATTGCTGAAAAAAAAAGCATGTTTACAATTTTACACATCTTTTTGTTGTCGCATCGCGTCCATCGCGTTGTACATACGCAACTCTGAAAAATAAATGTATGTTAAAAAAGCTATAATAAAATAATCTCTTATCTTTCTTTATTCTTTTTTCTAAGCGCTCTAATGCCTTTCGATAGTTTTGTTCTTTTGTGTACTCTGCTTGGTGGAGGTTTCTTCGGCATTTTATTCCTGAATAAATCTCACGCTTACAACAAAAAACATCTGGCTAAATCACTGTTATAAATAATAACAGGGAATAACCATTCAATTATACGCCGAGATAGACCAAACACGTTCTCTTATCTACTGAAAATGAATACGTTCACCTTCATATCAGTTTCGCGCGAAATCCCGTCTCCCCTTCGTAAACAGCAGACAGCTGTGGCTGGGTGGGAACGAGAGAAAACACTGGCTGCAAACAGTTGGGGAAACTGTCGCAAGGTGTCACTACTGTCCAGCGCGCTCCATAATTTCTCGTATCCGAGCTTGCACGCTGCTCAAACTTCTACAGCTACATTTTTACTTTAGGTCCGACTGCAATAAGCTAAAGACTAAAATAAAGTCAATCATTCAGCCGACAGATATGTTGGCGTTTGAATTACAAATGAAAACGCGAATGTTATTAAATTCGCAAATGAATATCACGCAATTTCGTAGCAGCTCATTTATTAAAATTCAAATTGTAAATACGTTAAATTAATAATGATTACAGATAAAATAATGGTCACAGTCATATCTCCCGTGTCTGAAAATTTATCTGCGAAAGTTTTACCACTGAATTCTTTATAGTTTATTAATAAAGCTTGAATTTTAAAAATTCCCGAAAATCAGCAATAACTTAATTAAAATAAAAAATAAATAAATAAATTTTACACCAGAATGGTTCAAATCTTCTCTAGCAGCTGAATCATTCACAAATATATTGTTTTTTTTTAATACGATGCTGGTGCACCAATCCCCTTAAGGCTATATCGTTAAACCACACAGTGCCGGCAAGTAAATGTTAACTCCGCAAAAATGGGTAGAAGGTTGTCTCAGGCGACGCAGGAAGGCATGGGCGTCGCAAGGATATATATTTTTTTTGGGGGGGGGGGGGGCACTTCAATTTATTTAGTTGTTGAGGAATATCCATCCCCTGGAAAGAAAAAAAAAGCGGGGGGTCCGGGGGTCCTCCCCCGGGGAAATTTGGGGTTTGAAGGCGCAAAAAGGTGGTTGTTAGGCATTTTTCTTTCCTAAATATTCTAATTATAGTTGGTTGCACTATATAATTTATTTTTTATAAAAAATATTTTCAGAGAAAAAATTTGTAAAAACACAGTTAACATATCTGCCGGTGCTATATCCACACAAAATCATTAGTTTCAACATCAGGAGAAACTACGAAACTACGAAACTTAATGTATTATTGGAGGGGACGAAATTGAAGACTTTTATTATTGGGGGGTGACGTGTCCCCCCCCCCCCGGCCCCCCCGGTTGCGACGCCCATGCAGGAAGGGGCCTTGGGTTGATGACCGGAAAGGCAGCAAGCACCAAAGATAGTTGTGTAGACGAGGAAGACGGGAAAGAGAACCGTCGTATAGCAAAACATAAAGACGTGGACAGGTCTGCAATTACCAGCTGGAGGAACCAGTGGTTTGCGGCGAGGAGGTGTACCGGAGGTGTACCTACCCGAGGCAGAAGACACGAACCACGGGGCCGGACCTGATTTGTTCTATTTTATTTATTAAATTTTTTTTCACCACTTCTCTCTCTCTCTCTCTTTCTCTTTCCTCGGCTCCATCGAGAGCCCTGCGAGGGATTCGCAGAGCAGCTGAAGATACAGCGGACGCGTGATCCACCAGGTTGACTGGTGGTGACGGGGCTACGACGGATGACTGACTGTCTTTTCTCCGATTAGCCAACTACCCTCAAATAAATAAAATATATCCTCAAATCAGTATATAGACTCTGCAAGAAACGCAAGAACGCAAAAAAAAAAAAAGCAAGAAAACTGCTATAGTTCATAAAACACACAAGTCCGAGACATCGTTAACTCTACAACATGAACCTGTAGAACTGCAGGAAAAAAATCTTCTTTTTGTCGGGATTCTTTTCATAATAAATTGTTTTTTTTATTCACGAATACTTGTAACCTTCTCAGTGAACTTGATATCAAAAGTGCGTCTAATGCTGTAGCCTTGCGTTAGTTTTTGTTAAGTGAAGACGAGATGCGTGTAACCAGGGACACTTAACCTCAAATAAATCCAGAAGGTTGGAAACGCAAGCCGAAACGCAAGAAATTCATTAATTTGTTTTTTGCGCCTTGCGTTGCACGTGTTCTTGTGTTTATTGCGTGGTTTACTTAATAACCGGGCCTTGACAGTCTCGATTGAGCGCGTGGGAGGACGGACTCTGGCGGGAGAAAAAAAAAGAGAGCGAGCGATCATCGGACACAGTTTCCTCCGTCGCGGCCCACAAAAACCAACGATTATTCGGAGGAACCATCGCGTACGCAACCTCCTTTCCCCTTATCACACCCGTCTACTTCCCTTCCTCCTAGCTTCTTCCCCCCCCCCCCCCCTTGCCCTATTCCACCACGTCGGGGACCCACCACAGGCTTCGAGGTCCGCTCCAGCCTCCTCGCTTTCCTCTGGTGACGGCGAAGCTTTCGCAGGGATGACGCTGGCGGCCCTGGACTTTGCTGGGCCATGCCGTAGAGACCGGAAAAATTCGCGCTTTCGATGACCTCTAGGATAGACTCCACAACCCCGTACCTACTCAGGCAAATGCCACCTGCTCATTGGCTATTGACTCGTGACACCTGTCGACTGGGACGCTTGCGATTCGATGCTTTTTATTGGTTGAAGGTTTTTCATTGGCTCGAAGTCCTTCATATAAACTGTGAGTCAATCACAGAAGCAATATAAAGGTACAGTTGTTTGGATTCTAGCATATCGTGAAATGAATACGCGAATTTTTCCAATCTCTAGCCATGCGATTGTACGAGAGGGCATAATATTTTGAATAAGAGCCTTACCGGAGGGAATGAAGAGTATTGAATTAACCCCCCCCCCCAACCCGGGGTCAACCCACCTCACTGTTAAATATTTTCACGTTAAAATTACAAAGAACCTTGGTTACAAATTATCCAGGGATATTCGTAAATTTTTATGGGTGCTAAGTTTTATTGACTTTGAAAATGAAAAAAAAAAAAAAAATAATAATCTTGGTGTACTAGTAAAACATTCAAAAACTTTCCCTTAGACTCCTGCAAAAAAACGCTTTATCACTTTTCTACGAGTGTTATTTACCTTCGAAAACAGAACTCGAAAGTCCAAATATATATACAATTACGAAGAACTTTTGATTTATTTCAGGTGAATACTTCGTTGAAAACTGTAATTTCTTATTTTCTTATTTAAGCGTGCGTAAATAATTTCTTTACATACTCATGCAACGTTTATTCTGCCCTCTTTAATATCCTCCGTATAACTATTTTAGTGTCCTGACGATTACAAACTTTCGCAGCTGTAAACAAATTGCAGCGTTATCCTAGCTTACCAAGTAATGAACCAATAAACAATTAATTTTTTTTAAGATCCGTGCGAAATGTGTTGTGATTACATCAAGTTATATAAATACATTTCGGGAAATAATAAAATATAAAATTAATCAATAAAAATAACGGAGTTTTACATAGAAATATGTTGTAACTATTTCTATTTGTTGAGGCCACTGACAAATCGTCCTTGAAGATGGCTGCAACAAGGCATTCCGAAACGTCAGCCACAACCCCATCAACTTTACAGACATGGCTTCACCAGAAGCTAAGAAGCAGTATAAGTTAGAGTTAGCGGGTGACTGTAGGCACGAAAGCCTATGGTGTGGTGATTAATAGCTAGGGGCAGGCATTTGTCGCGAATAAATCTGAGCACCCATTAGACTGCAACAAGGTACATCCGCACCGCCGGTTTCTTCCTTGTGATTGGCGACCGTCTGCGAGAGAAGTCGTTGCCTTGTTCGACCGAGCCACTCAGGACGCATTTGCTTCCCCGCTGGATTACTGTAATAGGTATTGTAACAATCGACGTACGCCTGAAAGAAACTCACCCGATCACGAAACACAGGCTAGGCTCGGAATCTTTTCGCGAAATATGCATGGCCCTATTAATAGCCAGGAACTGGGACAACTCTCGGGTCCAATGGCATCCAGGATAAGACTCCCCGATCCTCCGCGACTCGGGAAAACGTCGCCTCTCCATTGGCTGTTGGCTTGAGAGGCGTCTCCAACGGGTGACTTGTGATCCGATTCTTCCTTGATTGATGGTCTCTTAATTGTCCGAGATTCCTCCACATGAACAGTGAACCAACGGCAGAAGCATCACACAGGTATAATTATTTTTAATCTCAGCACATCAGGGTATTGAATGTGCGGCATTTTCGCCGCGTCCATGAAAACAGCTTTATCAAAATGTAGGGACACCTGTATTTCGCGATTTCATTTCATGTCAAGTTATTTCACAAAACACTGTAGCTTTTTCTAAGAGTCATGGCAAATTGTGAGGGTGCAGCAGTACGGTGACCACATTCTCATTGGCCCCGTCAAGAGCGGGACGACACCTCTCACCGACCTCAGCCGATAACCACAGGAGAAAAGCTACAGTATTCTGTGAAATACCTTGACACGAAATGTATTCGCGAAATACAGGTGTCCCTATCAATATGTAACCTGAACGGAAAACAAGACGGTAAACTACATACAACAAAGAACACTCACGTGTAAGAGCCGGGTTAACACGAGGCGAGGGTTAAATTACTGGCCACAGTACAAACGTCCTCGAACGACTCGCGAGACGTCAGTGGAAGTAGTCGCTGTTACCTGCAACAAAAGAAAGAAAGAAAAAAATTGTTTCCCAGTGACATGAGCGAGCGCGGCGCCTGTTGGGCGGGTTCAACAACAACAACTCTGGCAACAACAACAACAGCGAAGCAATGAGGGTCGGGTTTCGCAGCCGAGCGAGCACGAGGTGGACTCGAACCAAGAGCCCGTCCGCCGCCATGTCACCGCCCGCGGAGCCTAAGGCGTCAGTTGAAGGAACGTCGTAGCAGCGTGGGCGGCAAGTGTGACCCCGACAGCGACAATCCGGTCGATGGGCCAGAACTGTCAGGGGGGGGGGGGGGAGGAGAACCACAATGAATAGGGTAGAGACATGCCAAAATTCGCGGATTAATTTCGCGATAGGCTAGCATCAAAATAAACTATACCTTCGTACCGCTTCTGCGATTGGCCCACATTTTATCCGGGGAACTGTGAGCCAATGGGAAACACTAAACCAAGAAAGTGCCGAATTACGGACAGCCTAGTTGAGACGTCTCACGCGTCAGTAGCCAATGAACAGGTGTCATTTCTGCGAGTATTTAAAGGACACATTTCCGTTCCACGCGACTTCCGTTCCATTCACGCAATCACTCCTACCAAATGCCGTGTACCGACAGCACGTTAAAAATGATCTGGCCTTGGTTTCTACATGTAGAAAAAGTGTAAAAAAAAAAACTCAATACTTTTTTCCCCCGGGTGCAAGAGAGTGAGTAAAGCCCGCCGCACACGGTTCAATATTCCTTACAATATTGTAAGCTAAGAGTCGTACTGGCTCTACTACTAGTTTCTTCACTCGAATTCAAACTGGATACTAGTAGCTGTACGTAGAGGTGGGTTGTTCAGCAATTTTCGGTATCTGTTCCAACCTGATACTGATACAGCATTGTACCATGTTACAAGTCTCTGATACTTCTGTATCAGACGGTCCCAGGAGGCAACAAAGCTCCGCGTACGCAGACCGTGCGACCGGAAGGAGAATCTGATACATTATTTATCACGCCTGGTAATTCTCTACCTCTGATACTCTCATGCCCGCCTGATACAACCAGTATCAATCAGTTCAACATTCACTGCAGTTCGTCCTGGCCGTGTATCACCATGTTGCGGGCTGTCATGCTTTGTAGTTAGTATCTTTATAGTGAAATAAGGAATGGATAAGTGCACGAAAAAGACTTCATTTGTGTGGAATTTTTTCACGGAAAATAATGAGTTTGCTAATTATAATTTGTGTAAACAAAAACTGAGTTATAAATCATCATCGACTAATCTGAAGAAACATTTGAAACGTAAACATTGATATAGTATGCTCACTAATGTACCTATCTGTTTTTTTATTTTTTATTTTTGATAAAATCGTGAATTTTTAATGTATAAAAACACTAGTTACTAATTGTTTTCGAAAAAAGAAAGTCCATATGTTGATTACATCTGTTATTAGTGTCAACTGAGAATTTATTTGCATTTTCATAGCTGTTAGGTGCACAGATATAAATATTATATCTTGTATTAATGTACTTTTTAATATTAAAATTTCATTAGTTTTATTATTGAACGAGACGGTGCACACGCACTGCGCACTGAGCGTACTTTGAAGTAGGACAATAAACAAAACGACTTGTAACCAGGGCTGCCACTCTGATATTCATGAAAAACCTAGATAACCTACAAAAAAAACCCAGACACATGGGTAAAAAACCCAGATGCGTCTAAAATGCTATCGTTGAAAATGTTTGCGTACTAATTCAAAAATATAAACATAACTGGTTTTAATATAAAACAATTAATTACCTTACAAGACTGAAAACGGTTAAATACAACCAATACAAGAAAATTACACTGCAGCAAAATGGCTGTATAAGTAATTCTTGGACCAGCACATATCATTAAAAAACCTACAAATATATTCATGACAAAACAAACACCATCACTGCATTCTTTAAACCGGTAATTGTTTTTATAAAACTGCATCATGTACGTTAGTCTTTATTCAGAGTCTGATTCTACAAGATTGGTTTGAAGGTTAATTGTTGCATTGGTTTTGTGTTCTGCAAGCCTCTTTGAAGAATGTGTCTAATTTAATATTCGACTTAGCTTCTTGAAAACTAGTTTTGTGTTTATATGTATTTTTGTGTGTGAAACACATAGACTTGTTTGCATTTATCAAACAGATATTGCAACAGATACAGTAGCTACTACCTTTATTATTGTTTTAGGTATAAAAATAATTAAATTATAAAAAACCTAGAATTGTTGGAATTCATTATTTAAAAACCCAGAAACCCAAACACCATTGGAAAAACCCAGATCTGGGTGGAAAAACCCATGAGTGGCAGCCCTGCTTGTAACAATATCGCTTTGCGGCTCTCCTTCAAGGCTTCAACGTCTTCCCCTGCGCTTCCTCCCCTACATTCTTTCCCTTCTTTATCCCTTATTCGTCGTTCCTGCTCCCTCCCCTTTCACAAGCTCCGCCCAAGTGACCGTCATCTGCGATCGGGTTCTGCGTTCATTGGCCGTGGTGTTGTTCCAGGTGAATTCTAAACTGATACTAAAGTCTCTGATACTTTTCAAGTGTACTCGTTTGCCGTTCCTGATACAGGCGCGTATCAGTGACAATGTATCAGGTTGATACTTTTCGACCCACCTCTAGCTGTACGAGCTGGGCTACTGGTTTTGCGTAATAGACTGCTTCCTATTTTCGTTGCTTGGTGTGTTCCAATATTTAAGGAGTGGCCAATCAGAACTCACGAAAACAGCATGAGGGGTTGTTTACACTTTTAAGCGCGCATGCCGTGATAAACATGGACGGAAATAAGTGGAATAGTGACCAACTCCTCGTTTTAATAAATGCATACAAAGAAGAGCCTTGTTTGTATGCAGTAAAAAAAATGTGAATTATCATAATAAAAATTTGTTGTTGAGAATATTCCCTTCACAAAACTGGTAAGGCAGCTAGAATCGTGTGCAGCAGAAACTTGTAGCGCACCTAGTGTTTCAGCTTGTTAACCTACACAGTACAGAAACCAGTAAGCATTCTAGTAAGCAAACTAGTAGAAAATATTGTACCGTGTGCGGTGGGCTTTAGTTCCGTCGACCTCCGCGCAACACGCGTGCAGCGCCACACGCGAACCTGCTCAGCAGGTAAGCGCTCTGCTCCTGGTTCAACGGACTGTGCCGGCGTGACTTGTTTCAATTCTTTTTTTGTTTTGTTTTAATACCCTGCTCCTTTGATTCGCCGAAACGACCGTGGAGAGGGTCAACAGACTGCAAAACACCCAGCACCTTAACTGCCCATCATTTAATACACTATCATTAGAGACCAGAAAATTTCGCGGATTCATTTCGCGATATGCTGGAATGGAAATAATTGTACCTTTATGCAACTTCTGGTATTGGTTCACTGTTAACCTGGAGGAGTATGGGCCAATTATAGACCCTCAGTCAAAGCAGTATCGAATCACGAGTCTCCCAATTGAGACGCCTCACAAGTCGGCAGCCAATGAACAGGTGACGTTTGCCCGGGTCTGTACAGGATCGTGGAGTCTATCCTGGAGGTCGTTGAATACGCGAATTTTTCCAGTCTCTACCGATGACTTGTGGTTCCTCTATGACGTACCGTGAAAACCAGCAATGGCGCGTCTCCATAAAATGTTTTCAATATATCTCCCCACTGCAAGAACCATTTAAACAACAAACCACGGATATTGGGATTTTAACCGCCCCCCCTCCCCACGGACCAAAAACTTTCACCAAATCAGTGCTAAGCCTTAGCGATCACAACCACGGAATACCGCAAAAAAATTGCAATGTATACTGTAAGCACTCAATGTGTAGGTTTCTAGATTCCAGCCTAACGTGTTGTTACTCTTTGACTAAGAGGTGCAGTGGATAGGTACTGGAAAAATTCGCGGATTCAGTGACAGCCAGGATATCCTCCGTAATAGTCTGCATACGCGGGCAAACGTCACCTGTTCACTGGCTGCTTCATTAATATGATGGTCTCTAATTGGCCGAGAGTCATCCAGGATAAACAGTGAACCAATAGCAGAAAGCAAGCACACAGGTATCATTATTTGAATTTTAGCATACCACGAAATTTATTCTGCCAATTTTTTCCGTTCTCTAGCGAATGGATTAAGGACCCCAGGGAGGGAAAACACATTGTTGACGAGGCCCTCTACAAACCACGAATGAATTAATAAGGGCTTAACTCTCGCTGACATTGGGGTCATAATGACTCAGGGGAGTGACGTGACGGGAATGGAACATTGTCGGGATGAATTTTGATGGAGGGGGAAGAGAGAGAGATATATAGATAGAGAAATAGCAGGGTTACCACACTTTCACGCAGGATCATTTCCCTGAGTTTCACCCGTTTTCCCTGCCCAACAAAATTAATCGTGCACGATAACACACTGTTAATAATTATCACCGAAAATTTACGAAGAATACTGGTTACAAATAATCCAGAGATCTTCGTAAATTTAAGGTATATTCATTAATTTACGATTAATTAGTTTCCTTACTTTGCGCAAGAATACTCTTGATAAATTAACCAAACATTAAAAAAAAACTGCTAAGTCTACAGCGAAAAACAGTATTATTAGAGACCGGAAAAATTCGCAGATTCATTTCGTGATAGTCTGAAATTCATATACATATACCTTTAATGTGCTTTTGCTATTGGTTCACTGTTCGTCTGGGCGACTCTGGGCCAATGAGAAACCCTCAACCTAAGAAGTAACGAATCACGGGCGAACCAGTTGAGACGACTCACAAGTCAGCAGCCAACGAACTGACGCTATTTGCCCGAGTGTACAGATGACTGTGTAGACTATCCTGGAGGTCATCGAAACCGCGAATTTTCAGGTCCCTACGAAGAAGGCTACTCTTAAGTTTTTTCGAGGTGCATACTTCGTTGGGAAAATCCGTAAATTTACTGTAATTTTTCTAACACTGCTCACATATATTAAGCTACAAGCACTTGTTGAAACACATTTTAATCACACTTAACTAGGGGCAGGTTTCTTTCGCGAAACAACGTGAGTGCTCATTAGACTTCAATAAGTTATGCCCGCGCCACCGGTTTTTTTCCTTGTGATTGGCGGCCGCCTGCAAGAGATTCCATTGCCTTATATGGGCAGGGGCCATTCAGGTTCGCGTTTGCTTCAGCACTTAATTACTGTGATTGGTTTACCAACAGTAAACACAAACCTGAAAGAATCCCAACCAATCACGAAAAAAAACATATGATGCTACAATGTTTTAACACTTTTCGCGAGAGTGAAAAAACCCATGGTCCTATACACACATCATGTCAAACTGGCCATAAAATCTTTCTTTTCCTGCACAATATACAGTTTACGCTGTTATAATTCAATTCCCATCAATGTTATTGATACGACGCTGCCACTCCGTAATATTCTAATATAAAACCGCGATATTTGATCAAACTTTAAATACAAACCCATTACTGATTGTTACAATCAGGTGAATGACAAACGACGTTTAATGGACAGTTCATATCTTAAATTAATAATCAGTTAGTCGATTCACTGATTGTTCGCTTAAGAAACCGACTGGTTTTCGGTACTACACATGAAATTATGATTAAAATAAGAACTACTGTAAAAAAAAGTTGGTTATGTTCACAACGAATGTCCTTGGAAACTCAGTTGCCAAAGATACCCCTTGTAAAACTGGAAGGCAGAGCTTTGTAAAATTGCAAAAACGTTCACGGTATGCCTTGCAATTTTACAAGTCATATCATTTGCAACTCAGTTTTCAAGGGCTATCCTTGAAAAATGACAAATATTTTTTTTACAGTGTAGACTGGTTTTAAGACACTAAAGGAACGCAATAATATTCAGAACTAACAATCCAGTTTGGTTAACTTAATATCAATTTCCCTGTGTTATCTAGGTTTTGAATATACCTTTTTAAATTCCACGTTTTCAAAGCGTTTTCGAGATTTCCCTTGACTGCGGCAACTCTGAGAAATGAATACTCCGAGAAAACCACCGGGCAACCACATTTCCTACACAGAATTTTTTTTGAACTTTCACAAAACATTCCTTAAGAAACCAATTGCCAAGAAATTGTGTGTAATCTACAAGGAAAATATTCTAAATTCGTACAACGCATTGCTATGGTTATTTTTTGCATACATGAAGTGCGTTTTTTTTAACAATACTAAATATTCCTTGTCGCGCTTACGAAAATTGGCACAATTTTAAATTATGATTGATGTTTTTTCCAATCATACATTTATACCAATGAAAGAGATAATATAACATTCAACACGTGGAATTTTATTTTGTTTTATTATGCTTATTTATATGCGCACTTAATACTGGAAAGATATTCAGGGAACTGTCTGCAAATAACTTTGACTGGGAACTATCAATCAATAACAATAAGTATCGAATCACTAGTCACACAGCGGACACGCCTCACAAGTCAACAGCCAATGAACATGTGACGTTGGCCCAAGCATGCAGATAATCGGGGATTCTTATCCTGGATGCCAATGAACCCGCAGTTCCATGCCAACGTAAAGGCAAAAATTTCCGGGTATCTATCGATAAGTAGGGTCATGCATATTTCGCGAAAAGATTCCGAGACTAGTTATAAGCTAAAACAATATAGCACCATCTGTGTTTCGTGATATGGTGAATTTCTTTCAGGCGCATGTCGATTGCTACAACACCAGTCACAGTAATTCAGTGCGGAAGCAAACGCGTCCTGAGTGGCCCGGTCAAACAAGCCATAGACTTCTCTCACAGACGGCCGCCAATCAGCAAGGGAGAAACCTCTGGTGCGGGTATACCTTGTTACAGTCTAACAGGCGTTCAGATTTATTCGCGACAAATGCCTGCCCCTATCGATAAGTAAGGACGAATATAATCGAGTCTATGAGCTTGAAATAGACAAGCAGCCAGGTCTAGGAGTTGAGTTGACGAAGCCACGCACGGCGACTCCGCGCGGCAAGCCCGCACGTATCGGCGACAATCCAGGGTCGGCCGCTAGGGGCGCTGGCCGCGCCGCTCCTAACATGGCGCGACAGGAAGCAACGGTCCCTAGCGGCGCACGTGTGCAGTGGATATAGACATGGGGGCGCGTATGAGGCACAGGTAGGCCACCGTACAAACATGCACGGCACTCAGTAGGCAAAACAATTTTTTTTGACGTGACAACGTCTAATAAATCGATGAACGCCGGCTGCACGCACGAAAAAGTGTCCCGTTACGCACATTGTCCTGTTTCACTGTGTCCCGTTAGGCTCATTTTATATTGCTCTTTGCTAACCTGAACCTCCTAGCATTGCGACCGAGTCCGCGGCGTAATCCTGTTTTCATGCATTTCAATGTAACATTTTCATTGCTCTTTGCTAACCCGTTCCTCCTAGCATTGCTGCAGAGTCCGTGGCGCAAATATATTATTTTTGACTTCATTTTGGTGTTGTGTAAGCCATTTTCCTTCACATCATCCTTGAAACACTCCCATTCGTTTCCTACTTTTCCAATCATCGTCCTATCCTTAACAGAATAACACTGGTTGGAAGAAGTTAAATAGCAAACATGTATAAAAGTTATAGTTAAAATAATATCTTTTTTAAAGTAATAAACATATTTGAATTAATCAGTGCAAATAAAAGTAAATTTATCAATTAAATTGTAGATTTCATTTCACTCCTTCTTTGTATCCATAGAAAATAGTGATAATTCAATAAAAATGATTCAATTTTATTCATAAAAGTATGCAATCATTTCATCAATGTTTTGTTATGGCGTTGTCACGTTAAACTATCGTCCGTAAACCGACTTTACAGACAACTTTTTTTTTAATTTAAAAAAGTGTAACATCTTAGCTCTCGGTGCACGGCATTTCGAAGGAGTAATTTCGTGAACGCGACGGAAGTCGAGGAGCGGAATTGAGTAACAATCACGGTGCTGCCATCTGTGGCGAACGCGGACGGCGCGAACCAAAATTCACTAATAAAAAGGAAACTTTATAGTATTAAACTGTTTTGTTAATTTAAATAAGAGCTGTCTTCCAAGTTTAATTCCCAGGCATTCCCTAAAGGATGAAGCAACTGTCTCCCAAAAAATACTTCGGCTGGTGTGAAACCTGTTACTGAACTCACACTATTAAAACACGTAACATTTGCTTGATCACCCGGTTATAACGCTCTACCATATTGGCATCAGGATGGTACGGGTTAGTATGAATTAAATGCGTACTCCAACCAAAAGCAAGGTTTTTCATTTGTTCAGATACGATGTTTTTCGCATTATCGGTTATTAAATAAGCTGGCGACCCAAAAGGAGAAAAAAACACGTTCCATCAAAATCTTTGCGATTGTCCCGGATTTCTGGTCGCGCATAGGGAACATCAACACAGTATTTTCATGAAATTCCTTGTCGAAAATCAGGTCAAGTCTTTTCTGGCTTCAATTGGAACAGTTTTTTTGTACAGTTTAAAAATTCAGTCTGCTAATAAAATGATTTAATTGTCGACGTGGCTGATTCGGCAGCGAGTTCTAGCGGCGGGTGCAGAAACTACTTGTGATTCGCGTCCAAAATTGTAGTTGAAAACACAATTTGCGTACATTTATGACGCTCGGCATTATTTTAAAGAATTTTAGGCTTTGTTTTTCCTGAAGCTCTACGTTCCGCTAGGGTAGGCTTAAAATGCTTGATCAAATGTAGGCAAGTTGGGGTGTAGCTTGGAGTGAAATTAATCCACGAAATAATCGTGGCTATACAAATGACCCGAACAGACACCGAGTACAAGCGTACAAGTGTACATGAATTTGTAAAATATCTACTAATCTCATTTAATATTTCCAACATGTACACAGTACAATATTTTCTGTAAAAAAACGAAATATTCATGCAAACTTTCAGATATTTGTCAATTCGGACATTTACATGAAAACAACTGTGTCACTACAAAATAGTGTTCGCAGCAATACTGGCTTCGGATTCTTACCCGGGCATTTATACTTTGTGTTGTCCCGGTACACTCCCAATAGTTAAACCGTTCCCAGAATAGATTTCCATTACTAACTGCGCTCATTAATAAGAATAATAAAATCCAATTATTAAATATTCGATTATATTTTCCATTGTTTAAAAACAATCATGCTTGAATGAAACATTTATTTCAGAAAAAAAAGTATTTCATATATGCAAAAATATCTATAGCCATGTGTTGTATAAAGTTACAATATCTTTCATGTAGTATCACTAGAAATAAGGAAATTTCGCGCATTCATTTAGTCGCAAGTTAGAATGCAAACCTTCACACTCTCGCACTGTGTTCATGATTTGACAGCAGTTATTTGAACACGCCCCTCCACGACCGTGAGCCAACGATGTCCAGCTAGGAGAGAAGTAAGTGAATCAGCTAGTGCCAATTAACAAGTATAAAACTGTTCTCACTAAGAAATCAACCAATGGATAAGCAAACATCGGTTTAACACACCTATGACTTTGAATTCTACCCTGAGGCCAGACGAATTCGCGAAATTTCCGGGTCTCTAAGTATCACAAATAGAGACCCGGAAATTTCGCGGATTCGTCTGGCCTCAGGATAGAATTCAAAGTTATAGGTATGCTCGATCCATGTTCACTTTCCCAATGGTTGATTTCTTAGCGAGAACGTTTTTATCCTCGTTATTTGACACTACCTGATTCGCTTACTTCTCTCCTGGCTGGGCATCGTTGGCTCACGGTCGTAGAGGGGCGTGTCCAGATAACTGCTGTCCAATCATGAACACAGTGCGAGAGTGTGAAGGTTTGCATTCTAGCTTGCGACTAAATGAATCCGCGAAATTTCCGGGTCTCTAATCACAAACTATTTCTTGGCAAAACGAAATCTCTTGTAAAGGTACAGGATTTTTTTTTTTTCGTCTGCTACTGCAACTGAAAGACTTACCCCCGAAGACCTCCTCTACAACAGAATGAGCAACGACTCAAGACTCTGTTCGTCCGCGGAGCCTCTGGACGGACGACTCCCAGCTGCCGGCGGCGGCGGCGGAGAAATCACGGGCAGAAGGCCAACAGCACAGCGTCACAGCCACGACCCCGAGTGTACCGACACACGACAACACACCCCTTCCGTAGTAGCGGACCCGGGGGGAAGTAGCTATATGCGCCGCCGCTCTCGCTGAAATTGCCGGCCGAAGAGAACAGACGTCGTCCCCTCTCCTGCCGGAACGAAGCGGTGCCGACGATCTTCGGAGGCCGCACAATGCCGCGACACGGCCCGGCGAACCCGCTGATGCGTCGCCTGTGTTCGCTCCGGGGGAAGGAAAACAGGTCAACGAGTCTCTACCGCGAACACGCACCGCGTGCGTCTCGTGGCGCATCCCCCCCCCCCCCCACCACCCACACCACCAAAACCACCACCACCACCACCAACCCCGGACAGAAACGGAGCGTGGCACGCACAAGCACTGGTTCCTCATCCGTTCGTCAGACTCCGGCACATGCGCGCGGCGTTTCGTTTTTTTTTTTTTATGTGTGGCTCTCGGTGTACTTCATCTGTAGGGACTGGAAAAATTCGCGTTTTCAACGACCTCCAGGATAGACTCCACGATCCTGTGCACACCCGGGCAAACATCAACTGTTCATTGCTAAGGACACCTGTATTTCGCGAATACATTTCGTGTCAAGGTATTTCACAAAATACTGTAGCTTTTCTCCTGCGGTTATTGGCTGAGGTCGGTGAGATGTGTCGTCCCGCTCTTGACGGGGCCAATGAGAATGTGGTCACCGTACTGCTGCACCCTCACAATTTGCCACGACTCTTAGAAAGAGCTACAGTGTTTTGTGAAATACCTTGACATGAAATGAAATCGCGAAATACAGGTGTCCCTATTCATTGGCTATACTGACTTGTGAGACGTCTCAACTGGGAGACTCGTGATTCGACACTGTTTTGATTGAGGGTCTATAGTTGTCCCACACTCCTGCAGGTCAACAGTGAACCCAATAGCAGAAGTTGCATAAAGGTACAATTATTTGTATTTCAGCATGTCGCGAAATGAATCCGCGAATTTTTCCGGTCTCTATGTATCTGGTGCGAGTGATTTCCTGAACGGATCGGAAGTCGCACGGAACGGAAATGCGAAATGTAACCACGGGCGCGGCCATCTGTGGCGGATTGCTTGAACCGAAGTTCACAAAGACAAAGGTAAACTTTATAGTATTAACTGTAGGGGCAGACATATTTCGCGTATAAATATGAACGCCTATTAGACTGCAACAAGGTATACCCGCACCAGACTAAAGTTTCTTCCTTGTGATTGGCGGCCGTCTGCGAGAGAAGTCGTTGCCTTGTTTGACCGAGCCACTCAGGACGCGTTTGCTTCCGCACTGAATCACTGTGATTGGTGTTGTAACAATAGATATGTACCTGGGAGAAACTCACCCAATCACGAAATACAGATCTAATGAGCGATCATAATTTTTCGCGAAAAATACTTGCCCCTACCTATAAATAATCAAACCTTTATTAGAGCGCTCAGTGGACGACAGACAAGGTCACATCCTATGGCGGGTCACGTTTAACTGGGTGATCACTTTTCCTTGTTACAAAGAGTCTACTTTGGTACCAGTTGAATCTTCTACGTAATTGGCAAAGATCCGGAAGTTGTGCGGATTCGTCTGGCCTCAGGGAAGAATTCAAAGTCAGAAAGTCATAGGTGTGCTCAACCCATGTTTGCTTTCCCATTGGTTAATTTAATAGCGAGAAATTTTTAATCATTGTTAACTGACACTACCTGATTCGCTTACACCTCTCCTCGCTGGGAATCGTTGGCTCACGCTCATAGTGGAGATTGTCCAAACAACTGCGGTCCAATCACGAACACAGAGCGAGAGACAGTGTGTGTGTGTGTGAAGTTTTGCATTCCTACTTGCGACTAAATGAATGTGCGAAAAATCAGTATAGCCTATCTAATAATTATTAGAGACCTGTAAAATTCGCGATTTCAAATCCCTAAAGGATAGACTCCATGATCTTCTCTGCACTCGTGCAAATTACATCTGCTGATTGGCTACCGACTCGTAACACCTGTTGACTGGAATGATCGTGATTCGCTAATTCTTCTGTTAAAGATTTTTCATTGGCCCAGAGTCCTTCAGATAAACTGTGGCCCAATCACTGAAGCATAATAATGTCAAAAGTATTTGGACTCCATCCTATCGCGAAATGAATCCGCGAATTTTACAAATCTCTACTAATAATTAAGGACGGGAAAAAAATATAGGCGGGTTCGATGACCTCTGTAATGAACTCCACGAGCCTCTTCATACGTCACCTGATGACCCGTGAGGCGTCTTGTGATTCGATATGCTTCTTCGACCGACGGTCTCTCTTTTTTTTTTAACTGGCCCAAGAGTCCTCCTGGTTAACCATTAACCAACATGCAAAAGCAGCACAGAAAGGGCAGGTATGATTATCTGAACGCAAGCGTACCGCGAAGTGAAACCGGACATGACCGCGGCTCTACCCGCAACTCTACCATCTGCTCTACCATCTACTCTACCCACGACCATACCACCGACTCTACTCGTGACTCTACCATCTGCTCTACCCGGGACTCTACCGTCTGCTCCACCCGAGACCATACCAGCGACTGGCTCTACTCGCGACTCTACATCGACTCTACTCGCGACTCTACCAGCGACTCTACCATCTACTCTACCAGCGGCTCTACCCACGACCATATCACCGGCTCTACTCGACTCTACCAGCGGCTATTCTCGCGGCTCTACCATCTGTTCTACTCGTGACTCTACCCGCGACTCTACCAGCTGCTCTACCCGCGACTCTACAGTATGCTCTACCCGGGACTCTACCGTCTGCTCTACCCGTGACCATACCAGCGGCTGGCTCTACTCGCGACTCTACCAGCGAATCTACTCGCGGCTCTACCATCTGTTCTACTCGTGACTCTACCCGCGACTCTACCAGCTGCTCTACCCGCGACTTTACAGTATGCTCTACCCGGGACTCTACCGTCTGCCCTACCCGCGACCATACCAGCGGCTGGCTCTACTCACGACTCTACCAGCGTCTCTACCATCTACTCTACCCGCGGCTCTACCCACGACATTACCACCGGCTCTACTCGCGACTCTACTCACGACTCTACCAGCGGCTCTACTCGCGGCTCTACCATGTGCTCTACTCGCGACTCTACCCGCTGATCCTCCCGGGACCACGCGGCTTCGACGAAGGCCGCCGACGACGCGAGCAGCGCCAGAGCGTCTGCTCCCGGCGGGGACAACGGCCCGTCGTCGCTCCGCCGACCGTGACATCACGAGAACGAAAAAAAGAAAGAAAAAGGGAAAAAAAAATAACTCCAGCTGTCGTTTGCTGAATGGGGATGAAACAGAGGCTTGCAGACGGCTCGACGCGACGTCAGCCGGGTCTCTGCGATTGTCGACGTAGGCGTCGAGACGCGCACCGCGAGACGTACTTTGGAGGAGCCGCAGGTTTTGGTTTTTCTTTCGCGGGTTCATTGGGCTAGCAAAAAAAGACTTGATGCGCATTTACATCATGCTTCGCGTTGACTACTAGCAGGGACTGGATGAAAAAAAAAAAAAAAAACCACATGCGGGTTCATTGACCTTCAGGATGGGACTACACGCAGTCCTCTGCACGGTTGGACAAAGAACGCCAGTTCGTCGGTTGCTGACTTGTGAGTATCGTTTTCAACTAGGTTGTATGTGATTGGACTTCTTCTTCAGTTGAGGGTTTCTCATTGGCTCGGAGCCCTCCAGGTAAACAATGAGTAGGGGCAGGCATTTTTTCGCGAATAAATCTGAACGCCTATTCTTCTGCAACCAGCACGAGCGGTTTATTCCTTGTGATTGGCAGCTGTATGCGAGAGAAGTTGATGCCTTTTTTGACCGAGCCACTCAGGACGCGTTTGCTTCCGCACTGAACTACTGTGATTGGTGTTGTAACAATCGACATGTATGGGACATAAACTCGGCCAATCACGAAACACGGACAATGCTATAGTGTTTTAACTTTTAGCTAGTCTCGGAATCTTTTCGCGAAATCTGCATAACCCTAACAATGAGCCATTTTATCACAATTTAGAATGCAAACCTTAATACTGTTGCACTGTGTTCATGATTGGACCTCCAAGTTTGTGGACACGCCTTTTCGCGACTGTGAGCCAGCGATGCCCAGCTATGAGAAACGTAGCAAATCATGTAGTGCCAACAAACAAGTACAAAAATATTCTCACTAAAAAAAAATCAGCCCATGGAAGAGCAAACGTTGGTAGAGCAAACATAAGGTAAACACAATCCTATACTGACGCCAGACGAATTTATGAAATTTTCGGGTCTCTAATATTAAGTAACTTTTATCAAGAATTTAAAACATATGCTTTATTAAATTTGTTTAAATTTTACGTACGTACGAAGTTTATTTTTTTAAGTACATACTTTATAAATAATAACATACAAAAACGTAGAAAAAAATATATATATATCTTACCCTACGGTACAAAACCACCCATAATTATCAACTTATCATTTTATTAACGATACACGAAATATCCTATACAATCTATGAACAGGCATTCATAACTTTGTAACTAGAAACAAGATATTATTCGATGGAAACTGCACGAACTAAAATGCGGGTGGTTATTATGGAAATATATTATTAAGATTTTTATTTAAATAATCTGTAAAAAAAATTTGCACTTTTTACAAGCAAAACCTTTGGAAACCCATTTGCCAAAGATATCACTTGTAAAACTACAAGGCAGAGCTTTGTGAAATTGCACAAATTTGTGAAATTGGTACAAAGCTCTGCCTTGAAATTTTACAAGAGATTATCTTTGGCAACAGAGTTCCCAAGGTCTATTCTTGTAAAAGTACTAAAAAATTTTTTTACAGTGTTAAATTCATTTCCAGAATTATAGGAATCAAAAATATATAAATTTTGATTATAGAAGACATTGGTAGAAGGAGACATTTTTCGCGATAAATATCTGAACACGCCTATTAGACTGCAACAACGTGTTCCCGCACCAGCAGTTTCTCCCTTGTGATTTGCGGCCGCACTGAATTACTGTGTTTGGTGTTGTAACAATCGACAGGTATCTGAAAAAAACTCACCCAATCACGAAACACTGCTACAGTGTTTTAACTTTCTGCTAGTCACACAAAATTTTCGCGAAATCTACATGCCCCTAGACATTGGTAGAGACCTGCAAAATTCGTGGATCCATTCGGTGATAGGCTAGCATTTAAACACATATACCTCTTAGATAATTTTGCATTTTGCTTACTGTTCATCTCGAATCACAGACAAACCAGCTGAGACGACTTACAAGTCGACAGCCAATGAACTTGCGTTATTTGCCCGAGTGTACAGGGGTATGTGCAGTCCATCCTGAAGGCCATCGAAACCGCGAATTTGGCAGGTCTCTAGACATTGGTATTATTGGCAAACGTTAGCTCAGCTAGTTCGCTGGATCCAGTAATTTTTTTTAATTTATTTGTTTTTCTAGTTATTATCGGGGAATGGATAAATTCGCGTATTCCGTGACCTCCAAGATAGATTCCACAGGCCTCTACATACTCGTTCAAAAGTCCCCTGTTCATTGGCTGCTGACTTGCGATACGTCTGAAATGAGTTACTCCGTTATTCGATACTTTTGGTTGGCCATTGGCTCAGAGTCCTCCATGTAAACTATGATCCAATAACAGACGCTACTTGAAGGTGTGCGTATTTGAATGTTAGCCTGTTGCAAAATTAAACCGAACATTTTTCCGGTCTCTAGTTATTATGTTTTGTCTATTGACGTAATGAATGGGACTTGGTTGTGCACGCGCGTTTGTGGAGTCTAAAGGCTCTGCCACAATCAACATACGATTTTCACAAGCACAACACAGTATTATACATAACAGTTGAACGCCAAGTAAGTAGGGCCATGTATTTTTCGCGAAAAGATTTCGAGACAAGGTGAGAGTCAACACACTGTAGCATCGTCTGTGTTTCGTGATTGGGTGAGTTTCTTCCAGGCGAGATTCCCTGTGCAATAATGGATTTTATTTTCTTAGTGCTAATCGTTTCCTTATGATTAAAAACTACAAACTACAGCTGCATTAATTTTACGAAGGCTAAAACAACCAAAGGTTATGTCCGTCGTAGCCAGGTCGCTGCACTAGTTTTGTGCTGTGAAAGTGCTTACTGTTGTTAACTATCCATGTTTCAATACCACGTTAATTGTATCCGGGCGTTAACCATGACTCTAGAAGAAAAAAAAGCGAATGCAAGTCCCTTGTTATATTTTCTTTACCACCCGTGCTTGGTTGTAATTTTTTTTTAAGGGGCAAAAATAAGATTATTCGATGGTAAAATACAGAAAAGGCAGTTGAAAATCTGTTCCTCGGCGGGACTTCCGCAGTTGTGTGTCGTGGGAGGAGGAATACAGGGTTACGTTAAATCGAGTTGGGGCCGGTGGACAAATGCATTGTGGCGCGGGGGGTTTCTATTCACTTTGGAAAAACTTATTACGCCTTTGAAAAGTTTACCGCAAAGGCCAGCGACGAGAGCTAGGGGTGGGGGGGGGGGGAGACAAGACAAGGACAAGGCGTACGTTTCGGGTTTACCTCAAACGATTTTCGCTACCGCAAAAGCAAGAGGGGGTTAGAGGAGGGGGAAGATATTTATTTTTTCATTCCACCAAAATTGTATCACGTCCAAGCTGAGCAGTGATGATCAGGGGGTTGGCGGAGGGGAGGGGGGAAGAGGAAAACTAATCTTTAAGAACCTTCAAGAGAAGAACCTCCAAGAGGTGTAATAATTTCGAGCGGCGAGCAAGACGAAGCTTCGCTATTGAAGTCTCCGCATCAACAAAATAGAAGAAAAAAAAATGTTCCACTCACGTACGAAAGCGCAAACATTGCTACACTCTGCGGAATGTTTTTGCATGAGGAGGAGGAGGGGAAAAAGGGGCGAGGAGGGGGAATGGCTGCTACATTCATTGTTCGTGTTTTCTCCCATACGAACGAGTAGTTCGCAACAACTACTTTGTTTCCCAAGCGAACTGCACATGATGGCTATGGGTGAATAAGGCTCGCTCTCACGCACGAAAGTGGGTTACCCCCCTCCCCCCAATTCACCCCCCCCTCGCTAATTCAGGACAGTTTGTGCAAACAAATACATTAAAAAAACTTTATTGATAGAGACCGGACAAATTCGCGGGTTCAATGACCTGTAAGATGAACTACATAGTTCTACGTACACTCGGTAAAATGCAACCCACTGATTGGCTGCTGTCTTGTGAGACGTTCCAGTGTAGCAGCCTGTGATTCGATAAAGCTTTGGTTGGGTGTTTCTCATTGGCCCAGAGTCATCCAGGTGAGCTGTGAGCCAATAGCAGAGGCAACACTGAGGTATAACGATTTGTATTTTAGCCTATCGCGAAATTAATTCGCGAATTTTCCCGGTCTCTATTTATTGATCTTTAGTTTCATACGTTACCCACGCTGTAATTTTTTTTGTAGATGGAACAGATATATTGATGTAAAATTACAGATATTTTTTAAATTCGTACATTTAAAAGTAAACACTAGTTTCATTACAAAAAGAGTGGTAACAGATATACACAAGTTCGGATTATTACCGACGTATTTATACTTTGTGTTGTCCCACTACTTACAATAGTTAAAGTTGTTCGTAAACCGTTTCCTGAATAACTGCGCACATAATAAGCATGATACAAAAAAAGAAGTCTAATCATTAAATAATATTTTATTTTTCATGGTTCAAAAAAAATATGCTTCAATGAAACATCAATTAAAATATAAAATTATGTGCCAAATTTCGTAAGAAATACTCAGTATTATCTCGAAAAACGTATTTCAAATATGCAAAAATAACCATAGCCATGTGTTGTACAAAGTTGCAACATCTTTCTTGTAGTATTACAAACCATTTCTTGGCAACTGGTTTCTAAAGGAATCTTGTGTAAAAATAGAAAATTTTCCCTGTGTAGTCATGTGAAGCATGAAAACTGAATTAGATGTGTTCATGACACAGCAAATACAGAAAAATAAAATTAACATTATTTATTTTTATTGCGTGCAGGAAACATGTTAAAAATTAGCTGGATAGGAACATAACACAAAACACCAGACTATTAGTGTGAGAAATCGTAAGGAGTAGCCATAAAATCTAAATTTTAACTTACAAAACAAATAACTTACCTAACGTTATCCATAAATGCCAAACCCCTCCGTTGTAAGTTTAATATAATTACATTACTTACACGAAAATACATATTTATACGCACAGGATTTCTACTTAACTATATGAAAGCAAAAACAGTAACCAGCAACACACGAGAGAGTTCCCGAAAATAAATTAAGTTTGTATTTTTTTTTTCAACCTAAGGACATATAATTTCAACACACACACTTATTAAATAACATACTAAATGTATGGCCATATTCGTGGTTATAATTTGACGCAGCGCACAGTTTAATGCACTGCATTCACGAATTATTTATTATCATATCTAAACTCTAAATTTTTCTTGATTAAGTTTCAAACATGTAATGGAAGTTATAAACCTGCACTTTTTAATGGTAAATTAAGCATGAATCCACGGTATCTCTGTTTAAAGAACCCTTCGTTTATCTGAAATACATTTTTCGTTGAAAAAACGTAAATTTAATGTCATTTTTAGCAATGTTCTGTGAATCAGAGGATTTTCACAGGAAAACTGTTGAAACTGCTCCATTTTGAATCTTTTTAGAGAATTTTTACAACTTCTTCAATTATTAATTCCACTGATTCGTAATAGCTTTAGTTTTAACAGTTTCATATTTAGGTCAAGTGTCGACAAGAAAACCGTTAAAGATGAAATAATACAGACAAATGGTCGTTTCACGTTGCAAAAAATCCAGTAGTCGATTTTTTTTTTATTATTCCGTGCGTTATTCTGGAGTTAACCAACAAAATTACCTTGTGAGTTTTGAGATATTCGCAAAAATAAAAACAGAGAAATTGTCGCCCTTTTTTTTTTGCTTATAGTTTCAACAGTATATGTGGTAATGAAAAACACACTATTATAATTTTTTAAGAAGAATAAATGTGCCACAATTTGAGCTCAATTGCAGCTCTGTACTTTCTATAGTTCTCGAGATACAGAAATTCCAAAATTTGAATTTTTTTTCCAAAAAGTGAAATTTTAAGTTTTGGGTCAAATTTTGAGCCAAATATTGGGAAACATGATGATTCTACGAGGAAAAGTATCAGGAATGAAGTTGTATCAAATCAATATAGCTTCAATTTTAGCACAAAATGACGCATGGTTGACTCATAATTTGCAAGAAATAGGATTTTGGATGATTCGATCTAAACCCTTTCCATGACTTGAAAACTTCGCGTTTTTTTTTCTACATACACAATTTTTATGTTTCATATGTAAGATTATAATTACAGTAAAATATTATTGATTATTTATATAATTATGTACAAAAATGAGAACGAGTCTTCATTTCTCGCCACAGATGTGTAACATCCAACCTCGGTAACGTGCAAATACACTAATAATACAAAACTTGGACAAGAAATTTAATTTAAAATTCTTTAAAATAGTGCCCAGGTTGATAAACATAGGCATATTGTGTTTTTAATCACATTCTTGGACGAGAATCACACATAATTTCCATAACAGCCGCTAGGATTCGCTGCCGGAGCGGATACGTCGAATATTAAATTATTTGAATAGCAAACAGAAATGTCAAACTATTAGGGGCAGGCATTTTTCGCGAAAATATCTGAGCGCCCATTACATTGCAATACGGTATGCCTGCGCCATCAGTTTCTTCCTTGCAATTGGCGGCCGTCTGCAAACGAAGATATACCTTTATTTCACTCAACATGCGTTTTCTTCCACAATGAATTACTGTGATTGGTGGTTATAACAATAGACCTGTATCTGAAATAAACTCACCCAATCACAAAACACAGACGATGCTACAGTGTGTTGACTCTCACCTTGCCTCGAAATCTTTTCGCGAAAAATACATGGCCCTACAAACTATATATAATGGAATGTCTCCGACAAAAGTGAAAGAAAAAAAGACTTGATTTCCGACGATGTCTCTGAAGAGGCATAGGAGAACATCCAATCGTTACGTAATAATGAAAAAAAAATAACTCGTTACTTTCGCGCCTGCGTATATTTCACGTGTACGACCGAACGCGCTTGCGTAATCTCCATAATGCCGAGTCATCTTCGTATACTTTCTTCGCGATGGGAAGTAAAAAAGAAAAGAGTTGATTGGTGCGACAGGGAGTAATGTGAGTTTTCCTGTCGCCGGCGCGCAAGAACTCAGAAGTCGCCAGGTTTCTCCAATCCGCCGCCGGCGCGGCGTGGCGCTGGCGTCGCGTCCGTCTCTGCACTTCCGCGCCATTGCTTCCGCGGCGCGCAGGAAACGGAACGTCTGTCGGCGAGCGAAGGTCGATTTACTGCGCTCTTTCACCAGGATCTCCACTGCCAGTACTTTCGCACCACATCTGGTACTTGTTATAGGTAGAGACCGGAAAAATTCGCGGATTCATTCGGCGATAGGCTAGAATTCAAACACATATACCTTTTAAATAATTTTGCTATTGGCTTACTGTTAATCTGGACGAATCTCAACCAGTTATAAACCCTCAACCAAAAGAAGGATCGAATCACAGACAAGCCAGCTGAGACGACTCACAAGTCGGCAGCCAATGAACTTGCGTTATTTGTCCAAATGTACAGAGGAATGTGCAGTCTATCCTGAAGGCCATCGAAACCGCGAATTTTTCCGCTCCCTATAGGTAGGGACCTGAGATTAAAATGGCCCAACGAGGGAATGGATGGGTGTATGTGTGTGTGAAGGGAGGAGAGTTGTAAGCCACCCCCTAAAATAAACCTTTATCTCGTGGTGGCGTCAACCACGCTTCCCACTCGCGAAAAATTCCATGTTCGAATCCCGGGGCGGATACAGTTCGCGCATTCCTTTGGCGTCAGGATAATATCCACAGTCATATTTATACTCCACCCTCATATGTGATGATCATGAGTAGGGTCATGTAATTTTCGCGAAAAGATTTTCCGACCAGCTGTGTGTTAAAACTCTATAGCATTGTCTGTGTCTCGTGGTTGGGTGGGTTTATTCCAAGTGCATGTATACTGTCGGGGCACCAATCACAGCCATCCAGTGCGGAAGCAAACTCGTCCTGAGTGGCCCGGCCAGACAGGGCGATGTCTTCTCTCGCAGACGGCCGCCGATCACAAGGGAGCAATGGCATACCTTGTTGCAGTCTAATGAGCGAAAATATTATTTCGCGAAAAAAGCATGACCCTAATCATGAGTCGTTCGACTCATATCTGGGTGTCTTGAGCACATGCATCGCCACGGTGATAGCCGTGACGTCACCCCGCTTCCCGAGGCAGGATGATTCCGCGATGGTCTGCCACTACCTTTCGCAAGATGAAGGTGAACACCCAGTCCTGAACCCAAGGAGAGGATTTAAAAAATCCTCTCCCAGGCCGGGACAGACTGGGACACCCTCGTATGTAGAAAGCCTGAATTTTAGCGGATTTATTTGAAGTCAGTTTACGTCCACTCTAATCACGTACGATTTCGTACTGGCTTATATGTTACTGTAGAACCCCTCGTTAATTTGGAGTGGGTCGACGTGATTGGTCTCTCTGCCGCCAGCTGGCAGTCACATGGCTAGAGACCGGAAAAATTCGCAGATTCATTTCGCGATAGTCTGAAATTCATACACGTATACCTTTAAGCTGCTTTTGCTATTGGCTCAATGTTCGTCTGGGCGACTCTGGGCCAATGAGACACCCTCAACCAAATAAGTAACGAATCACGGGCAATACCAGTTGAGACGACTCACAAGTCAGCAGCCAACGAACTGGCGGTATTTGCTCGAGTGTACAGAGGACTGTGTAGACTATTCTGGAGGTCATCGAAACCGCGAATTTTTCAGGTCCCTACACATGGCCCACAGTCGTAGAGGGGAGTGGCGAGAAAAAAAAAAAAAAAAAAAAGAGTGGGCAGTCTACCTTGCGACCAAAAGAATCCCCAAAATGTCGGGTCTCTATACGTATCACCTTGGGAGGTAGAGTTCAGCGATCTGACATCCCAGACAGAATAACATCGTCCAGACGACGCGACGGCCTGTTTCGTAATCACGATCTTTATCGCGACCGTAAATTACAGACACCAACCGAAGATGGGGGAAAGGGGGGGAAAACTCAGCGGAGAGGCACTAACTCGTCGGACAATTAACTCGGCAAACAAAACACGTCGTCTGGAAAAGAAGTTGATTAGTCGGAACATCTACACAACCCTATAAAGGCACAACTGCGCAACTCCAGGTTATAAGTGCCATTTACAATGATTTATCGCCGGGTATTTACGTTTTACGTTCGCCCCGAGAAATTAATTATTTTGCGTCCGTGCAGGAGTTCGGAGTGCGCCTCGCAGTAAATGAAACCTGTTGGGGGTAATCGAGATAACGTGAGGGGAAACTTCCAGACCCTTTCTGTACAGGTTTACAGTTTAGAGCAACGATTATTTAACGGATTCATCGGGTAGGAAAGTAGACTTGAGCGCATGCACATTGATTCTCGTTGATTGACTGAACTATAATGCTCTTCCACGTCCTTGACAGCTCTGAACCGGTCAGAAACAAAGAACAGAATCACGTGTAACGCGCCAAAGTACCTGAACTTTTTATCGACCAATGAGCACTCTGAATAGACTCGAATACATATTAGCAACATAAGTATATCCTGCCTGCCCCTAAACATAAGTCGTATATTTATTTTTTTCAACTTATTTTGTCTAGATTAACCTACAGCTGAAGTTTGATGGTCGAATTTAGTCTCATCCTGTATAATAGAAACGCTATCATGTCTTTTTATGCACGTTAGGTTTTGCGTCTTTAATTGTTTTCGGAACACTTCACTTTTCAACACGGGAGATAGGAAACTCAAAGCCGAAACGCTCACATGACGTTGAAAGTTGGCTGACGCTAGCGTTGCGTTTTTTTTTTTTTTTTTTTTTTTTTTTTGCGTCTTGCGTAGTAGTTTATGTAGAGGGGAATAATTGCAAACGTCGGTTATTTAACTTTTTCATCTTGCGTTTCTTGAGTTGTCGCGTTTCTTTGCGTAGTTTGTAAAGAAGGCCTAACTCACAAATCCCCCCTCCCCCCGGGGTCACTTACCCAGGTAAAAAGAGGACTCTGTGTCTGTTATCAAGCCCCTCCGGGGGGTTGGTTGTGAAAAAAAGGGGGGGGTGGCATCCTCCCGCTCATGACCTTCTGCCGGGACTAAGCGCCCTCTCTCTCTCTCTCTCTCTCTCTCTCTCTCTCTCTCTCTCTCTCTCTCTCTCTCTCTCCCTCCCTCTCTTTATCTCTCCATTTATTGATTATGAGCGTCACGCGCCGACGCAGGCTCCAACGAAACGACGGCCCTTAAAATCGCGCTGTCTGTTTCAACCGAGACCGCGTCCATTTTCCCCTTCAGGCTTACAACACTCGTTTGTTTATTTATTTATTTTTGACGTGACAACGTCTAATAAATCGATGAACGCCGGCTGCACGCACGAAAAAGTGTCCCGTTACGCACATTGTTCCGTTACGCTGTGTCCCGTTACACTCATTGTTCCGTTACGCTCATTGTACGCTTGCGCCGCACCGACAGAAGTGAAAGCTTAAAACTTTGTTTATAAATGTGTAATATGAAATAATTTCTACGTCAAATGTACGTAAGAAAATTAATCTGATTACTAGTATAATTTCAAGTATTTATTCTTTTATTATTAAAATAAAAATGATTAAATTTTATTCATTAAAGTATGCAATCATTTCATCAATGTTTTGTTATGACATTGTCACGTTAAACTATCGTCCATAAACCGACTTTACAGACAACCAATTTTTTTATTAGTATTTTTACAAGGGTATTCCTTGTTAACTCAGCTGCCAACGCAACAGAGCTTTGTACCATTTGCAATTTCACAAAGCTCTTTCCTTGCAGTTTTACAAGTGATACGCGTAAGAAACTGATTTTTACGAGGATTTTCCTTGTAAAAAGTACCAAAATGTTTTTACAGTGTGCACATTGCATTCCTTTTCCCTGGGGGTTTCCCTGTGCCCATGCCCCAGATTAGCATAGTTTTAATAAATATTTAAGATAGTGGAGTTAGTCATGGCTAGGGACTGGAAAAATTCGCGTATTCAATGACCTCCAGGATAGACTCCACGATCCTGTGCATACTCGGGCAAACGTCACCTGTTCATTGGCTACTGACTCGTGAGGCGTCTCAATTGGGAGACTCGTGATTCGATACTGCTTTGACTGAGGGCCTATAATTGGCCCACACTCCTCCAGGTTAACAGTGAACCAATAGCAAAAGTTGCACAAAGGTACAATTAATTGCATTTCAGCATATCACGAAATGAATCCGCGAATTTTTCCGGTCTCTAGTCATGGCTTCAGCAGCTGCAATGGCTAGTCCCAGCACGACCATGCGTATAGGCTTCGGCCTGAGACGCACCCTGACTCGGACCCCTCCTACAAATACACTTAGTTTTAGTCAGGTTATGGGGGAATAAAATAATGCATCTTGGGCTCACCTTAAGGCCCGCGCCTACCCGGGCACACACACGGTGCGCAGAGCTCCAGGAAAAACAACGCGATTTGAAAACTACTCAAGATATCCTGAGTGGGGTCTGCTTAATAAAAGCATTTAAGAGTCCGCCGAAGGCCGAAAAAGCATTTTTTGACTCCAGATTAAGTTTTCAAACTGTATTTTTAGAAGAGTTAAAAATGGCTAAAACGCATGACTTCAGAGTGATTATTAGGCGTAAAACAACCAGTATAGATTCTTGAAATCACTTAAGGGACTTGCATTCCACCTTTAGATTCATTTCTCGGCCTTATAATTAGAGACCGGAAAAATTCGCGGATTCCTTTCGAGACAGGCTGGAATCCAAACTCGTTTAGCTTAATGCTGCGTCAGTGATTGGGCAGCAATTTACCTGAAGGACTCTGAGACAATGGCAAACACTCAACAAAAGAAGTATCGAATCATAAGAAACGCAGTAAACATGTTGTCCCGAGTCGGTAGCCAATGACCAGGTGATAGTTGCCCGAGTACATAAGAGAATCGTGGAGTCTATCCTAGTGTACATTGAAACAGCGAATTTTTCCAGTCCCTACTTATAATGTTACGGTCACCGCTCAAATTTCACAGTTGTCCTGTGGACGACGAGAAGACTGCGCGCCAGTCAAGAGGCGACACCGCGCTAGAAGCACCAGCGAGCGTCGCGCTTATCATCCCGCCTCGCTAACACACATACACCCCTATACGGGCACGCCATAGAGGTGAAAGTGCGCCAGGCTCCTGATCACAGCGCGTTATCAAACACGAGTTCTTTGCCTGCAATTCTCAGCGCTCCGCGGCAATTCCAAAGAGTACTGTCGGTGGTCTGGCTACGTTAATCACACACTCGGGGAGCGATTCCGGTTCCCGTGACTCATACGGTGGGAAAGTATGCACAGCATTCATGCTAACAACGCGTAGTAACAAGCTTGAGATCCAGTTTGCCCATACACAACCTAAAATGAAAGGAAAAAAAAAGTGAATAATTTGTGACTAAGGCCGTGTTCGGAAAAGGGGAAGAAAAAAAATGGATGATCCACTTGCGAAACCTTGTTAACTGGATTCCTCAGAAATAAATCTAGAATGTTATGCAAATGTTTTTTTTTTTTCGCGGAAGCTGTTCCTCACGCCTGCGAAAACTTGCAATTCATAAAAATTTGCCGAAACATTTATCTCTAAAAATTACAAGTTATTCACCTCTTTCCTCGGAAAGGGTCAACTAAAACTCATGCATTAAAATTTTTCCAAGCAAATATTATCCAATTTAGAAAAAAAAATATATAGGATTTACGGATGCCATAAACGAAAATAAAAGAAAGCATGAACATTTAAATATGAGCACTTTCATGTAATTTACAATAACAATGTGATACAATACAATGTTTTGACTGCATCAGCGAGATCGGTAAAACTTCTGGCAGCTAAAATGAGTAGTAAAAATAACTGAAAAAAACCTATGTACCAAATTTTTTTCGACTATCAAATTTACATACATGTACACCAACATTGCATTGAGTCACTAATGAACAAAATAAAAACCACATTCTGAACACTTTTTGATTGGAGGTTGTGATAATCATAGGGAAGTTGTACATTTGAACAGTGGTCAGCGTGAAAAGAAAATTATCATTTAGGCGCCCACCACTGATAACGAGTCTGCCAGCCACGAAAGTGGCATTTTCCAATTGAGTGCAGAACAATATGTGAGACAAAAACATATATATATATATATATATATATATATATCACAAAATGAGTTTGTGATCGAGCATCGAAACGAATTTTTGCATTTTACGCTGATAGGAGTAAATGTATAGTGTACACTTACGCTGATCAGAGCACTTTATTTAATTTATCTTATGGCTTACCATCAATAAAAAAATCATTTGCATTTCGCTTTGGTTTCAAGCCTTTATTTTAAGAAAACACAGTTTGCAATTTTTTTTTTTTTTTTTAACAATACAGTGTATTGTCTATTTCTGAACATTCAGATCTCCGTGATGAAAATATCTAGCCGACAAAACCAACCCCATTTCAATCTATATTTGTTTTTTTGTTTTTTTTTATATTCTCGTCATTCGTGCACGATGCCCACCTTTCACGTCATCTTGAAGACTGCGCGCCGCAGCCCACAGCCTTGCGCTTAGAGGCGACACCGCGCTAGAAGCACCAGCGAGCGTCGCACTTATCATCCCGCCTCACCGACACTGATGCATTCCTGAATAGTCGACCCCCTTGAAAGGAATTGAAAGCTGTGTAAGGAAAATGTATTTTTTTTTTTAAAAAAAGTCTCCCGTCAAGGAGTTGGAAATGAAAGAGGAGACGACGCTAAAAAACGGGGCGTGCTGTTAGATAAAAAAAAAAAAAAAAGATCGCTAGGATGCTGCGTCAGACAATCGTTATCAGTTGCGGTGTAAAAGGGACGTTGAGAGGAGGAAAGATTTGAAATTTAGATTGGACGGTAGCAAAACGGCACAGCGGGCGAGTACGTAGATAATCGAACAGTCACAATGATAAAAAATAAAATCATTGAACAACCCTCCTCAGCGCGTACAATACAATAGCCTTGTACAATCGAGTTCAATCCACTACTAACTCCCGTGATATATTCAAAGAGAGACGTAACTCCAACAACTAACTGTAGCCAGTTAAAAGAGTTAATTCATGCCTTCACTCTCTCTCTTTTAACTGATCTGTAATAAAATTGAATGAACTTTTGCACATTGCAAAAAAAAATTGCAAACAATAATAATTCATAAAAAAAATATTTTAAGAACCTTGAAGATAATATGTATTCATTAGATTTATTAGTGAAATTCCAGTGTATCAAATCAAGAGTGGGTTTTGTTGAGCCAAGAAAGAGGACTGGAAAGTGTGGAAATCGAAATGCGGCCGTGAATAAAGAAGAAGAAGAAAAAATGTGTTACTTCTCTAATTCCCGAAATATATCTTTTTTTTCAGCCTATGGCTGTTTCATTTAAACGGTGTGTGTCAAGGTGGTCATAATGCGAAGTTGCCTTAATGTAAGTTTCTTTAACAGTACATAGTGCTTCCAAAACCTTATAAGCTACATTCGAAAACTGTATACCACAAGCTTACATGCTAGGGCCAACATAAAAATTTGCCTTCCGGTTCTTAAAACTCAATAAATAAAGCCTTATTTATTAGTAAATACCTTTTATAAACAATTAAATGTAGTTGCATTAAGATGTATTTAAAATCATGTGCAAAAATTGACATACTTTAAGAAGAATATTTTAGAAAACGACACCCTTAAGGCTGGTGTTGTCCGATGGTAAAATTTAGTAAATAAACACACACAAACAACTCCCCCCCATCCCCCCCCCCCCGGGCCAAGCAAGGTTTTTAATGAGATAGGGCCAAGCATATTTCACGAAAAGATTCCCAGACTTAATGAAATTTAAAACACTGTAGCATCATCTGTGTTTCGTGACTGGGTGAGTTTCTCCCAGGTGCATGTCTACTGTTAGAACACCAATCACAGTAGTTAAGCGGGGAAGCAAACGCGTCCTGAGCGGCTCGGCCAAACAAAGGAACGACTTCTCCCTCAGACGGCAGCCAATCACAAGGAAGAAGCCTCTGGTGCGGTATACCTTGTTGCAATCAAATAGGCATTTATGTTTTTTTCGCGAAAAATGCCTGCCCCTAGAATGACATGGTCACTTCCTCTTTCTCCCCCGATCATACATTTAGTCACGAGTTAGAATGCAAAACCTTCACACGTCACTGTGCTCACGATTGGACCGCAGTTACTGGACACGCCCCTCCACGAAACGTGAAAACCAACGACGCCCAGCTAGGAGAGAAGTAAGCGAATTAGGTAGCGCCGATTAACAAAGGATGGAAATGCTCTCGCTAAGAAACCAACCAATAGGGAATTCCAACCTGAGGCCAGACGAATCTGCGAATTATTTTTCCGGGTATCGTCTGCCCATGGATGCGCGACAGACACCATACATTACGATTTCACTCTTCCCGTCTCTGGAAGCAGATTGCAAAGCCACAACTTGTTCCAAACTTGACTCTGATTGTCTCAACGGATCAGACTATCACTGTCAGGCTTATTACTTCAAGCAGGTGTAGCGTCAGCAGTTGATGCAACAAAAACTCATTCACCGTACTTTTATTTTATCACGCCTCGTACATCACCCTGAACGGGCCATTAATTACGTGAGGCGATTTTGGCGACTTTTTGCCCCCTTCTCCCCTTTACCAACCCCTTGGTGATATGTCATGAGATTTGGTTCGAACCCCTTCCCAACCCTTAATCACAAGTGAGATTTTTCAAAAAGCGAATTTTTAGTGCAAATACGTTAATATGTGCTTTATTGCGTTAGATTTATTTAAAAAAACAACATAATTCTCTTAATTATTTTTAGTTAAGACTAGTTACGTAGTCTAGAATCACAGTGAGAATATCGAACAGTAAAATATACTTAAACGGGAACTACTAAAATTCGTAAAAGAATATTCATTATTATTCAGTCCACGGGGGGACTCAAGTGTGGTCCCGAGAGTGGACTACTGGAACCAACATGTCCACGTGATTTTCAGTAAAATCGTCTGCTCCTTCAATCTCGCAAAAAAATGGGGGGGGGGGGGGTAAATTACGTGATATTTGGTGAGGAAACCCCCCCCCCCCAACTACCACCACCCCCACCAACCCCTTCTACTACACGCGAGAATGGGTGATATTCGGCTCGAATATCTCCCCCCCCCCCCTGAACGCCTCACGAAATTAATGGACGCCCCCTTACAAACAAATCCACTTAAACGGGTATGCGAATGAACCGCCATCCGGCAGTCCTGAAACAGGTCCTTCTGGAATCCGACCGGTCGGTGAACGAGACCTTAACACTGTCGAAATAATTCCAGATTTTTTTTTCTTTCTTTCTAAAAGCAAGAAGGACTTTAAAATATCGAGTAACTGGCAAAGATCAGAAGAACTTGCGCAATCATTTCTCGACAGGCTAACGTTCAAAGAACTCTCTCTCTCTACCTCTGTGTTGTTTTTGCTACTGGTTCACACAGTTCATGGCAAGGACTCTTATACTTTTTTTTTCCACATGATTAAATAAAGCATATGGTTCACATCAAAAGAAAGTACTAGCGAAGCGTTCGCCGTATTAAAAAAGAGATCCAACAAAGTGGTAAATATCGCCTGAAAGAAACTTTGTTCGCTGATTTCAGCAATAAAAAAAACTTGTTACCAGTGATTGTAAATATAAGTTCCACATTTAAAAAATATATATGTGTGAGCAATTTTTTTTAAAATTTGTTTGTGACGTATACTTTTTTTTAATTCGTCTGAAAATAAACCACATGCTACGTCGTGTATCTTTTGTTCGAACACAAGAGCGGACGAAACGCGCGAAAAGCGCAGTGACTTTATGCTTTTAAATTTCCCTTCGTATTGTTCGCGCGCACCTTTCATAGCATATAAAATAGTATGAATTTGAAGTAAAAATAATAATCGATGGTCGCATCGTCAGAAACCTACATGACGCAGATGGCGGAGTCACTTATGTCGTTCCCGGTAGTCGAATGACGACTGCCAAAGCCAGCGATTATCAGCAATGAGCTCAACCGGACTTTCCTTGGTAATCCTCCGTGTAAAATGAAATGGAAAAGGGGTGGAAAATAAAGGGGGGGGGGGAAGTCGGGCGCTGCCATCAGAACCTTTAGTGTCTTAGCCGCGGCCGCTAAGTGCAGTGGCGACACGCTAAACGCTTCTTCCGCGAAGACACGGCATTCAAACCCAGCAGCCACTCACTGCTCGTGAGAACTCCTTTGACGACTCAGGGTGGAAGAACGTCCACTTCCTGCGACAACCCGAATGCTCGGCTACAACGTTGCCAGCACGCAAACGTAACACGTTCAGCTCGATCACAGTGACGATAATCAGGGGCAAGCATTTTTCGCGAATAAATCTGAACGACTGACAGACTGCAACAAGGTGTACCTGCAGCAGAGGTTTATTCCTTGTGATTGAAGGCCTGTCTACGAGAGACGTCGTTGCCTTTTTTGACCGAGCCACTCAGGACGCGTTTGCTTCCGCACTGAATTACTGTGATTGGTGTAACAATAGACATGCGCCTGAAAGAAACTCACCCAATCACAAAACACAGACGATGCCACAGTCTTTTCTTATAACTAATCTCGGAATCTTTTCGCGAAATATGCATGGCCCTAAAGATAATTCATTTATTTAAAGTATTTGGAGGTAGCGATGTAAACGCTTCACCGCATTTGCAAACTAACTACCATTGCAAACAGCCAATCAAACTTAACAATACAAAAAATAGCTAAAGACAGGAACAAAAATTCGCGAATTAATTTCGATATCGGCTAGAATCCAAAAATAATTTACCTTCATGCTGCTTCAGTGATTTGGCCTACAGTTTACCCGAAGGAATCTGAGCTGATGAAACACCTCCAACAAAAAAAAAGGTATCGAATCACAATCATCCCAGTTAACAGGTGTTACGAGTCAGTAGCCAATGAGCAGGTGTGATTTGCCCGAGTACATAGAGGATCGTGGACTCTATCCTAGTTGTCAGTGAAACCGCGATTTTTTTTTCCATTCCCTTCAGTAGCCCAGTAGAGAGATAGCGCAAAAATATGGTTAATTTTGATATTTCGGTATTTGTATGTATTGACCCCTCGTAATAATCATAGTTTTTGACCTCGTACGATTACGTCACATTCTTTGACGGGATGCACGTGATTGGTAGAGACCGGAAAAATTCGCGTATTAATTTCGTGATAGGCTGAAATACGAACATGTGTACAATCCAGCTGGTTCTGCTATTGGCTCGCAGTTTAACTGGAGCTCTCTGGACCAATGAGAGACTATCGACCAATGAAGCGTCGAATCACAAGCTACCCAGTGGAGACGCCTCACAATTTAGTACCCAGTGAACACGCGCGTTTACTTGAGAAATGCAGAGGATAATGGAGGCTATCCTAGAGGTCATTGAATCCGCGAATTTTTCCGGTCCCTAGTGATTGGGTAACAAACTTTTTCTCCTTGCTTATAACTGGCTCAAGGTCGTTAAGGGCGTGTCAAGAGCAGTGTATGGTCCAATCATCGACCTGAAGCAGATAGATGTATATGTGCTTCAAGTCCACTTTGCAGTCCGATGAATCTGCTGAATAAATTTGGTTCTAGCTACAGACACCTGTGCTGATTGCGGCGTTGTTTCACAATTACATTTAGCTTGCTTTTATTTCTTAACTCTGATGCTTAAGGACGAATTAAGGGCGTTGGCTACCACAGGGAAAAAAAAAATAACGCGATTCCGGAACACTGGAATGAAAGCCTAAAACAGAAAACTATATTCCCGCGGGGGCTCACCAAAAACAAATTAAAATATCTGTCACGTACCCTTAAGCCCGTTTCACAACGACGCGGGAACGAAGACGAATCACGTAAACAAACACAACACAGTTTCTACAATAGCACGCAGACGGAGGCTGAGAGCTCTTCCGTTTACGTTGCTCCGTGCGACCAATAGAAGGCGGTGGTAGCCATGTTTGCTTACGTTCTAAATACGTTGAAAATAGTTTCAAGTACAAGACTATCTAGTGTTCTATAATCAATTTGTCGTTTATTCTAATCATTTGTGTAAATTCTACCCGTGCTATGATTTTGAAGCATAATATTATTATTTTTAAATTAAATTAAAATTTTGTGACCTAGAAATGCGATCTCGTTGGTTGACATTTGTTACGTTTCCGTGCCATTGTGGAAGCAGCAGACGCGATAGTGAAATGTTCCGGGAGATCCGTCTGCGTTTACGTGATCCGTCTCCCGTCTCCGTGGCATTGTAGAACGGGCCTTAGTGCAAGAGCGTGAATCTAAAAGAAAAAAAATTCATGTTCTTTTCACTTTAATTCCAGCTCTGTGTGCGAGGATCACTGCCGTGCCCGTACAGACACCAGACACCGCGCGTGGAACAAAGGTCACGCAGCGGAACTAAACCCTCCCGCGCGGAAAAGTTTCCGAAGTTTTAATTCGACTTACGTCGCCGTTTCCACGAAGCCCAGCGGTTGGAGTTTGGGTTCCGACGAACCCGTTTTCATCTTGCGTCAGCGTTTTTGGCGGTAATGATACTGTCGTTAGAAACCATGTCTGCGGGCGTTTTTGAATCTCTCTAATGCATGTTCTCTGACTTAAAGAAAGTAAAAATTTCCATACTAAAGATAAGAAGTTTCATGTAAAAAAAAATTTGAAACCAATATGGTGCCTTTTTGTTCCTCTCTCTCTCTCTCTCTCTCTCTTCCTCCTCCTCCTCCTCCTCCTCCTCCTCCTCCTACTTAATGGGAGCGACTGAATTATTGGAATGAACGCCAGTGTTGGGGTGGCCAAACCACTTCGCTCTGGTTTCTGTGCGGAGTTTGCCCCGAACACGTGATTTATAAACTCGTGGACCTTACGACATCCGTGTCCTAAGAGAATAAGACCTACGGCCCAGAGGGATTCCCGTGTCAAAGAGAGAGGCAGGCTATTCGGTACGAAATATGGTTTACGAGATTCTTTCTTTCTTCTTCTTCGCGCTAGTTCGAAATGTGACGTGTGTGAGGCGCTGAGGTTGTAAATGATCCCCGACATAACATTAAGCTTACGTCGCTTCAGGGGGAAAAAAAAATTATATTCTTTAAGACTCCAAATACGTTCAATCACCCCCCCCCCCCCCCGGGCCCAAACGAACAGGATGACTAATGGACGTCTTTTAGTCCTTGGTGGAGAGTTTACATACTGCCGTCTTTCACTTCACCTTTTTATTTTATTTTTGGTCCTGTTATTCGAGGTCTCTATTATAATTGTGTGTACATCCGGCCTCAAGGAATCTCTTTAGAGACGCAACGATTAATATTTTGATACCTGAACGTGTGATGTTTCATTTTTAATTATAAGTAGGGGCGGGGTTTTTTTTCCGCAAAAGGATCACGTGACTAACTGAGGGTTAAAACACTCTAGCATCGTCCGTTTTTCGTGATTGGGTGAGATTCTTTCAGGTTTATGTCAATCATAATAATTCAGTGCGGAAGCAAAATCGTATATACAACTGGTCTTCGTATACTATAAGCCGGATTCCAAACTCTTTTAGTTCTGTGTCCTGACTTTAAGGGGTCTTGAATTATTTTTCTTCTAATATTTTGTATTTAGCAGATCACGGCCTACCCACTTGCGAAAATCCTGTTCGACACCGCCGGGCTTCTGTTTTGACGTAAGTGTACAAATATTTACAAACAGCTTAATGAATAGGGACATGCTTATTTCGCGAAAAAATTCGCAGACTATTAATGAAGAATTATGTTTTCATTTACAACAAAAAAAAATAATTATATCAAGTATCTTGGATGTAGTCATGATGGTTCCAAAGAATGAAAACAAGTGACACGAATTACAATCATGAATTTATTGTTTCATCCGTGTTAGTTTCTCATATTACTTGACGGTTAATATGAATACCGTATTGGTAAAATTGTCAGTACCCACGTCATGAAAAGTTAAGATACTGAAGATATTATATTTGTGATTGAAGAGGAACAAGTTTGTAGACCTTGACCATATCTCATTTTTTCGAAACAATTTTAGTTCTCAGAAACTATTATGGACTGGACTGTCAAACCAAGACTTCCGTTTTTTCTAACTAGCACTTCTCGTAGGTGTATCAGTAGGGGCAAGCATTTTTCGCGAATAAATCTGAACGCCTATTAGACTGCAACTAGCTATACTCGCACCAGAGGTTTCTTCCTTGTGATTGGCGGCCGTCTGAGAGAGAAGTCGTTGCCTTGTTTGACCGAGACACTCAGGACGTATTTGCTTCCGCACTGAATCACTGTGATTGGTGTTGTATCAATCGACATGTACCTGGAAGAACTTCATCCAATCACGAAACACAGACAGGTGCAACAGTGTTTTAACTTGGAAACTATTGTCGGAATCTTTTCGCGAAATATGCATGGCCCTATGTATCAGTTAAGTAGTAGGTAGAGACCGGAAAAATTCGCGATTTCAATGACCTGTAGGATATACTCCATGATCCTCTATGCACGCGGAAAAATTACATCTGCTCATTGGCTACTGACTCGTGACACCTGTTAACTGGGACGCTAGTGATTCGATACTTCTTTTGTTAAAGGTTTTTCATTGGCCGAGTATCATTCAGATAAACTGTGGACCAATCACTGATGCAGTAAAAAGGCAAACGTTTTTGGATTCTAGACTATCACGAACTGAAACACGCGAATTTTTCCGGTCTCTAGCAGAAGGTGATAACAGTCGCAGGTGTTCCATCTCGGATAACACCAGACAAGAGAGAAACGAGCTACAGCCTGCCTCGCGTGGAAGGGATAACAAACAACTGAGGCTGACGTCATGGCCAAAAGCAGCCCGGCATCGGAAGATTATCCCGGCTGAGCCCCCCCGCCTTCGACGCAAACTTTGTTAGCGGCTTCATTAGTCACACCGGAGATTAGTCACAGGAAGTAACAAATAGGAAGACGTCTGGACGCATGGGGTCACTCTCACGCACGCGGCAATCATTAAAAAAAATTAAAAAAAAAAAAAGAAGTAAGCTTACGCAACACACACGCATACCTCCGGGAAGGAAATTTATTGCCGTTGGGACCCTGAAAGGCGAAATAAAAATAAATAAAAAAAAGAAGGAAATTTCTACACGTGTGCCTGGCGGTGCACGTGACAAGTCCTTGGGTTGCGCGTTGCAATAAATACTTGGGCCGGTCTCACATCGGTTCGAGATATCGAAGTCGGAGCCGTTAGATTTATCGCAACAGTGTTCGGAGCGGGGAATCCTGCAAGACACCAGACCGTTGAGACGCCCGCGATAACTCAAGCGCTCTCCGACTCTCGAGGGGTCTACGCTGTAAAAAAAAAAAATAATTGTTGTCTGTAAAGTCGGTTTACGGACGACAGTTTAACGTGACAACGTCATACCATAACATTGATGAAATTATTGCATACTTTTATGAATAAAATTGAATCATTTTTGTTGAATTATCACTATTTTGTATGGATACAAAGAAGGAGTGAAATGTAATCTACAATTTAATTGATAAATTTACTTTTATTTGCACTCATTAATTCAAATATGTTTATTACTTTAACGAACAGATTATATCAACTATAACTTTTATACATGTTTGCTATTTAACTTATTCCAATCTGTGTTATTCTGTTAAGGATAGGATGATGATAGGAAAAGTAGGAAACGAATGGGAGTGTTTCAAGTTTAATGTGCCTCGAGAAAGTCAAATCGATGGTTGTTCCAATCGAGTGGAAGAGAGATAGATGCGGCGCAATCGTACAATGAGCGTAACGGGACACAGCGTAACGGGACACTTTTTGGTGCGTGCAGCCGGCGTTCATCGATTTATTAGACGTTGACTTGATGTAAGTTTTCGGACATACGCCATTGCTTAGCACATGTATGTCTGTAGAAGAAAACTACAAAATACACAAATGACAAAAAACACAAATTTAGCAAAAAATTGCTGTTGTCAGGATTTAACGCCACACAATACTCCACAACAGGAATATGGTCAACAAAACAAAGAAAAAACAAAGAAAAATGGTCTTTGTTTTGTTGACCATATTCCTGTTGTGGAGTATTGTGTGGCGTTAAATCCTGAAAACAGCAGAAATTTTTTGCTTAATTTGTGTTTTTTGTCATTTTTGTATTTTGTAGTTTTATTCTACAGACATACATGTGCTAAGCAATGGCGTATGTCCAAAAACTTACATCAAGTCATGCACTCCCATTGCACAAATCTTTCAAAGATAATTATTAGACGTTGTCACGTCAAAAAAAAAAGGGAGGGGGGAGTTAATGGCTGAAAAACTGAAGATAAATGTGAGTGAGAACAGCAATAGGCGGGAGACGCGGCTGTAAGAATGGCCTTCTCTCCCGCTCCTTCTCTTACAGCCAGAGAGTCAAGACGTCGTCTGTCGGCCTTGATATTTGGCGCATCACCGCGCGCCGGCTTCCCGGGGTGAAAGGGCGGGGCGAAAGTGAAAGTAGATGCGCCAGGATTAAAACTCCTGAGTTGCGGAGGAGAGGGTGGAGAGGGGAAACCCCCCTCCCCTTCCACCTTACCTTCAGTCGGCAAGCCACTGTTGCATCCCCGCACGCCACTGATGATACAGTGTTGCCAAAATCACCCACCGACAGCTAGGAGACCGGAAAAAATTCAGCGGAGTCATTTCGTTAATAGGCTAAGATTGAATCAATTTCTCCCCTGCACGTTTTTTTTTTTACTTTTGGTACAAAGTTAATTTTCTTTATTGGCTAATTTTTTGTGTAAAAATGTAAACTGATGATGAAATAATACTTACATCCTTACATGACTAAAAAAACTAAATAAAAACAATTACCAAGAAAATGAAAGAAAAACCTTACAAATGCAATAAAAATTAAAATAGTAAATATAAAAATATTAAAAAAAAACAATAAATAACCATCACTATAGACAGGATTTAAAAAAATTCTCTAATAGTATAATATAAACTACAGTAAAACATGTTTTGTGCTATAACCATTTGCCAAACTTACTAAAGACACAACCCTTTCTATAATTATTACTATTGCATAGAGGCCGGAAAAAAACAGAGATTAATTTCGTGATAGGTTAGAATCCAAGCTCGTTTACCTCTTAGCTGATTCGGTTATTGGACCACAGTTTATCTTAAGAGCTCTGGGCTCATAAAAATAATCTTTCAACAAAAGAAGTATCGAAGCACAAGCAACCCGGATGACAGGTCTCACAAGTTAGTAGCCAATGAATGAGCGCGTAGCATTCGCCCGAGCATGTACAGGGATTTTTGGAGTCCATTCTAGAGATCGTGAACCCGCGTATTTTTTTTTTCCAGTCCCTACAAATACATTTTCAATAGTTAGAGACCGGGAAAATTCGCGGATTCATTTCGCGATATGCTGGAATGCAAATAGTTGTACCTTTATGCAACTTCTGCCATTGGTTCGCTGTTAACCTGGAGGACTGTGGGCCAATTATAGACCCTCAGTCAAAGCAGTATCGAATCACGAGTCTCCCAATTGAGACGCCTCACAAGTCGGCAGCCAATGAACAGGTGACGTTTGCCCGAGTATGCACAGGATCGTGTGAGTCTATCCTGGAGGTCGTTGAATACGCGAATTTTTCCAGTCCCTATCTATGTATAGTTTTGTAGTGACAGCTGCATGAACTTAAAGCCTCGACGAATCTGACGCCAGAGGTAGGCGCTGACGCCAGTGGCAAGTCGCTTGGGGAGTTGTTACGCCCTACACCAGGGCACGTCTGAGGGACAGAGTTCAACGGGGGTCGAGTAACGGCAGAGGCTACCCGGAGACTGGTGAGTCGATGGGTCGACAGAGGTCAGCCGAACACCTGCCATCTCTCTCTCTCTCTCTCTCTCTCTCTCTCTCTCTCTCTATGTATATATATATATATATATAGTGCGTGTTTTAACTTATAACTAGAGACCTGAAAAATTCGCGGGTTCATTTCGTGTAATGCTTAAAGACTGGAAAAATTCGCGTATTCATCGACCTCCAGGATAGACTCCATGATCCTGTGCACACTCGGGCAAACGTCACCTGTTCATTGGCTACTGACTCGTGAGGGGTCTCAATTGGGAGACTCGTGATTGGATACTGCTTTGACTGAGGGTCTATACCTGGCCCATACTCCTCTAGGTTAACAGTGAACCAATACCAGAAGTGGCATAAAGGTACAATTATTTGCATTCCAGCATATCGCGAAATGAATCCGCGAATTTTTCTGGTCTCTAGTTATGCTAAAATTCTAATAATTATACCTTAGTGCTGCTTCTGCCATTGGTCCACTGTTAATCTGGAGGACTGAGGGCCAATTAGAGACCCCTCACTCATTGAAGTGTCGAATCACAGGCCCACCCAGTCGAGACGACTCACAAGTCAGCAGCCAATGAACAGTTGGCATTTGCCCGAGTGTGTAGAGGATATTGGAGTCCATCCTGGAGGTCATTGAACCCGCGAATTTTTCCGGTCTCTACTTATAACTAGTCTCGGAATCTTTTAGCGAAATATGCATGGTCCTAACGATTATCATACGGCATGTTTCATCGCTGACTCTGTGGGAACAACTGTTATGGCTGCCATTTCCCAGACCGGCGAACGGGCGATGTACCTATTGAATGCAACCACTAGCTCTACATGTTTGCAAACACAGAGACGTGGCCTGGCAATTCCCCACAGGGCACGAACTACAACCGCGAGTAATTAATACTGCCCGCATTACAGTGTCATAATTTTACATCAACACGGTCGCCTGCATTTAACGAAATAATCGCTGGTACATGCTTCTACATAAGCAATTACTAGAGACCTGCAAAATTCGCGGATTCATTCGGTGATAGGCTAGAATTCAAACACATATACCTCTTAGATATTTTAGCTATTGGCTTACTTTCCATCTGGACGAATCTCAACCAGTTATAAACCCTCAACCAAAGAAGGATCGAATCACAGACAAACCAGCTGAGACGACTTACAAGTCGGCAGCCAATGAACTTGCGTTATTTGCCCGAGTGTACAGGGGTATATGCAGTCTATCCTGAAGGCCAAGGAAACCGCGAATTTTGCAGGTCTCTAGCAATTACTATCATTAAGTATACATGTACGACAACTAGGGGCATGCATATTTCGCGAAAAGATTCCGCTACTAGCTGAAAGTTAAAACACTGTAACATTATCTGAGTTTCGTGATTGGGTGAGTTTATTTCAGTTTCACGTCGATTGTTACAACAGCAAATGCGTTCTGAGTGGCTCGGTGAAATAAGGCAATGACTTCTTTCGCAGACGGCCGCCAATCACAAGGAAGAAACCTCTGGTGCGGGTGTACCTTGTTGCAGTCCAATAGGATTTCAGATTTATTTATGAAAAATGCCTGCCCCAACGTAAAAAATGTTTTTCCAAAAAGCCATTAAACTCCGCACTACAAATATTATTTTTGTCGAGTGTCATAAAAAAAATATAATCAGTAATCTTTAGAGACCGGAAAAATTCGCGGATTCATTTCACGACAGCCTAAAATTCAAATAGTTATACCTCAGTGCTGCCTCTGCTATTGGCTCACAACTCACCTGGACGACTCTGGCCCAGTGAGAAACACTCAACTGAACCTGTGTCGAATCACAGGCCGCTACGTTGGGACACCTTCACAAGACAGCAGCTAATGAGAGGGTGACATTTGACAGAGTGTACGTAGAACTATAAATTTCATCCTAGAGGTCATTGAACCCGCGAATTTTTCCGGTCCCTACTAATCATGTTTGACCCATACATATAGGGACTGTAAACATATGCGAATTCGGTGACCTTTGGGATAGACTCCACAGGCCTCTGCATACTCGATCAAAAGTCGCCTGTTAATTGGCTGCTGAGTTATGAGAAGAGAGTGAGAGTAGTTGCCCGTTAAAATGCACACTGCAAACCAAAGATCAGACGGGTCGTTACCACAACGCCGAAATACCACAATGCCGAATGCCAAATTGACCGCAACGCCGACAGCTAGAAAACTTCTGTGTACCACAACGCCGAAATACACTAACGCCGAAAAATGTTGCTGCGGGGAGGGGGGGGGGAGCACAGGAGCAAAATGAAAAACAACTGAATGAATTTGTGTGCTAACTTTACCTAACCTAACCTTTGTGGCAGTCCTGCAATGACATTTTTCGGCGTTAATGTATTTCGGCGTTGTGGTACACAGCAGATTTCTAGCTGTCGGCGTTGTAGTCAATTTGGCATTCGGCGTTATTGTATTTCGGCGTTGTGGTGCGTCCCCGATCAACACGCTGTATAACATTACCAGCGCCTTTCTCGCTGCTACAGCGCCGACTGATGAGGGAAAGGGCGGAGGGAGGAGATGGTAAAAAAAAAAGTTGGAGAGGGGGGAAGGAAAGGAAGAACCAGTCACGTCTTGGCTTAGCAGACGCTCGGCTCCTCAGATACCACGAAGCACAGGCTGACGCTTTTTCTATGGCCCGCGCTGCCGGCGACCGTTATGCAATCCTCGGGGGAACAGTTACCAACATGCGCTTCATTGTCCCCGCTCCGGCCAATCTAGCCGCGGACCCTTCGCCCTCGGATCTGGGGCATCCTTGTGTCCGTGTTCCAAACATCGCGACAAGCCTCGAGCTGATGTCTAGAGCCGCGCGCGATTCTCCTGAAGATATTCCTAGACCTGCAGACAATGTAGCATCGCCTGTGTCTCGTGGTCGGCTGGGATTCTTTCTGGACTTTTACAAAACATTTCTTTGGAAACCAGATGCCGAGAAAGATATTGTAACTTTGTACAACACATGGCTACGTTTTTTTTTTGCATATATGAAATACGTAGGGGCAGGCATTTTTCGCGAATTAATCTGAACGCCTATTAAACTGCAACAAGGTATACCCGCACCCGAGATTTCTTCCTTGTGATGGGCGGCCGTCTGCGAGATAAGTCGTCGCCGTGTTTGACGTAGCCACTCAGTAAGCGTTTGCTTCCGCGCTTAATTGCTGTGATTGGTGTTGTGGCAGTCGACACGTACCTGAAAGATCCTCACCCAATCACGAAACACAGATGATGCTACAGTGTTTTAACTTTCACCTAGTCTGGGAATCTTTTCGCGAAATATCCATGGCCCTAGAAATACGTTTTGCAAGACAAAACCGATTATTTCATACGAAAATTTGTGTACAATTTTCATGTTTTATTTTGTTTTATTGTGCTCATTAATGAGCGCAGTTTATGCTGGAAACCTACACAGGGAACGGTTAGCAAATAACCCTTTAACTGTGTGACGTACTGCGACAACACAAGAGCATAATGCCCAGGTAATGATCGGGAAACCTTTATTACTGCGAACACTATTTTGAGATGATAAAAGTGGTCGAAATTTACAAAAATGTTTGTAATCGTACGTCAATATTTCTGGTCCAATTGCAAAAAAAAAATGGTTGTCTGTAAAGTCGGTTTACGGACGATAAGTTAACGTGACAAGGTCATAACAAAAAATTGATGAAATGATTGCATACTTTTATGAATAAAATTGAATCATTTTTATTGAATTATCACTATTTTGTATGGATACAAAGGAGTGAAAAGAAACTAACAATTCAATTGATAAATTTACTTTTATTTGCACTCATTAATTCAAATATGTTTATTACTTAAACTAAAAGTTTATTTTAACTATAACTTTTATACATGTTTACTATTTAACTTCTTCCAACCTGTGTTATTCTGTTAAGGATAGGACGATGATAGGAAAAGTAGGAAACGAATGGGAGTGTTTCAAGTTTAATGTGCCTCGAAAAAAAGTCAAATCGATGGTTGTTCCAATCGAGTGGAAGAGAGACAGATGCGGCGCAAGCGTACATTGAGCGTAACGGGACACTTTTTCGTGCGTGCAGCCGGCGTTAATAGATTTATTAGACGTTGTCACGTCAAAAAAAAAAATTCGCTGTGTGTTGCGTGACGTCTGGACATTTTCTGGTGTCTGATGCTGGCTGACTTGTAGCCACCCGGGTGTGGCCGATTTTGCGACCTATGTACGTGGCGCCGTTCCGCGTCGACTGGGACACTCCCCTTCCTTCGCCATGGCCCCGTGTGGGGGAAGGGGGGGAGGGGGGTGGAATGGGGGACATGAGAAGGCTCGGAGGAATGGCGTTCACCTTCGACTGCGGATCGTGGGCCGGCCGACCCTGTGCGGGCGTTCGCGGCGACGGTAGCCGTCGAGAGAGAACGAGAGCGGGAGATGCTACGTCGCCGCTAAGCGCCAGAACTACGGGACGCACGTGTCCCGTAGTTATCGCGAGCGTGCCGAAGTATTCAGTTGTTTTTTTTTTCTGCGACGCAAAAGAAAAAAGAAAGACGTATACTTTTAATGATTCTTGCAGTGGGCAGGGTCTGGAAAAATAATTAGCGACGGGTTCAATGACATCTAGGATGAAATCCATAGTTCTACGTACACTCGGTCAAATGTCACCCACTCATATTGGCTGCTGTCTTGTGAGACGTTCCAACGTAGCGGCCTGTGATTCGATACAGCTTTGGTTGGGTGTTTCTCATTGGCCCAGAGTTATCCAGGTGAGTTGTGAGCCAACAGCAGAGGCAGCACTGAGGTATAACTATTTGTTTTTTAGCCTATCGCGAAATGAATTCGCGAATTTTTCCAGTCTCTAAAAATAATTCGCGTATTCAGCGACCTCCAAGATTGACTACACAGGCCTCTACACACACTTATCAGAAGTCTCCTGTTCATTGGCTGCTGACTTGTGCCACGTCTGAAGTCGGTAAGAGACCGGAAGAATTCGCGGATTAATTTTGAGATAGGCTAGAAGAAACCGAAATCGTTTCCCGTCATGCTGATTGGACCACAGTTTACCTGAAGAACTCTGAGCCAGCGGAAAACCCAAAAAACAAAAGAATTATCGAGTCACAAGCATCCCAGTTAACATGTGTAGAGACCGGAAGAATGCGCGGATTCATGTAGTGATGGGCTAGAATTCAAAAAACTTCTCCTCTGTACTGTTTTTGCTATTCGTTATCAGTGTATGGGAAGGACTCTGGGCCAGAGAGAGAGACCCTCAACCAAGGAAGTATCAGACTACCAAGTTGAGACGTCTCACAAATCTGCAGCCAATGAACAGATGACATTTCTCAGAGTATTCAGAGGTGTTTAGAGTCAATCCTTAAAGTAAATAAAAACGCAAATTTTTCCGGTCTCTAAACATGTGTCACGAGTAGAGACCTGCAAAATTCGCGGTTTCGACGGCCTTCAGGATAGACTTCACATACCCCTGTACACTCGGGCAAATAACGCAAGTTCATTGGCTGCCGACTTGTAAGTCGTCTCAGCTGGTTTGTCTGTGATTCGATCCTTCTTTGGTTGAGGGTTTATAACTGGTTGAGATTCGTCCAGATGAACAGTAAGCCAATAGCAAAATTATCTAAGAGGTATATGTGTTTGAATTCTAGTCTATCACCGAATGAATCCGCGAATTTTGCAGGTCTCTAGTCACGAGTCAGTAGACGAAGTGTCGTGGAGTCTATCCTAGACGTCAGCCGATGAACATGGGACTCTTGATCAAGTGTGTAGAGGCGTGTGGAGTCTGGATGTCAGTGAATCCGCGAATTCCCAGCGGTCCCTGTGTCTACAAGTACTAGACTGCAACTGGGAAAAATAAACAAGAGGCGCGGCCGAAGGTCGTGCGCGTGTAGATGTGACGACATGACACGACCTGGCAACAGGCAGGGTGTGGCCTCGCCTCCCGGGCCGACCGACGGGCGACGGCGGCGGTGGAGTTGCGACACAACTCTTGCCATTCCGATCACACCCACCACCCCTTCTCCCCTTCTCTACCCTTCGCCAAACCCCTACCCCCTTCCCGCGGATGACAGCTCCGACACGGGGGAAAAAAAAAGTGTCGCAGACAGCGAGTAGGGACCGGAAAAAAATTCGCGGGTTCAATGACCTGCAGGATGAACTCCATAGTTCTACGTACACTCGGTCAAATGCCGCCCCACTGATTAGGCTGCTGTCTTGTGTGGCGTTTCAGCGTAGCAGCCTGTGATTCGATAAAGGCTTTGGTCGGGTGTTTCTCATTGGCCCAGAGTCATCCAGGTGAGTTGTGAGCCGATAGCAGAAGGCAGCACTGAGGTATAACGGATTTGTATTTTAACCTATCGCGAAATGAATTCGCGAATTTTTCCGGTCTCTAACAGCGAGACGCGTGACTAGGACCATGCATATTTCGCGAAAAGATTTCGAGACTAGTTATAAGTAGGGACAGGAAAAATTCGCGGGTTCAATGACCTGCAGGATAAACTCCATCGTTCTGCGTACACTCGGTCAAATGCCACCCACTCATTGGCTGCTGTCTTGTGAGACGTCCCAACGTAGCAGCCTGTGATTCGATAAAGCTTTGGTCGGGCGTTTCTCATTGGCTCAGAGTGATCCAGGTGAGTTGTGAGCCAATAGCAGAGGCAGCACTGAGGTATAACTATTTGTATTTTAGCCTATCGTGAAATGAATTCGCGAATTTTTCCGGTCTCTAGTTATAAGTTTTGTTTCGTGATTGGGTCAGTTTCTTCCAGTCGCATGTCGAATTGTTACGACACCAATCACAGTAATTCAGTGCGGAAGCAAATGCGTCCTGAGTGGCTCAGTCAAGCAAGGCAACGACTTCTCTCGCAGACGGCCGCCAATCACAAGGAAGAAACCGGTGGTGCGGGAATACCTTGTTGCAGTATTGATAGACTTCCAGATTTATTCGCGATAAATGCCTGCCCCTATGTATAACACCTGGTTATGATTATTTCTGTATATAACTATGAACCTTTTCGGAGATGATACTGAGTTTTTCTTACGTAAATTGGTGCATAATTTTATGTTTAAATTGATGTTTAATTCAAGCATAATTGTGTTTAAACCATGGTAAAAATAATCAAATTTTCAACCATTTGATTTTGTTGAATCATGCCTAATGTGTGCGCACTTAATACGGTTTACAAATAACTTTAACTATTGAAGGTACTGCAACGGCATAAAGCATAAATTCCCGTGTAAGAATCCAAATACTGTTTTTTAGTGATGCAGTAACTTTCATGTAAATGTTAATATTCACAAATATCTGTTATTTTACTTGAATATTTCTGTTCCATTTACAAAAAAGGACTTGTTTTTAGTAAAAAAATTGGTTGTCTGTAAAGTTGGTTTACGGACGATAGTTTAACGTGACAATGTCATAACATTGATGAAATGATTGCATACTTTATGAATAAGATTGAATCATTTTTATTTTAATAATAAAAGAATAAATACTTGAAATTATACTAGTGATCAGATTTTTAAAATGCAAGAATAATTAAACTTTATTGCCGAAATTGTTGTTCTAATAAGCAATGAAAACCACATTAACTTTTCACTTCACTTTATAAACAGTCGAGTGGAAGAGAGATAGATGCGGCGCAAGCGTACAATGAGCGTAACGGGACACAGCGTAACGGAACAATGTGCGTAACGGGACACTTTTTCGTGTGTGCAGCCGGCGTTCATCGATTTATAAGACTTTTCACGTCAAAAAAATACAGTGCACTGGGGCAAACGAGTCCTGAATGGCCTGGCCGAATGAGGCGATGCTTCGTCTTGCATCAGACGGCCACCAATTAAAAAGGATGAAGCCACTTGTGCGGCCGTACCTTACTGCAGTTTAATGAGCATTTGTTCAGCGAAAAATATGTGGCCCTACTTAACCGAGCTTAATTATGAGGCGATCTAAGCCCGCCGTTATTTCGTCACCAAATGGCCTTTTATCGGGAGAGAGGAAAAAGACTACACGCTTTACAAAAATAATCACCTGTTGCTTTAAACAATAAATAAATTTACAATAACTTTTGTGTCACGTCAGCAACTGGTCACACACCTTTAAAGTTAAAGTGATGATTCCGGCAGTGCTAGGAAGCAGTGACATTTTTTTTTTAAAATGACTTAAGAGTACCACGAAATGCAATTAAAAACTTTTCCTCTAGTACCTACAGATAAGTGATATGAATTCGTGGATTCATTTCACTCGGTCTAACATGGAGTGTTGATTGCTATTCGTCAAAAGATTTTTCTGAAGATTTATTCCCATAACTCTCGTGTATTGATTGATGGGTCACAAATTTTGTCGCCAGATGCTTACTAAACGTTATTTTCGAGTTCCACGAGGTCATGCGAACGATCGTAAAAATTAACTTTCATCGCCACTTCATAACATTAAGTACATATATGTTGAGAAAATATGAGATGAAACGTAAAATGCAACAGCGCTATGGTGATAAATAATAGTAATAATAATAGTAGCATTAACTGTATTTTTTTTTGTAAATGAAACTTAAATATTCATGTAAAATTACAGATATTTGTAAATTTGTACATTTAAATAAAAACAACTGTATAACTACAAAAAAAAAGTGTTCGCAGCAACTATTTGGTTCGGATTCTTACCCGGGCAATAGTTAAACCATTCCCTGAATAGCTTTCCATTATTAACTGCGCTCATTAATAAGCATATTAAATTAAAACAAAGTCCAATTATTGAATATTCAAATGTCTTTTTTCATGGTTATAAAACTATGCTTGAATGAAACGTTGATTTAAAAAAATCAGATTATTTGCTAGTTACTGTATGAAATACTTCGTATTATCTGGAAAAAAACGTATTATATATATGTACAAAGTTACAATATCTTTCGTCTAGTATTACAGACTATTTCATTGCAACTGGTTTCCAAGGGAATCTTTTGTGAAAGTGCGGATAATATTTTACAGTGTGTTGTGCAGGGCCCCCACATGGCCGGTGCTACCGTTGCTATGGCAACGGAGCCCATGCGTCTAGGGGGCCTGCAAAGGAAAGAAAAAAAATCTTAAAACAAAAAAGTAGACAATTTTAAATAAATCATAGTAAACAATTAAACAGAAAGGCCTAAATTTAGTTACCGATGAAATATTACACCAGAGTAATATTATTCGGAATACGCTGTGCGTACAGATCGTGTCTGAATCTACAACTGCGAGTAGCAAAACCACCACCAATTGACGTAACACCATGTTGACAGTACAGAACACTTACACTCATTTATTTGCCATTATTCAAAATAAATTTACGTTGACAATCGAAACACTGACTTAAAACTAGTTTTAATGTGTTTTAAAAATAATTGTGAAAAGGTTAAAAAAATATACAACTAAAACAATGTACATAAAGGAAAAAAATTTTTTTTATCTCTGTTAGAAAAAAAAGGGGGGGGGGGGGCATCATGACTTCTTAGGGGCCCACAGAATGATGTGGGGGGCCTGGTGTTGTGTGAGACTGAACACATTCGGCTGCTCGTATAAAACCCTCCATCAGCCTTGCGGGCGCCCTATCTCCATTCCCCCTCCTAAACCCACGCATCACAACCAACCCCCTACCTTCCCCGCCGTCGTCATCCCCTGCGTTATTTATCGGCGCGGCGCGCGTGCACCGCGGCGACTTGTTCATCCCCTGATCGCCCTGGGGGTTGTTTACCCTCCTGTACCTCGATCCCGATCGTTAACGGCGTCCTATTAGCCGGCGGTAAACACTGCCCGTCCTGCGATCCAGCCCCGTAACTTAGCCGTCGAACTACCCCCTGTCATTAACTCGAGAGGGCCTCTTGAAAGAAATTATATATATATATTACTCCCTCAGCGAACGATGGAGACAGGCTGGCGTGTTTTTTTCTACATACTTTTCCTTATTTCAAAGGCCATTAGATTAAAAACTGAAATGCTTAAACGGTTTTTTTTTCTCCCCTTCCCATCCGGGAATCTATGCTCCGGGTTGTCCCAGTACACGTCCGATATGTACTTATTTGTAAAGCCGTTCCATGAAAAAGCTTTCCAGAGTTAACCGCGCACATTAGTGAGCATGATAGAACAAGATAAAGTCCAATAAATGAATATTCGATTAAATTTTCCGTGGTTTAAAAGGAAAAAAACTGCTTGAATGAAACATCAATAAAAAATTTAAATTATGCGCCAATTATGTTATCTCGAAAATATAAAACAGCGTATTTCATACATGGAAAAATGACCATAGCAAACGTGTTGTACAAAGTTCCAATGTCTTTCTTGTAGTGTTAAAATATATATATATATATATATATATATATATATATATATATATATATTTCTTGTCAAACTTGTTTCCGAAGGAATCCTTTGTGAAAGTGCAGAAAATGCCGGCCCCCTTTGGCTTGGCGATGTGAGATATCATCTTGCGCGACGGTCGGAGGGAAAAGCAGTCGTCTGATCTTGCCTCGTCTCTTCTCCGCTTCGGCGCTGGAACCTTGGTGTGTTGGAAGAAGAGGGGGGGGGGGAGGGTTTTTCTTGTGTCGGCGAGATGGCTCTTGAGCTCCTGCTCCCTAAGGAGTATAGACGCGACTTCCTCCCCTCCCTCGCCCAGCCCTTTCAACCCCCCCCCCCCCACCCTCCACACACACACACACCCAGCGCCCCACAATCCAGTCGACGAACAGACGAGACTGCAGGAGAAAACCCGCGCCGCGATGAAGGATTCGCCGAGCGACCGGAATTTAATCGTTTGATGCTGCGCGCCTCTCCTTTCAAACCGGGTGCGTCAGACCGACAGCGATTCGGGCTGCAGAGATTCATTACAGAAAAAAATTTAAAAAAAAAAAAGTTGAAAACATTTACGCGACTTAATGGCCCGCAGGTTGATGAAACAAGCCTTTGAAGTTGGAAAATCAACAACTTACTGACTTCAAATAATTATTTTTTATATTTATTGGTCTTATTTCTAAACGTAGTGAAATTAATTCGAGGACACAGCCCTTTCTTACACTTAACAGATACAAAAATTATTTTTATAAATAAAGATTCGCTATAAATATAAGAAATAAAAAGTGATAACTTAAAAAAAATTACTAAACTAAGAAAATAGCTCACATTTAAACTATGGAAAAATCGTTCATCTAATTAATATATTTTTTTCATTATGTGCTCTTAAATGGTGGTCTGTTTTCTGACAGAAAAAAGGTACACTATATATAATTTATGTAAACTATACATCATTACTTTTAAAACTAAAAACTATTCATGCTTATATATTTATTATTTGAGATGGCACAATAAGCGTCTGGGTAATGTTTTATTAAACAAAGTTCTAAAACCACTGCAAAACATGTCGTTGTCGTAAAATGATTTCATTAAAATAATTTGGGATAAAAAATAATTTACGAAAAATGTATAGTAATCCAAGGGCATTACCCACAACTATTGCCATTAAATTATTTTACGACAGCGACAAGTTTTTTCTGTGGTTGTGGAACTTTGTTCGATTAAACATTATCCATATTATTGTTTCATCTGAAAGATGTTTTTTTTATTATTTGCAATAAGGAAGATTTTAAGCCCGGACTTCAAAGGCGTAAAGTCGTAATATGTTTTCAAGTTATCTTTTAGTGATGAACCTACAACCAAATATTGTCGGTCTAATTCTGACTCATCGTGTGTATTCTCCACATAATTTATGCAGCATTAATTTTGACGTTACAACGTCTAATAAATCGATGAACGCCGGCTGCACGCACGTCAAAGTGTCCCGTTACGCATATTGTCCCGTTACGCTCATTGTACGCTTGCGCCGTATCTCTCTTCCACTCGATTGGAACAACCATTGATTTGACTTTTTCGAGGCACATTAATATTGAAACACTCCCATTCGTTTCCTACTTTTCCTGTCATCGTCCTATCATTAACAGAATAACACAGATTGGAAGAAGTTAAATAGCAAACATGTATAAAAGTTACAGTTAAAATAATCTCTTCGTGAAAGTAATAAACATATTTGAATTAATGAGTAAAATTATCGATTAAATTGTAGATTTCATTTCACTCCTTCTTTGTATCCATACAAAATAGTGATAATTCAATAAAAATGATTCAATTTTATTCATAAAAGTATGTAATCATTTCATCAATGTTTTGTTATGACGTTGTCACGTTAAACTATCGTCCGTAAACCGACTTTACAGGCAACCAATTTTTTATGTTAATTCGGGCTTAACATCTTGTCGACAACGAGGTCGTTAAAGGGCCCGCCTAGTCAGGGGTGTATTTGTATCAGTGAGGCGGGATGATAAGTACGACGCTCGCTGGTGCTTCAAGCGCGGTGTCGCCTCTAAGCGCAAGTCTCAGAACTGGCGCTCAGTTCTTCAGGTCCCGCACAGGACGACAAGTATGAGATCTGAGCGGTGACCATAACATCACATTGCGGGGAAATTAAGATACACACGTAGGCCTAATGCAAAAATAAAAACCTTGAATGGTTTCAAGAATCTGTGCCGGGTGTTTCATGCATTCAAAAGTTATTCTAAAAATACAGGTTGAAAAATCGAAACACTTAGAACTGAACAGCTCGTTCACCCTCAACGTATATTCTATGACAGACCGGAAAAAAAAATTACCGGGTTCAATGACTTCTTGGCTGGACTCCACGATCCTCTGCAGAAGACTAGGGACAAATGTCCCCTGTTCACTGGCTTCCGACTGGTGAGACGTCTCACCTTGGTAGTCCGTGGTTCGACACTTGTAGGTACAGAGTCCTCTCCTTAAACTGTGAACTAGTAGTATGAACAGCAACAGGCGAGAAAAAGTTTTTTTTTTTTTACTTTTATCTCATCACGAAATGAATCAGCAATTTTTTTTTCCCCCAGTCTCTTCGACTCCAGGCTCTTGATGAGCAAGATTGCACCGACAAACAAGTGCTGAGACAGCTGTGGACTGAGCTTATCAAACACTGAGCTAATTAAGCCACGAGATAAAAAAAACAGATTAAGGGCTAACAGCACAACTCTGCGATCAGTAGAGCCAATAATTTTCCGCGGTTTACATTAGGTATCAGTGTAGACTTGAAGCACTTATACATAATCTTCACGTTGGTGATTAGAATACGGTGCTCCTGACACGCCCTGAACCAATCATAAACAAGGAGAGGAAGTAAATACCCAATCACTAGAGACCTGCAAAATTCGCGGAATCATTCGGTGATAGGCTAGAATTCAAACACATATACCTCTCAGATAATTTTGCTATTGGCTTACTGTTATCTGGACGAATCTCAACCAGTTATAAACCCTCAATCAAAGAAGGATGGAATCATAGACAAACCAGCTGAGACGACTTACAAGTCGGCAGCCAATGAACTTGCGTTATTTGCCCGAGTGTACAGGGGTATGTGCAGTCTAGCCTGAAGGCCATCGAAACCGCGAATTTTGCAGGCCTCTACCAATCACGTGTACTGACTTATGAGCACGCAAAAAAGGTTTGATTGTGTATAGGAAGGGCCATGCATATTTCGCGAAAAGATTTCTATATTAGCTGAAAGATAAAACACTGTAGCATCGCCTGTGTTTCGTGATTGGGTGAATTTCTTTCAGGCGCATGTCGATTGTTACAACAAACAATCACAGTAATTAAGCGCGGAAGCAAACTCGTCCTGAGTGGCTCGGTAAAACCAGGCAACGACTTCTCTCGCAGACGGCCGCCAATCACAAGGAAGAAACCGCTGCTGCGGGTGTACCGTGTTGCAGTCTAATAGGCGTTCAGATTATTATTCACGAAAAAAAGCCTGCCCCTATGTATAGGTAGGACCATGTAATTTTAGCGAAAAAAGAAATCTGTTCGCTCATTAGACTGTAATAGAGCAAGCCTGCCCTGGCCTTCTGCAAGGGAAGCCATTGCGTTATTTGGCCTGGCCATTCAGGAAGCTTTTGCTTCCGCACTGGATGACTAGGATTGGCGTGCTGACATGCACTTGAAATAAACACAGCCAACCACAAAACACAGGCAATGCTACAGAGTTTTAACACAGACGGGTCTAAAAGTCTTTTTTTTTCCGCAAAAAAAATTAATGAAACAAATGTTTAGGCAAGTTGAGCCTCTAGCACTAAGTGAGTAAGAATTCGCGAGAGAATCGTGTCTCTAAAACAAAAGTGTTCCCAACACTTTCCTCCAGGCGTCACGAGGGAAGTGTTCTGTAACTTTCCCTCTTCTATGCTCAGGATCGTCAAGTGAAAGTTACGCTTACTCTGACTACGTTCTCAATAAGTAGCGGGAGGGGGGGGAGGTAAAAGAGCGTTGATCGCCAGGTCAATTTTTTTTGCGTCCGTAATGAAGACGTAATTACATAGTATAACCAGCAGCTGCCGACCGGAGTAACTCGCTCATAACACCTGGTTCTCATTGGCCATGACAATGCATGGAATATCAGGTTTTTTAAGCGAATAGGTCTCTTTGCTCTGCTGTCGTATTCCTCACTGGTAGGGGCAGGAATTTTTCGCGAAAATATTCCGGGATTGGTTATAAGTAGAGCCACGTAAATTTCGCGAATTCATTTAGTCGCAAGCTAGAATGCAAACCTCCACACTGTCGCGCTGTGTTCATGATTGGACCGCAGTTATCTGGACACGCCCCTCTACGACCGTGTGCCAACGATGTCCAGCTAGGAGAGAAGTAAGCGAATCAGGTAGTGCCAAATAACAAGGAAAAATGTTCTCGCTAAGAAATCAACCAATGGGAAAGTAAACATGGGTCGAGCACACCTATAACTTTGAATTCTATCCTGAGGCCAGAGGAATCCGCGAAATTTCCGGGACTCTAGTTATAAGTTAAAACATTGTAGCATCGTCTGTGTTTCGTGATTGGGTGAATTTCTTTCAGGCGCATGTCGATTGTTACAACAACAATCAGATTAATTCAGTGGAGAAACAAACACATCCTGAGTAGCTCGGTCAAACAAGGCAACGACTTCTCTCGCAGACGGCCGCCAATCACAAGGAAGAAACCTCTGGTGAGGGTATACCTTGTTGCAGTCTAATAGGAGTTCCGATTTGTTCGCGAAAACTGCCTGCCCCTACTCATTGGTTACACTGCAGGCTGGACTGGATTTGCTATACGTAATAAAAACCAATGTTAGAGTGCTCACGGGTCGATAGTAAGTTCAAATACTTTGGCATGTTACACGTAATTGAATAACCACTTCTACTCTTTGTTTATCATCCGACATGAAGAGGGCGTGTATGTTATTCAAGTTTATTATGCTATCCAATGAATCCGCGAAACAAATATCATGGTTCTATTGTTTAAGGCTCCTGCCTACCCGGGGACATATAACGGCGTGCTGAGTTTCAGAAGAAACCACGCAGTTTGAAAATTGCTCCAAGATACCATAGTGGTGTCTCGGATATGCTGAAGGTGAATGAGTTGTTGTTTCTGGTTTCCGTTTTTTAACTGTATTTTTATGAGTGGAAAAGGCTGAACGTGTTTTCAGAATAATTATAGGCATAAAACACACGATCAGTAGAGACCGGAAAAATTCGCGAGTTCATTTCGCGATAGGCTAAAATACAAATAGTTATACCTCAGTGCTGCCTCTGCTATTGGCTCACAACTCACCTGGATGACTCTGGACCAATGAGACACACCCAACCAAAGCTTTATCGAATCACAGGCTGCTACGCTGGAACGTCTCACAAGACAGCAGCCAATGAGTGGGTGGCATTTGACCGAGTGTACGTAGAACTATGGAGTTCATCCTACAGGTCATTGAACCCGCGATTTTTTCCGGTCCCTACCGATCAGTAACTTGAGAGCTCTCGAGATCTCTGCGTTAAAACTTTTATCTTAATTTCTGTCGGCTAATGTTATGATTACTACTAAAATTTCAAGGTTGTCCCTATGCACGGCGAGAAGACTGAGCGCCAGTCTACAGCCTTGCGCTTAGAGGCGATACCGCGCTAGAAGCACCAGCGAGCGTCACACTTATCGTTAGGAACAGGAAAACTTTTGACGGTATCATTGACATTTAGGATAGACCCCCACAGACATTTGCATAGTCCGGAAAAATGTCACCTGTACATTGGTTGCCGACTTGTGAAACGTCGTAACTGGGTTGTCAGTAATTCGGCACGTTCTTGTTTTTAAGGTTTCTCATTGGCCCGTACTCCTCCAGATAAAACGCGGACCAATCGCAGAAGCGGGACAAAGGCATGCTTGTTTTGATTTTAGCCTCTGTGGAATTACTCCGCGAAATTTTTGTGGACTCTAGTTATCATTCCGCCGAATGGACGGACCCCTTAAAGAGTATTAAATTTGTTTTCCCAGCTGTAGTTAAAGGGAAAACTGTGCTAAACGCAGGGCGTTATTACTCGTTAGCGGGGTTAATACCTCAATTCCAAACCCAACCATCCTAATCCGCAAATGCCGACAAAGCCGCGATTTTCGCAGCACTAAGCTAGCGTTCGCGACACTGTACACTTTTCGAGCAGTCATTTGTTTTTCGCTGGCTCTTTTTTTTTTCCTACTGTCAATAGAGATGAAGTTTTCATACGCCACTGGGCGACACGCACAAATCGATTAGCGATCACCCTTTGTAATGCGTTTATCCCCCCCCCCACCAAATCTTTTTTTCTTTTTTCTTTACCAGCTAAAAGCGTTTACGAACACAAATGTAAAGTAAAATATGAATAATCCCTTCCGAGAATTCGCCCTCTACAAAAACTGCACGGGCGAAATTTTTTCCCTGAAACACGGACGAAATTTCTTTTAACTATAGTAGCGAATATTTCCCAAGAACTTAAGTGTTCCCCATAGACATGTTTTTTTTTAAATCTGTTTCATTGGGAACTGCTGTAAAATTAAAACAAAATAATAATAATAATTTTAGCTGACGGTTGACAGAACTGAGTTGCGGGGGCGAACTACGTCAGTAACATTGCAGCGTGTTTCCCGGAGTTCGTCACAAACCAAACAAAAAATTCCAGATAAACTTATCACACGGTAGACTAACTAATATCTATCCAGAGATAGCCTTTATCACAAAGAAAAAAAATTGTGCTTTTTCCTGCATTGTGAATAAGCTAGAGTTAGGTAATATTTTGTTGGCTGTAAAACGAACGTTTTAAATTATTATTTTTTAAATATTTTTTAAGTAAGCAAAAATAAGAGTTGTTATTTTTGAAGTTTTAGAATAATGGAATTCGTATACATTTTCGTGTATTTGGACAAACTTTTATCTAGTAAAAAATACCTTTCGCAAGAATGCGGTGATTTTGTTTAAAAAATAATAATTAGTCAAGAAAGTTATGTAAAAAGGTAACAGTTCTGAGTTAATTAAATAGATAAAAGTTCTCACTGCCTTTATTTTGCTTGTTGTGCAATTTCCGAACGAGGTCAAAAGCCAATAAAGAAATAAATATTAGTCTTTGAAAGGTTTATTACGGTTAATAATCGGTTCGTGCCAGATCTCTGGAAACAAATGTGATTATATTAAATTATCTAGTGGTCCTAAACTTTTGGTGGGTTCTGTATGCCTCTTTCTTTCTCAGGGCCCGCAGCTCGATTCTCGGTAGGACAGAACCAGGATTTTTCTGAAGTGGGGAGCGAGGCGGTCGTTACCACGAGCAGTGGGTTTTCTCGTTGTACTCTCGCCCCCCCCCCCCCCCCTCCTGCTCACCATTTTTTTTTCTTCCTAAACCCACTCATTACATCCATGTCACATTAAGCATCTCAAAACCTTTCACCATAACTATAGCCTATATCTTAACGATATGAGGGGGTTCTGGGTTGCGCATATGCTCGTTTCAAAATGTAAATGTTAAGCTGCACCGTATTTAGGATTTAAAAAAAAAAATGTTTCGTCTGAAGAAGGATGAGAAAATTCGTGGAAGCGCAGGAAAACGAATTCAGTAACCCCCCCCCCCCCCCCAACAATTCCGCGGAAACGATTAGATCAAAAGAAAGGGGTTGATAAAGGAAGGGAGGGACAGCCACGCCCTTCCAAGTCATTACCGTGGCTAAATTGCTACCGCCACTGAGGGCTACGTCGGGAGGACGATGACGCATCTGACAGTGCGGGCTCACAAGGAAGGGTTGGTCGCGAGAGAGAGAGAGAGAGAGAGAGAGAGAGAGAGAGAGAGAGTGAGAAGGGGGGGGGAGGAGCTAGAAGGGAAGGGAAGGGAAATTGCGCGCGTAATTAAACGCCTGGTCCTAACTGCCGAGCTGTCCAGGGGAAGAGAGGACTCAATCGCTGGTGGGATGGTCTGCGAGAGAGGTTAGAAAAAAAAGCTAGGATTAGTGTCGCTCAGGGTTTTTAAAACTACTCCAGGAACGCAACAGCGCAAAGTGTTCAGAAATCACTCTTCTTCTTTCTTTTTTTGTAACTGAACAAAAATTACTCGTGTAAAATCACAGATATTTTTTTTTAATTCTGCATGTAAAAAATCTGTTTCACTACAAAATAAGTGTTCGCAATAACACTGGGTTCGGATTCTTATCCGGGCATTTATGGTTTTTGTGTTGTCCCAGTAAGTATTACCTGCACGCTTAATAAGCATCGTAACTAGATTTACTTTTAGTTCAACTAAAGCTTTTGAATTAGGCTCTTATAACTCGTGCTAAATGCTTTGGAAAAATTATATATTTTTTAGCGAGTTATTTTGATGTGTTACGAAAAAAAAAACTTTCCATACATGATCTGCAATAAATATATTTCGAAACAATCTGCGTATTAATTTCACGATAGGCAAGAATCCAAACTCGTTTACTTTCATGTTGCTTCAGTGATTGGACCACAGTTCACCTGAAGGACTCTGAGCCAATGGAAAATCCTTAACAAAAGAAATATGGAATCAAAAGCATCCCAGTTAACAGGTGTCACGTGTCAGTAGCAAATGAGCAGGTGTAATTTTCCCGAGTGCATAGAGGATCGTGGAGTTTAAAATAGATGTCAATGAAATAGCGAAATTTTTCCGTCCTTAGCAATAAAATAATAATCGCTAGGAACCGGAAAAATTAGCTGGTTCATTGACCTCTAGGATAGATTCCACAGTTCTCTGCATACTCGGGGAAATGTCACCTGTCTACTGGCTGCTGCCTTGAGAGACGTCTCAAATGAGTTTTCCATAATTCGGCAACTTCTTGTTTATGGTTTCCTATTGGCTCGTCGTTTTTGGAGTGTTACACAGTTATACTTGTATGGATTTTAGTCATTTCGCGAAATGAATCTGCGAATTTTTCCTGTCTCTAATAATTAGAGACCGGAAAAATTCGCCGGTTCAATGACCTCCAGGATAGACTCCAATATCCTCTACACACTCGGGCAAATGCCAACTGTTCATTGGCTGCTGACTTGTGAGTCGTCTCTACTGGGTGGACTGTGATTCGACACTTCTATGAGTGAGGTCTCTAATTGGCCTTCAGTCCTCCAGATTAACAGTGAACCAATGACAGAAGCAGCACTAAGGTATAATTATTTGAATTTTAGCATAACAAGAAATGGATCCGCGAATTTTTCAGGTCTCTACTAATAATTGCAAAATTTGGACTTAAGTTTGATTGGCTCTGTAGACTTAAGAACCACACAGCTGCAACTGGGTCTTTAAATCTTTGTGTCTGGACATATGTGCGCTGTACGCGAGGACGAATTTGCAACTTGGAAATATTCTACACCGAGAGAAAAATCTGTTTGGTTCAATTACATAGTTTATTTTATGTATGCAGGCTATATATTTTCCTGAAAAGTAAATTTATTCGAATTCCAAAATTTTATTTATTTATTTTCAAACGTTAATTTTGTTTGTTGCTCTAACTAAATTAATAACACAGTTTAATGGACGTTTCGTTAACATATTTCTTTACAGTCACAAAGCACGACTGATAATTTATTTATAAAGTATTTTCAAACTATATAAAGATGTAAGAAAATGTACTAAAATGTGAATTTCAGTTGTATATCATTACAGAAATGCTATCTAATTAGCATTTTAATTTGCGGAAAGAGAAAGGTAAGAGCTTTAGTTTTTAAAACAATATTCAATAAGTAGTCTAATTCATATGGAAACTACAAATTAAAAACAAATTGTTTCTACGATTCTAATAAATGATAAGATATCGCGCAAGTAAGTTTTCTTAGAGTATCTTATCAGTTTTGGATTTCAAAAAGGTAAATAAAATGATTAAATAATAGCGATAGATGTAGCCGTGTGGTAAATGATAAGTGTTCAAGGAAAATATTTTATTTTTTTAAAACGCTACGTCACGAATGGATGAGTCATACGAAACTACCTGAAATGTTGCTAGCAATTTAAAAGCAGGAATTTCAATATTTTCTGTTGCAGTTTTTTGTTATTTAAACGTTTATAAACATTTCAAATATTTCTCAGATAAATTTAGTAAACATAACTTACGAGCGTATTTGACACTACGGAACACGTTTGGTCACCATCAAGTGTGTTTGATCCCAGTAGATCTTGTTTGATCAATATAAGGCTTGTTTCGTCACAACCAAGAGTGGTTGGTCATTAGTGTGGTCATGACTACAGAGACGGAATTTTCGCGCATTCATTTAGTCGCAAGCTAGAATGCAAACCTTCACCCTCTCGCACTGTGTTCATGATTGGCCCGCAGTTGTTTGGACACGCCCCTCTACGACCGTGAGCCAACCATGCCCAGCTAGGAGAGAAGTAAGCGAATCAGGTAGTGCCAAATAACAAGGATAAAAATGTTCTCGCTAAGAAATCAACCAATGGGAAAGTAAACATGGGTCGAGCACACCTATAACTATGAATTCTATCCTGAGGCCAGAGGAATCCGCGAAATTTCCGGGTCTCTAGTCATGACCGAGCGTGTTTTGTCGCCAACCTTCTTTTTTTACACTACCGAACGTTGCCGGTGACCATCGAGCGTATGTGGCCACTGTAGAGCATGTTTGGTCACCACAGAGCGTGTTCAGTCTCTATCAAGCTTGCTATCGAGCGTGTCAAATGTTTACTCACTAAAAGTGGTTATGACCGAGGGTTTTTAGTCACCAAGGAGCGTTTTTTTATCACTATCGAGCGATTCTGGTCACCTATGAGCGCGTTTCATCACTACCGAGTGTATACCATCAACTTTGCTTAAACACTACAGATAATTTTTTTCGTTAGTCTGGTCAAGGCCGTGCGTGTTTTGGTCACCAACCAGCCTTTTTAATTATTATTATTTTGTGATTTTTTTTGAAGTTTGTACACACACGAAGCATCTCTCTCTATCTACATCTCTCTATAACTATCAACAGAATTTTGTTCGCAGTCAAGTATGATGGTCGAGATATGGCTCGTTGGATCACATCCAAACATGCTGGTCAGTTATAGATAGGGCCATGTATATTTCGCGAAAAAAATTCCGAGATTAGTTAAAAGTTAAAACACCGTAGCATCGTCTGTGTTTCGTGACTGGGTGAGTTTCTTCCAGGCGCATGTCGATTGTTACAACACCAATCACAGTAATTCAGCGCGGAAGCGAACGCGTCCTGAGTGGCTTCGTCAAACACGGCAACGACTTCTCTCGCATACGGCCGCCAATCACAAGCAAGAAACCACAGGTGCGGGTATACCTTGTTGGAATCTAATAGGCGTTCAGATTTATTCGCGAAAAATGCCTGCTTCTAGTTATAGATAAAGACCGGAAAAATTCGCGAATTCATTTCGCGATAGTCTAAAATACAAATAGTTATACCTCAGTGCTGCCTCTGCTATTGGCTCACAGCTCACCTGGATGACTCTGGGCCAATGAGAAACACCCCACCAAAGCTTTATCGAATCACAGGCTGCTACGCTGGAACGTCTCACAAGACAGCAGCCAATCAGTGGATGGCATTTGACCGAGTGTACGTAGAACTATGGAGTTCATCCTGGAGGTCATTGAACCCGCGAATTTTTCCGGTCCCTAACTATAATATATATATATTTTAGAAGGGTAGTTAGGATTGGCCGCGGTTGGGCTCGCGACACGACTCGCTTTGTGCCGATGTTATCTCCGACCGCGGTCGTCTCGGAAATGCTCGCCTCGGACACGAGTAAAAACGGCTCTCCCCATTGTTCCCCTCTTCCTCGACCTGGGATTCCCCGTGCTGGAGTCGGCGTCCAGCGGTACTTACAGGAGCCGAAGGTAAATGACAGTCATTTTTTTGTACTTTGTATACGTGCTGTAGGTGCTTCGGGTATACCGAGAAAGGAAGCGAGTGGGTGGGAGGCACTCGTCGATGGAACTGCTCCGACAGTCGTCCGAAGAGGAAGGAGGTGGGAAACCCACAGGCGACAGCGAGCGAGCGAGCCAACGGACGTCCTGAGGGCGAGTCGTACACGCTGCCGTGTGACCAAGCAAGCTCTATAACTAGAGACCAGAAAAATTCGCGGGTTCAATGACCTCCAGGATGACCTCCATAGTTCTACGTACACTCGGTCAAATATCACTCACTCATTGGCTGCTGTCTTGTGAGACGTCCCAACGTAGCAGCCTGTGATTCGATAAAGCTTTGGTTCGGGTCTTTCTCATTGGTCCAGCGTCATCCAGGTGAGCTGTGAGCCAATAGCAGAGGCAGCACTGAGGTATAACTATTTGTATTTTAGCCTATCGCGAAATGAATTCGCGAATTTTTCCGGTGTCTAATTATAGTACCATTTCCGTTACTTGTTTTTCCTGTCTTTTAAAGAAAAAAATACTAATAAACAGATATCGGAAAAATTTAAAATGATTCATTTCGTGATATGCTAACATTCAAAACAAATTTCCACCTCTGTTCTGGTTTTTGCTATAGGTTCACAGTTTTAAAGGAAAGGAAGGACTCATGAGTAGGGGCAGGCATTATTTTGCAAATAAATCTGGACGCCTATTAGACTGCAACAAGGTATACCCGCACCAGAGAAAGGTTTCTTCCTTGTGATTGGCGGCCGTCTGCGAGATAAGTCGTTGCCTTGTTGTGACCGGGCCACTCAGGACGCGTTTGCTTCCGCGCTGAATCACTGTGATTGGTGTTGTAACGATTGACATGTACCTGAAAGAAATTCACCCAATCACGAAACACATATAGTTGCTACAATGTTTTAACTTATAAATAATCTCGGAATCTTTTCGCGAAATATGCATGGCCCTATCCATAAATATAATAAAAATCTACAGTGTTTGTGAAACACCTTGACCTCAGGTGTCCCTACTTATTTGACACGCCATGACGGAATAGAAGGCGATGACTAAGAGACCAGAAATTAGGCGAATATGTTTGGCGTAAGGCTAAATTTCAAAGCCTTATGTTGGATCGACCAACGTTTGATTTTACATTGAAAGACCGGAAACATTTTCGTATTCATTTCGCGATAGACTAATATCCAAACTTATTCACCTTCACGCTGGTTCAGTCATTGGACCACACTTCACCTGAAGGACTATGAGCCAATGAAGATCCTCAACAACAGAAGTATCGAATCAGAAGCATCCCAGTGAACAGGTGTCACGAGTCAGTAGCCAAAGAGCAGGAGTAATTTTTCCGAGTACATAGAGGATAGTGGAGTCTATCCTAGTGTCATTAATACCACGATATTTTCCAGTCCCTAAGCATAACTAGACAAAAAAAATTAGTTTGTCATTATTTTATAATAGGCCTCCAGAGCATGTCAAACAACCCGTTACCCAATGGCGATGGTCATTCAACTGTACAGGCGTTTGCAATCTGCACGCGAAATTTGTATTTCCCTACTGATGCCCACTGAAGAAAATTTTACCTGCAAATTTTGGCCGCAACAAGAAATTCTGAAGAATGGTGTCTTTATTTTCCTTTACCAACCCAATATTGCGCTTTATAAAAAATTATACACTCTTGTAGAATTTTTGAGATTTAAAATGAAAAAAAATGTACATATAATTTCATTTCGCCACATTTTTTTAAAGCGAAGGCAGGACAGTTATGTAATAATGTCTGCAAAACTGACTGTATATTAGCAATGACGTAAAGTTTCTGCACGAGTGGAAATGCATTCGCCATTGGAAAGACACTCCAACAGTAACCGCTTCTCAATTTCCAGGCTCGTAAATATGTGGGGAGCTTCGGTTGACAATCTAACGACTATTGATTTTGTAGCGTGCCTAGTTGCGATGTTTGTCCACTTCTGGATTGTGTTTCCAGTCGTTTTACAGTCGACACTTTTCTCATCTTCCGATGCGAGACGTGATTTGTCTCCTTACACGGCACTTGCAAGTCTCTTTGGACAACCGATTTTCCTTTTTTTTTTTTTTTTTACGTCGCTCAAGCACTTCGCGCTAGTTAGCGGAATGTTTCTAAGTTTCCCTCGCATTGTCCGGGCAGTATTCCTGAAGTTCTTTATTTTTTTTTGTCGCGGCATTCAAGTTTCCATCAGTGAGAGTCTTTCCGTGACTGACTTGGAATGAAATTTCGTGCAAAGCATCTTACCTCCACCAGCACAGTAACACGAACTCCTACTTTAAAATATTTCATTTCCAATCGCTAGGATTTTACCCTTCACATTTTACCATTCCTCCGTAACTTCTACCGCTCTCAAGCAATTCTTGGCATAATGAAATTTAATCATTGCAAAATGTCATGGGGCAAAGTACTTGTTAACCATCATTCACAAGGCTTAAAACGGACGAGTGAGTACAAATTGTCGTCACGGGAAAAGATGGCATACGAAAGCAAAATGGTATTGCTGTCCTTCAGATGTGACGTACCCTGGTTGGTACTCACTGGTTGGTGATTCGTAGAGCCGCGACTATTTTGCGGACTCAATGGGCTGCAAATTAGACTTGAAGCATATATACATCTGCTTCACTTTGATGACTGGATGTTCTTGAGACGCCTTTGACGAATCTGAGCCAGTTATAAACAAGGTGAAGGAGTGGTTACCCAATCACTTGTAACAGGCCAAATGGTGTGTGTGACCTTGTTACTCACCAATGATATGTCTAAAGACGGTAGTTGAGTTTAGACCGAAGATTAAATAACCTGCAAATTGATCGTTATTAAACAATTACTGGAGTAATGATTATTTCGCGGATTAATTTCGCTCTGGTGTTCTCGTGTGGCCGATAGTTAGAGATACGGAAATTTCGGGCATTCGTTTGGCCACAAGCTAAAATGCAATCATTCATGCTCACGCACTGTGTTCATGATTGGACCGCAGTTGCTTGGACACGCCCCTCCACGACCGTAAGCATACGAAGCCCAGCTAAGAGGGAAATAACCGAATCAGGTTGTGCCGATTACCAAGAACAACCGGTTTCGCGCTGGTAACTCAGTCAATGTAAAAGCATACGTTGATATGTCAAACATAAGGCTTTGAATTTCAGCCTGACACCAAATGAATTTGCGAAATTTCCGTGAATCTACCGATAGTTATAGGGAAAGCTAAATTTGTTTCAGTCAACACTTCCACTGTTTCTTATCACTAGCCAAGGATTGGCTATAGTTCGTGTCAGGAGAAACTATAGTCCAATCTTAAAATTAAAGCAGTTGTTTATGTATTCAAAGTCTACTTTTCTATCGAATGCATTCGTAAAATCTTCAAAACTCTATAGACATTACACACGTACCATATTTCAAACCCCACCAAAAAGAATTTTTTCCCCGAGGTGACACTTCTGTACAGCCCATGCATATTCGCACACTTTCATACTTTCACAATTGCATACTTACGCTGTATCATAACTACGCACTCGTATATAATTGCGTACCTTCATACTTGCGTATTTGTTTACTCGCGTGCTTCTATCCTATCTCACTCGCATATCGCACATTCTTATGTATACATCTGAGAATTTTCACTTGTAGCTTGCACGGCGGTCGGGCTCTCGTGTGTACTTTTTTTCGTTGTGTGTGTGTGAAACAAGAACAATGGAAGTTCTACGTGTGTTACACGGTTCAGCAAGGTTGGTACACGTAAGTTCTGTTCAGTGTTCAGTACACAGAGCTCACTTACACGTTAACGAGGTCTCGGCAAGCGGATGTGATACTGGTTGGCCTTTTATGACTTCGCGGTCGCCAGGCGCGAGGAAAATAGTGAGCGGACTGGTAAGGAAACAATCGGTTACTCGCCAACAGCAGTAAACTAGGTCGCGGTTTCTCGGATTCCTTCCACACGTAGCTTAGGGACCAAAATTAATTCGCGGTTTCACTTACCTCTAGGATTGACTCCAGTGATCCTCTGTGCACCCGGGCAAATATCGCCTGCTCATTGGCTACTGACTCGTGACACCTGTTAAGTGAGTGACATCTGCCCGAGTGAACGTAGGAATTTTGGAGTCCAAAACTGCAGGTCATTGAACTTCCCCAAGGCCTAGCCGTAAAAAATTTGCGGGTTAAAAGACCTTCAGGATAGACTCCACTGTCCTCTGTACACTCGGGCAGGTATGTGTGTATATACATACATATATATATATATATTTTTTTTATTTTTTTTTTGCTGCCGACTTCTGTTACGTCCGCCTGGTTTCTCCGTTTATAAGACACTATTCTTTTATATACATTTATGGCTATGCATATTTCGCGCGAAAAGAATCCCAGATTAGATGTAAGTTAAAATACTGCAGCGTCGTCTGTGTTTCGTGACTGGGCGAGTTTCTTTCAGGTACGTGTCGACTGTAAAAAGCACCAATCGCAGTAATTAAGCGCGTAAGCAAACGCGTCCTGAGTGGCTCGTTCAAATGAGGGAACGATTTCTCTCGCAGACGGCAGCCAATCACAAGGAATAAACCGGTGGTGCGGGTGTACCTTGTTGCAGTCTAATAGACGTTCAGATTTATTCGCGAAAAATGCCTGCCCCTATTTATAAGTAGGGACCGGAAAAATTCACGGGTTCAATGACCTGTAGGATGAACTCCATAGTTCTACGTACACTCGGTCAAATGCCACCCACGCATTGACTGCTGTCTTGTGAGACGTCCCAACGTAGCAGCCTGTGATTCTATAAAGCTTTGGTTGGGTGTTTCTCATTGGCCCAGAGTCATCCAGGTGAGTTGTGAGCCAATAGCAGAGGCAGCACTGAGGTATAACGATTTGTATTTTAGCCTATCGCGAAATGAATTCGCGAATTTTTTCGGTCTCTATTTATAAGGAACTTGTTTTAAATATATAATTATATTGGTTAAGGAATCTCACTGACTCACAGTGGCCATGGTAGAATGTGGGGCCAATCACGGAATGTCGGCATGTTTAGCGAAATGGATCCGCGCGAATTCTCCCGGTGTCTGCCCGCAGGACACACAGCCGGTGCGGTGACCTTGTTTCGCGGCGCACCCACGCCTCCAGTCCGAGGTCACGGAGAGGCGCGAGCGGCGACATCCTGTCCGACCCCGAAGCCCTCCGGCCAGGAAGCGGAACCCCTCTCCCCCTCCCCCGTGAATCCCCCCTAGCCTAATCCAGTCCCAACACCCGTTACTCGTGTGGACGACTGTCCGGCGGCTTCGACTCCGGATTAGCGCCCCATACATAGAGACATGCAAAATTCGCGGATTCATTCGGTGAAACGCTAGAATTCAAACACATATATGTACCTCTTAGATGATTTTGCTATTGGCTTACTGTTCATCTGGACGAATCTCAACCAGTTATAAACCCTCAACCAAAGAAGGATAGAATCACAGACAAAACCAGCTGAGACGACTTGCAAGTCGGCAGCCAATGAACTTGGCATTATTTGCCCGAGTGCACAGGGAGGGGTATGTGCAGTCTATCCTGAAGGCCATCGAAACCGCGAATTTTGCAGGTCTCTACCCATACACTAGCGGGTATGCTCGGCGCACGGCCGTTACAACACACTAACACGAGCATGCTCGTCTCTTTCTCTGTAAAGACAGTCGGCGTTGTACTTGCTAAGCGGCTGCAGGTAGCATTGCACTGTTTGGCGGATTATTTCGTTTGGATGTTTTCATTTTTCGCAGTTCACGACGAAAGCTTGCACGTAAATTGTCAATTTTTTTTTTCCTTCACAAAGTCGACGTCGACGTATGGAAAACATTTATCTGGCTTTTTTTTTATTTTTCACTAGCTGTTCGTAGCACTCTCGCTTGTCATGCCTATTGACACATTCCTTACTCCTTATATCCCACACTGGTCGAAGAGTAAGATGTAAATTTATGAACACCTCCCAAAAAAACTTTCTTGTCATTAGAAGACATGATGATGCGACAACAGACAGCACACTCGCTGTGGGCTCGGGGCGAGCATGTTGTGACCTGCCACACACTGGCGGATATGCTCGGTCCGGGGCCCGGCTCGGAGCGAGCATGTTGGGACCTGCCCCACACTGGCGGATATGCTCGGTCCGGGGCCCGGCTCGGAGCGAGCATGTTGGGACCTGCCCCACACTGGCGGATATGCTCGGTCCGGGGCCCGGCTCGGAGGGAACTGCCATCCGACGGCGAGCCGAGCATGCTCGGTCTGACCTTTGAATATATATACTGTATAGACGTCGCCAGCCCAGGTTAAAATTTCTAATACGGTTTTGAGGTAGTTGGTTAATTCACCGCCGCAATCGCCACCATCTCTAGGGCATCGACTTGCGGCGGTCCCTAGCGGACAAGTGTCGAACTCTTCAAACACCCCTTCCCCCTCCCGATGAAACGACCTTGAGCTGCGGTGAATGATGGGTGGGGGAGGGGGGGGGAATCCCGGGGGAATGACAAAGGGGCGACAGTGCTGCGCTCTAACGTGTAAATAACAACCTAAGACGATACAGGGCGTTACGGCAGCGCCCTGCAGCGGTGAAGTTACCAAACTGCTCATCATACGCTCCTGAAAAACGTAGAGTAAATCCTATCCACTCGCGACTTCTATACAGTATGTATATTCAAAGGTCTGACAGAGGCCGGACCAGCCCGAGCCAAGTCGGCGAGCATGTCCGCTCGTGTATGGGGCGCCTCCTCCACGCCAACGGCAACAACGTCGGTCTCGCCTTCGGCTTGACACCGGTTTGAATTACAGTTCGCACACGAAGAAAAAGAAATTTTTCTGTACTTTTACAAAAGAATTCCTTCAAAAACCAGCTGCCGAGAAATATATATTTTTAACTTTGTACAACACATGACTAGGGACTGGAAAAAAAAATTCGCGTATTCAGTCACCTCCAGGATAGACGATCAAGAGTTCCCTGTTCATTGGCTGCGCTGACTTGTACGACGTCTGAAATGGGCAACCCTTTTATTCGATACTTCTTCGGTTATAATGGTTGGTCATTGGCTCAGTGTCCTTCAGGTAAACTGCGGTACAGTCACTGAAGCAGCATGAAGGTAAACGAGTTTTGGTTCTAGCCTATCACTAAATGAATCCACGAATTTTTCCTGTCTCTACACATGACTAGAGACCCGTGAATTTCGCGGATTCATTTCGTGTTATGCTAAAATTCAAATATTTATACCTTAGTACTGCTTCTGTCATTGGTTCTCTGTTAAACAGGAGAACTGAGGGCCAATTAGAGACCCTCACTCATATAAGTGTCGAATCACAGGCCACCCAGTCGAGACTACTCGCAAGTCAACAGCCAATGAACAGTTGGCATTTGCCCGAGTGTGTAGAGGATATTGGAGTCTATCCTGGAGGTCATTGAATCCGCGAAATTCACGGGTCTCTACACATGACTAGGGGCAGGCAATTTTCGCAAAGAAAAAGATCTGAACGCTGGCTAGAATGCAATGCGATATGTAAACGCCAGTAGTTTCTTCCTTGTGATTGGCGGCCGTCTGCCAGGGAAGCGGTTTCCTTATTTGGCCGAGCCACTCAGGATGTGTTTGCCACCGCGCTGAATTACAGTGATCGGTGCGCTGACAGCAGACATTCACCTGAAGGAAACTCACCCAATCACGAAACACAGATGATGCTACAATGTGTTAACTTTCAGCTAATCTTAAATAATCTTATCGCGAAAAATGCATGGCCATGCACATGACTATGGTTATTTTTGCATATACAAAACACGTTTTTCTTTTCCTTCGAGATAATACTGAGTTTTTATTACGAAAATTGACATATTTTAATTGACGTTTCATTCAAGCATAATTATTTAAACCATGGGGGAAATATTAATCAAATATTCAATAGTATGACTTTATTTTGTTTCACCATGCTTATCGATATGTGCGCAGTTAATACTGGAAAGCTATTTACAAATAATTTTTAACTACTGGAGGTACTGGCACAACACAAGAGTATAAACACCCGGGTAATAATCTGAACCCAGTATTACTGCGAACACTATTTAGTAGTGACACGGTTGTTTTCATGTACATCACAAATTTAGTGCGGCGCTCGGTGATGTGTCGGCCGTGGGAGTGAGTCTCAGGAGTTATAACTTTCCGAGACCAGCTAAAAGTTAAAACACTGTAGCATCGTCTGTGTTTCGTGATTGGGTGAATTTCTTTCAGGTGCGTGTCGACTGTTACAACACCAATCACAGTAATTCAGTGCGGAAGCAAACGCGTCCTGAACGGCTCGGTCAAACAAGACTACTTCTCTCTCAGACGGCCGCCAATCACAAGGAAGAAACCGCTGCTGCGGGTACACCTTGTTGCAGTCTAACAGGCGATCAGATTTATTCGCGAGAAATGCCTGCCTCTAGTCACTGAGCTGGCAGAGATCCGGCCGTCCTGGAAGGGGAACCTATACAGTCCGTATAACGCTTGGTTTGCAGAGCAGATGGCGGTAACTTCTGCCATATTAGTGCCAACTGGCTTGTTAGCATTAATATTTTATCGTTAGAGACCGGAAAAATTCGCGCTTTGGATGACCTCTAGGATAGACTCCACAATCCCCTACACACTCAGGCAACTGCCACCTGCTCATTGGCTATGGACTCCTGACACCTGTCAACTGGGACGCTTGCGATTCGATACTTTTTTGGTTGAAGGTTTTTCATTGGCTCAAAGTCCTTCAGATAACCTGTGAGCCAATCAGAGAAGCAATATAAAGGTACAGTTGTTTGAATTATAGCATATCGTGAAATGAATCCGCGAATTTTTCCGGTCTCTATTTATCGTGTATACCATCTTTAATTACAATAAATTTTAATGTATTCTTTTTTTTTTACAATTTGTTGATTACTTTAAGTCTACATATTAGTGTCCGGAAATATATGACTGAAATTGATCTCAGTTCACGAAACTGTTTTTTTTTTTCCACATGAAACCTATTGTGTTCGTCGATTTTGTCGTCGTTGTGTTGTCCATAATATATGTTTATCGTCATCGTTGTGTTCGTATATTTGCTGCGTTGTCCAGATTTTGCATTTACTGTTATTTTTGGAACTGTCTCGTCGTTGTTAACTCACGGTGTCCGTCTGTGCTGTTATTTTCCATGACTAAATTCCTTCCACGGAATTTTTGTACTGTTTGCTATTCAAGTTTGATTGTGTTCGTCTGTTATGTATTGTCCGTAGTACATGTTTAGGTTCATCATTTAAGGCTTTTTTTCTGTGGGTTTATGTTTTCATTTTTATTTCTTATTTTTCATTCATGAATTTTTTTCCCCATGAAAAACAGTGAAAAACTGCGCTGGCGTATATCCAAGAAATTATTGAATCAAAATTCTCCATTGCATGAATAACTTAAAGAAAGTATTATGACAGTTGTAGTCAATCTGACAAAAAATATATAATACTTAGGAGAAACTATCAATAACATATAAATCAAAAAAATGCGCTACGCTCAAAAGAGCATTTTTTTAATTTTTAAACCTTATAAAAATTAATTTAAAAAGTTGAAAAAAAGATGACGTCTTTCTTTTAACACTCCTTAGAAATGAATTATGAATATTATCAGATGATGTTCCTGTTGAAACAAAACAGAGAAATGTATTACCACAATTTCTCATTCCAAAATTTTATTTTACAAAATTACAATTTTTTTATAAAAATAAATCCATTACATTTCAAAGTTGTGTCTGAAACGTTTTTGCTCGAAGGTGTACATCTGGCAACAGAGCACACAGAAATAAGGACAACGTTAGTGGCAGAAATCGTGCATGGGAAAGAGAGAGTAAATTCCCATTTAAATGAGATGCGCTACGCCCCTTATGGCGTAGCCGCGTCAGAAGCGCGGAGGTAGAGGTAGGCTTTTTCCACACCGCTCACTTCGCGCGCAGTAACGATGTGGTTATCCTCTCACGAACACTGTCTCAACGCTGAACCAATTTTTTTTGTACACTGTTAAAAACTTGTCACCTTCAATTTACGAAAGACGCTGGTTACAAATTATCCAGGGATCTTCGTAAATGTACCGACACCGAGTTCACTTACTTTGAAAATAAGTCCAAAATATTCTTTGTATATCAGAAAAACAGTCTATAATTGGTTAAGTCTACAGCAAAAAAAAACCACTATAATGTTGTCTATGTGTGTGGGTTTTAATTGTTTCGAACAAAATTTACAACGGAAAAAAAATTAAAAAGAAGGAGTGGTTTCTACAAAGATTCAGTAATTTGAAGTCACGAAGAATTCTTCGTTTATTTGAATTAGTTTCTTCATTGAAAAGTTCGTAAATCTACTGTAATTTCTAACAGTGTAGTAAGAACTGAAATAATTTAATGAAATTACAGATACGTTCTTTGAGTGAGTCTTGCAATGGGGAAGGTTGATTTGAAACATAATTTTGGGCGAGTGCCATCGCTGGTTTTCACTGTATGTCATTGAAAAACCAAAAGAATGGACAATAAAGATAAATACACAAAAACACAACAACAACAAAAAAAATCAGTCAGTCAACAGAATGATCAAGCCTGTTGTCTACTGTGTTCGTATATGCCGTTGTCATTGTGTTGTCCAGAATAGGTATAAGTTTAATTTAATCCAGACTGTTATGTATCATTCCTGGGTTCGTATGTTTGTCGTATCCTTCAAGGTTGTTGTTTGTCTGTTTTTCGCTGTTATTTTTGCAATTTTCTCGTCGCTGTCAGCTCACTGTATTCGTCATTGCTGTGATATTTATTTTGACTATTCATTCCACAAAATTCTCCATGCTTATTCATTTAACATTTAAATAGGCTGATTATACCTGGTTTTTATGTGTATTTGTGTATTCATCTTTATTGTCCATTTTTGTGGTTTTTTTATGACATACAGTGGAAATACAAATTACAAATTTGTACATTAACACAAAAACAACTGTATCACTACAAAAAAAAAGTTCGCAGAACAACTGTGATCGGATTCTTACCCGATACTTTATCCTTCGTGTTGTCCCAGTGCCCCCAATAGTTAAAGCTATTTGTAAACCGTTCCTTGAATAGCTTCCCAGTATTAAATGCGCACATTAAAAAGCATATAACAGACTATGCAACAGTCCAAAAAAAGCGAAACCCTGCAGGGGCCACGATGTTCGTTGCTGGCCATGGGTTCGAGTCCTGGCAAGGCATGCATATAAAAAAAAATTAACCGTCTATATTCGTCACTATATATATATATATATATATATATATATATATATATATATAATCAATAAACCTGTCAAATTGAAGGGGAGGTGTGAAAATAAGGTCAATGGTTGACTTTTTAGAAATGAAAATTTATTAACGTGCAACAATTTTGAAAAAAGAATTTTAAAAAAAAAGTAATTATATTACTTGACTTACCGAGGCGATCAGGGACTAAATTTTATTTCATAGTATTTCTTTAGCAGCTTATTAATAGAGACCGGAAAAAATCGCGAATTCATTTCGCGATAGGCTAAGATACAAATCGTTATACCTCAGTGCTGCCTCTGCTATTGGCTCAAAACTCACCTGGATGACTCTGGGCCAATAAGAAACACCCAACCAAAGCTTTATCGAATCACAGGCTGCTACGCTGGGACGCCTCACAAGACAGCAGCCAATGAGTGGGTGGCTTTTGACCGAGTGTACGTAGAACTATTGAGTTCATCCTACAGGTCATTGAACCCGCGAATTTTTCCGGTCCCTACTTATTAAGAATGAAAAAAAAACAGCTACTATATGTATGAAAATACTTCAGTTAAAAATTCGCCTAAACACGTATCACGCAATAACAAATTATGAGGTATAACATGTCAGATTAGAAAAATTTAATTTAAAATGTTTTTATTTTTTTATTTTGGTCATGCTCTATTGCTGGCTACGCTGTAGGTAGGTATGTCATCGAGAATTCTCAGGAACGGACAAACAAAACAGATTCACAAACACACCGAAAACAATCCTTTTCACTTGGGCTGATTTTGGCTTGTTTTTCATGTGTTTGCGTACACATTATCCCCCCCCCCCCCCGGTTAATTAAGGGTTTGTTTATGTAACTAGTGTGTAACCAGAGATGGCGCATGTCTAGAAATATAAACATTTTATGTCAAGCTCCCCCAATTGCAAGAATCATTTCCAAAGAAACTTAAGTTTCAGGACAGTCGTACAGAACCGTTGTGGGGAAGGAAAAAAAAAAAGACACTAGCGTGACTGACAAAAAGTTTTGGGGGGGAGGGGGGACAGGTGGCGCCCTAAAAGGTTGCGGAGGGGACCAGAGTTATTAACTCGCGTAACTGTATTACGTGGGGATGGGGAGAGGGGAGGTGGTTCTTTGAAGACAAGGAGGAGGAAGGGGCAGAGGCGAATAAGGATGGCGTGTAACGTAACGGCCGGGCCTTACGTACCCGTACGACCTGCTGGGCTAGTGTGAAGGAAGGTGGGTGTTGGGGATGAGGAGGGGACGTGAAGAGGTCGTGTGTTGGCTCCCGAAAAAGAAAGAAGGAATAATTGAATAAACTGGTCGCAGCACACGAGTACCAACCGACACACACACACGCTACACGATCTTTACCCTCCGGCCATCTTATATCGTTCCCCGTCCGCGCGCGGTTGGAGGTCACCACTTTGACCTTGGGAGGGGCCGACCTTCCGTGCCCGTTCGCTTCCTGTGTGGCGCCGCCAGCTGTCGCGAGGAGACACGAAGAAGAGTACCTTTACTTCACCAATCTTCGGGTTCGCATCAGTGGCGGATCCAGGATTCACAAAAATAAAAATAAAAAAATCATTCGAACAATTTTCTTAAAAAAATAAATCTTACGTAGACAGGAAAAATTCGCGAATTCATTTGGCGATAGGCTAAAATACAAATAGTTATACCTCAGTGCTGCCTCTGCCATTGGCTCACAACTCACCTGGATGACTCTGGGCCAGTGAGAAACGCCCGACCAAAGCTTTATCGAATCACAGGCTGCTACGTTGGGACGTCTCACAAGACAGCAGCCAATGAGTGGGTGACATTTTGACCGAGTGTACGTAGAACTGTGGAGTTCATCCTGCAGGTCATTGAACCCGCGAATTTTTCTGGTCCCTAATCTTACGTTAGTGTTGAACTAACACGCTGACATACGGACCTACAGCTGTAGCAGTAGGCGGCGTGGCTTATCGCACGTTAACATACTGTCTTCACTCATATTTTGAAAAAAAAAATTCCTTAACTTCAGGGGGTGTCCGCTAACTGGTCCATGTGTAGTGTGTGTACGAAGTGCCCTATTGGCGACACAGCTAATTTTTGTCTTAACTAATAAAATAATAAATTGCGGATTCACTTCGCGAGAGAGGCTTAAATAAAATAAAAAATTCTTCTCAGTGCTGTTATATATATATATATATATATATATATATATATATGTTCGCAGTTTAATGAGAGGACTCTGGACCAATAAGAGATCTTCGAGCAAAGAAATGTTGAACCACAGATAAACCCAGTTGAGACGTCTCGCGCGTCGGAATACAGGTGACATTTGCCCGAGTATTTGAAGGACTGTGGAATATATCCTGGAGGTCGCTGACCCCGTGAATTTTTTTCCGGTCTATACTGAAAAATCAATGGTTTCGTTGAGACTACGAAACTGTTTTAATGTTACCACAACGTATTTGTAGGGACTGGAAAAATTCGCGGTTTCAATGACCACTAGGATAGACTCCACAATTCTCTATGTACTCGGGCAACTATCACCTAGTCATTGGCTACCGACTCGGGACACCTGTTTACTGCGATTCTTATGATTCGATACTTCTTTTGTTGAGTGTTTTCCATTGGCTCAGAGTCCTTCAGGTAAATTGCGGTCCAATCACTGACGCAGCATTAAGCTAAACGAGTCTGGATTCCAGCCTGTCTCGAAAGGAATCCGCGAATTTTTCCGGTCTCTACGTATTTGTAGATACCTGCAAAATTCGCGATTTCAATGACCTATAGGATAGACTCCATAATATTCTATGCACTCGGGCAAATTACGCCTTCTCATTGGCTACTGACGTATAAGTCCTGTTAACTGGGATGTTCCGTGATTCGATACTTCTATCGATGAAGGTTTTTCATTGGCTCAGAGTCCTTCAGGTAAACCGTGGCCCAATCACCGAAACAGCAAAAGGTGCAAACGTATTTGGATTATAGCCTATCGCAAAATGAATCCGCGAAATACAGGTGTCCCTACGTATTTGGTTTGATGTATATGTATTGACAAAAATAATAGAATGGAACGAGTGTATCAACGTGGTCTCGCTGCGGAAAAGCCGTTGATGACGCGCTCCAAGAGGGCTGGGCGCGCGAGAGACACGATGACGAAACGGCCTGTCCGGACATGCCCGCGTGTTTGGGATTCCGCACCGCCCCAGGAGCTCAGCCCAGCATTATGGATGGGAGGGGAGGTGGGGGTGGGAGTTAGGGGGAGTTGCGCAACTTTCAGGCGGGAGTTGCGGCTCCTCCAGGGGGTTCGAGCAGTTTTGTATAATTTAAGACCCAGAGCCCTCCAGTGTCTTGTCCCGGCGGTCAAGGCCTTGCCTAGTGGTTTGATACCCTGAGAGAGAAAAGTTTATTTCCCGGCGATTGAGGTGTCTCTTCACCGAGAAGCTGTGGCAGAAGTATGTAGTAGCCTTGTCAGCCTATTGGTAGAGACCGGAATAATTCGCGAATTCATTTCGCGATAGGCTAAAATACAAATAGTTATACCTCAGTGCTGCCTCTGCTATTGGCTCACAACTCACCTGGATGAATCTGGGCCAATGAGAAACACCCGACCAAAGCTTCATCGAATCACAGGCTGCTACGTTGGGACGTCTCACAAGACAGCAGCCAATGAGTGGGTGACATTTGACCGAGTGTACGTAGAACTGTGGAGTTCATCCTACAGGTCATTGAACCCGCGAATTTTTCCGGTCCCTACCTATTGGTTCTCGAGATACTTCAATTTTTTCACTAGTCATGGTTGTGGTTGATTTGGGATAAATTATTATAATTATTTCATCGATGTAGGTCTCCCTTGCCCAAGAAGCTGTGGACGACATCGCAGCCCTTCCCGCAGATTGGTTATTCATATGTAAGGACTGGAAAAATTCACGTATTCAACGACCTCCAGGATAGACTCCACGATCCTGTGCACACTCGGGCAAACGTCACCTGTTCATTGGCTACTGACTCGTGAGGCGTCTCAATTGGGAAACTCGTGATTCTATACTGCTTTGACTGAGGGTCTATAATTGGCCCCTAGTACTCCAGGTTAACAGTGAACCAATACCAGAAGTTGCATAAAGGTACAATTATTTGCATTGCAGCATATCGCGAAATGAATCCGCGAATTTTCCCGGTCTCTATCAATATGTAGCCTCTTTAATAACTGCGACTTGGTACTTCGACCCCTCTGCCGAAGTCATAGGAGGTGCGGCGGTCTCAGCTTCGCATCGGCGCCGGAGGGGAGCGCACTTCACACTGACAACCCGGGGATCAGTGCCACCCGAACATAACCGAAGTTCTCCGATCGTTTGTACAACAAAATTAAACACAAACATTCTCTCTCTCTCTCTCTCTCTTCTGCGTAAGCCTGTGCCTAGAGTTTTCCCCCCTTGTGTCTACGCACGTTTTACCTGGGCCCAACTTAACAAAGTTTCAATCTACACAAGGTAGGGGAGTTAGTCGTGGCTTCAGCAGCTGCCATGGCTCTTACCCCAGCACGACCAGGCGTATAGGCTTAGGCCTGACACGCACCTGGGTCCCTCCTTAACCCGGACCCCTCCTGCAAACACACTTAGTTTTAGTTATGATTAGAGCCACGGAAATTTCGCGGATTCATTTAAGCGCAAGCTAGAATGCAAACCTCCACACTGTCGCACTGTGTTCATGATTGGACCGCAGTTATCTGAACCGTGAGCCAACGATGTCCAGCTAGGAGAGAAGTAAGCGAATCAGGTAGTGCCAAATAACAAGCATAAAAATGTTCTCGCTAAGAAATCAACCAATGGGAAAGTAAACATAGGTCGAGCATACCTATAACTTTGAATTCTATCCTGAGGCCAGAGGAATCCACGAAATTTCCGGGACTCTAGTTATGATATAAAAAAATATCAAATCAATCTTTCATTTTAATGACGATTACTTAGACGTGCGAAAACCTACCCTACCGAGAAAAAAAGAGAACAATAACAAATCATTGCGAAAATTTTAATACTTTAACACCAATTTTATATATTTATTTACCGTATCCCATTACCTTTAGATAAGACTCCGCGATCCTCTATGGACTCGAGAAAAATATCATCAGTCCATTGGCTGCTGACTCGTGAGGCGTCTCAGCCGGGTAACATGTCATTCGATACTTCATTGACTGAGGGTGTCTCAGCGGGCCAAGAGTCCACCTAGATAACTGTGAACCAATAGCAAAATGTAGCACGGAAAAAAAAATTATTTGATTTTCACCATATCACGAAATGAATGCGCGACTTTTTCTGGTCTCTAGCTACGGTCATGTACGTTTTGCGAGGAGATTTCCAGACCAGCTGAGTGTAAAAACTTTGTGGTTGGCAGGTTTTATTTCAGATCCAAGTCTACTGTCAACAAGCCATTTACAGTAACTCGGTGCGGAAGCAAACGCGTCCTGAATGGCCCAGCCAAATAGCGCAATGACTTCCTCTTGCAGACGACCGCCAATTACAAGGAAGCAATCACTAGCGCAGGCACATCTTATTGCAGTCTAATGAGAGGTCAGAGTATTTTTTTTTCCCCGCGAGAAATAGGTACATGCAACTTAGGCGTAAGGGACACCTGTATTACGCGAATGACATTTCATGTCAAGGTATTTCACAAAATAATTGTAGCTTTTTCTCATAGTTATTGGCTGTCGTCAGTTGAGAGATGTTTCCCCGCACTTGAAGAGGCCGCAATACCGAACTACTGCACGTCTACGATTCGTCGTTAACTCTTAAGAAAACGTTGAATCGCGAAATGCAGGTGTCCGTTAGGTATTAATAGGCCGTGCATATATCGCAAAAAAGATTCCGAGATTAGTTATAACTAGAGACTGGAAAAATTCGTGGTTTCGATGACCCCTAGGATGGACTCCACGATCCTCTATGTACGCGGGAAAATTACGCCAGCTCATTGGCTACTGACTCGTGACACCTGCTAACTGGGATTCTTGTGATACGATACTTCTTACGTTGAGGGTCATTCATTGGCTCACAGTCCTTCAGGAAAAATGTTTTCCAATCACTGAAGCGACAATAAGTTACACGCACTTGGATTCTAGCCCATCGCGAAATGAAACCGCGAATTTTTCCGGACTCTAGTTATAAGTTAAAACACTGTAGCGTCGTCCGCGTTTCATGATTAGGTGAATTTCTTCCAGGCGCCATGTCGATTGTCACAACACCAATCACAGTAATTCAGCGGTGGAAGCAAAACGCGTCCCGAGTGGCTCGGTCGAACAAGGCAGCGACTTCTCTCGCAGACGGGCCGCCAATCAGCAAGGAAGAAACCTCTGGTGCGAGTACATACACCTTGTTGCAGCCTAATGGGCGCTCAGATTTATACGCGGAAAAAAAATGCCTTGCCCCCAGGCATGACTGTTGCGTTCCGTGCGGATGTAAGGCAACGTCGTGGAATGTTACGAGGGGCCGGGTGGAATGTCGACCGGCGTGGCAAGGTGTAAGAGGGGAACAGTCTGCACCAGCTCCTCTTTGGAGGGAGGGAGGTAGGGAGGGAGGGAGGGAGGGGCGTTCACCCTCAGCCGCGCCCGTTTGACCGGTGCTTCGGCGCTGGACCCGTCGCCGATGACCGCCGAGTCAGGCCAGGAACGCCACGTGTAAAATTGATTCTAAAAACCCAAGTTTAAAATACCTACACGTTTATTATAAAAATTTTCCTTGTCGAAAAAAAATCAGGTACAAATCCACGTTCAGTTTAATTTTTTTTTTGACGTGACGTCTAATAAATCGATTAACGCCGGCTGCACGCACGAAAAAGTGTCCCGTTACGCACATTGTCCCGTTACGCTCATTGTACGTTTGCGCCGCATCTATCTCTCTTCCACTCGATTGGAACAACCATCGATTTGACTTTTTTTTCGAGGCACATTAAACTTGAAACACTCCCATTCGTTTCCTACTTTTCCTATAATCGTCCTATCCTTAAGGGGCCCGCCTACCTGGGCACACATACGGTGTGCAGAGCTTCAGGAAAAACAACGCGATTTCAAAACTACTTAAGATATCCGAGTGGGGCTTATTTACGAATAGCATTTAAGAGTTCGCTGAGGACCGAAAAGTACTTTTAATTTCGGATTAAGTTTTTAAACTGTATTTTTAGAAGCGTTAAAATGCCTAAAACGCGTGTTTTCAGAGTAATTTTTAGGCATAAAACAATCAGTACAGATTCTTGAAAGCACTTAAGGGGCTTGTATAATACCTTTATCTTCATTTCTCCGCCATATAATATTACGGTCACCGCTTAAATTTCACAGTTATCCTGTGACGACGAGACGAATGCGCGCCAGTTCAGAGACTTGCGCTTAGAGGCTATACCGCGCTGGAAGCACCAGCGAGCGTCGCGCTTATCATCCCGCCTCACTAACACACATACACCCCTGACGAGGCGGGCTCCTTAACAGAATAACACAGATTAGAAGAAATTAAATAGCAAACAAGTATAAAAGTTATAGTTAAAATAATCTCTTCGTTAAAGTAATAAACATATTTGAATTAATGAGTGCAAATAAAAGTAAATTTATCAATTAAATTGTAGATTTCATTTCACTCCGCCATTTTTTTTTGTTTGAAGTGTTTTCCCCTTTTATCGGAGCCGTTCTATTGTGTAGTTTAAAATGTCGGTCTGCTGATCGAAATGATTCGATAGTCGACGTATAGTTCCTCCGGGCAGCGAATTCTAGCGGAGAGTGCGGAACTTGCGTGTGCTCCGCGTCCAGAAATTAAGTTGAAATCCAAACTGGCGTAAATTTATTGCACTCTTTGCTTTAATATTTCGTGTTCGTATTAGGTACAAGTGTATTTCCAACACGAAACACTTAAATTTACTCGTTATCGAATTGAGATGTTACACATCTTTGGCGAGTACTGAAAGACTGGGTCACTTTTTTTTTACAGAATTAATTGCTGAATTGAATGTCATAACTATAGACCTGCAAAATTCGCGGATTCAATGACCTCCAGGATAGACTCTACTACACTCTACACACTCGGGCAAATGCCACCTGTTCATTGGCTGCTGACTTGTGAGTCGTCTCAACCGAGTGTCTGTGATTCGACACTTCTTTGAGCTGGGGTCTCTAATTGGCCCTCATTACTCCAGATTAACAGTGAACCAATTGCAGAAGCAGCGCTAAGGTATGATTATTTGAATTGTAGCATATCACGAAATGAATCCGCGAATTTTGCAGGTCTCTAGTCCTAACTATCCGCCAAAGGACGTGAGAGTGTCTATTGAGAGAGCGCTCTATGCAAAATGGAGACGCGGCCAGAGAAAACGGCCCGGGTAGCTGGCTGACGGGTTTAGTGAGTTGGCCCACAGGCCTGCGACAGACCTTCCTGGTCCTCGCCTTGTACGGACTCTTTCAAGGTCAGTCGGACCGGCGACTGCCTCCCGCCGCTGTGGTCTGTGCCACGCAGAAACTTGTCTCAGACCTAACAGTCCTCGGATGTCAAATGTCTACGTGCATCCTTTTGTCTCCGTGTTCCGTCCACAGTTTTTTTTTGTTGTAAATAATCAATTTCACGTGATCGCCAATGTTCGTTAACATGTGAATGTATATTCGATGACTGTCAATTTTTTTTAAAGACCAGCTACATGACACCATGACTATTACTAGGGGCAGGCATTTTTTGCGAATAAATCTGAACGCCTATTAGTCTGGAACACGGTATAACCCTCACCAGATGTTTCTTCCCTGTGATTGACTGCCGTCTGCGAGAGATGTCGTTGCCTTATTTGACCGAGCCACTCAGGATGCGTTTGCTTCCGCACTGAATCACTGTGATTGGTGTTGTAACAATCGACATGCGCCAGAAAGATAGTCACCCAATCATGAAACACAGACAATGCTACAGTGTTTTAACTTTTAGCTAGTCGTGGAATCTTTTCGCGTGATCTGAATGACCCTAGGCATTAGGGTTTCCAACTGGTTCACAGTTCTCCTGATAAACGTGAGCCAATCGCAAAAGATGTACAAATTTATTCCTGTTTGGATTTCAGCCTATCGCGAAATATATACGCGAATTTTTTTCCGATCTCTCCTATCAACGCATCCCAGGATTACAAACCAACCTGTTGCTGTCACGATCGCTTAGTGAATGGGTCTCTCGTGCGAACGTATTTCTCCGCTGCTGAGGAGCTATTAGCACGGGGTTGATCACTGAGCAGGAAATGTACCAGACACGACCGGCAATGCAATGACCCAATCACTCCTGGAAAATACACCCCTTTTATTCCACCGTAAAACAGAGTCAGGTTAGAGAATATTAGGACTTGGAATCTGCGTATTTACTTTTGTTTCTTACTCTGCGTCACTTTTGAACTCTACAATGGGGGAAAAAAACGGAAAAATAGGGGGCAGGGGACACTGGTTCTTATAGATGGAGCAATTGCTCTATTTAGTAACTAGTTTCTTTCAATGTGTTAAAATACAAGCAATCACTAAATTGAGACGATGCTACAGTGTTTTTTTTTAACTCCCAGCTAGTCTTGAAATCTTTTCGCGGAAAAAAAAGGTGTATATGAATATGCAAAGTCGCGAAAGAAAGCATCCCCCCCCCCCCCCCAAATACAAAACTTATCTCACACGCGTTGCGTGCGAATAAGACGATCAGTACTGACCGGGAAAAAAAATTTCACGGATTCATTTCGAGACATACTAGAATCCTAACTCGTTCATCTCCATGCCGCTTCAAGTAGGAGCAGGCATTTTTAGCGAATAAATCTGAACGCCTATTAGACTGCAACAAGGTATACCCGCACCAGAGGTTTCTCCCTTGTGATTGGCGGCCGTCTGCGAGATAAGTCGTCGCCGTGTTTGACGTAGCCGCTCAGGGAGGGTTTGCTTCCGCGCTGAATTACTGTGATTGGTGTTGCAACAGTCGACACGTACCTGAAAGAAACTCACCCAATCACGAAACACAGACGATGCTACAGTGTTTTAACCTTCACCTAGTCTGGGAATCTTTTTCGTGAAATATGCATGGCCCTAGTGATAAGTAGAGACCGGAAAAATTCGCGAATTCATTTCGTGTTAGGCTAAAATAAAAATAGTTATACCTCAGTGCTGCCTCTGCTATTGGCTCACAACTCACCTGGATCACTCTGAGCCAATGAGAAACACCCAACCAAAGTTTTATCGTATCACAGGCTGCTACGTTGGGACGTCTCACAAGACAGCAGCCAATCAGTGGGTGGCATTTGACCGAGTGTACGTAGAACTATGGAGTTCATCCTACAGGTCATTGAACCCGAATTTTTCCGGTCCCTAGTGACAAGACCTGAAGGACTCTGAAACAATTGGAAATTAAAAAAACTCAAACACAAGAAGCATCGAATCACAAGCATTAGCAGTTGACAGGTGACACTAGTCAGTAGCCAATGAGCAGGTGTGATCAGCCCGGGTTACACTGAGGATCGGGGAGTCCATCCTAGAGGTCAGCGAAACCGCGAAAATTTTTCCCAGTCCCTAAGGATCAGCTTCGCGCCTCCGCGCGGGAATGAGGGTCTCCCCGACCAGCCCTGCCCCAGCGCCGACATAAACTTGCGGGATATACGACCCTGCGGTGCCTCCTCAGCGCGGCAAGGGGTATCGGCGGACCCCTTCTTTACGACCGGCTTACGTGGAGATCCTTGGTTGGTTGGTCGGTCGGTCTGGTCGGGTCGTTGTTCGTCGTGATGATAAGGGGAGGGGAGGAGCGAACCCAGACACTCCCTGGTCTTCCCTGACCAGCACGTACACTTTACGAACACTGCAAAAGATTGGTTTGGGTTACATTTTAAATATATTTTGCAGTAGCCATATTCCAGAGTGAGCGGAAAATATTACGTGTGCGGGTGACTTCTATAAAAACGAAATCGTTGCACGTAAATGTTATGATTAGAGACCGGAAAAATTCGCAGATTCAATCGGCGATAGGCTAGAGTTCAAATACATATTCCTCTTAGATGATTTTGCTATTGGATTACTGTTCATCTGGACGAATCTCAACCAGTTATAAACCCTCAACCAAAGAAGGATCGAATCACAGACAAACCAGCTGAGACGACTTACAAGTCGGCAGCCAATGAACTTGCGTTATTTGCCCGAGTGTACAGGTGTATGATCAGTCTATCCTGAAGGCCATCGAAACCGCGAATTTTGCAGGTCTCTAGTTATGATACGTGTATGTTATCTACTCCCAACTTTTGACGCACTGTTAACATTTTGTGACTGCTTCCAAAGTGACTGTCAATATGTACTAATTTTCAAGTCAATTCACGATTTATTAGCAAATGTCTGAGACTGTAGATGTTCAATACAAATTAGGCCATTCGCGAATAAATCTGAACGCCTATTAGACTGCAACAAGGTACACCCGCACCAGAGGTTTCTTCCTTGTGATTGGCGGCCGTCTGCGAAAGAAATCGTTGCCTTGTTTGACCGAGCCGCTCAGGACGCGTTTGCTTCCGCGCTTAATTACTACGATTGGTGTTGTAACAATCGACATGTACCTTAAACAAACTCACCCAATCACGAAACACAGACAATGCTACAGTGTTTTAACTTATAACTAATCTCGGAATCTTTTCGCGAAAAATGCATGGCCCTAAGAATGAGTAGGGGCCGGAAAAATTCGCAGTCTAGGATGGACTCGAAAATCCTGTACATTCTCGGGCAAAATGTCACGTGTTCACTGGCTACAAACTTGTGAGACCTGTCATCCGGGTTGTTTGTAATTTGATACTTCTTCTGTTCAAGGTTTTTTTTTTCATTAGCTCAGAGCTCCAAAGGTGAACTGGTGGTCCAATCATCGAAGCAGCAAAGAGGTAAACGAGTATGGATTCCAACCTCTGTCACGAAATGAATCAGCATGGCCATGCACTTTCCGCGAATGGATTTACAGACCAGCTGTGAGTTAAAACTTGTGTAGCATCGATTGGTGCTTCGCGGTTGGCTGAGTTCGTTTCAGGCTCATGCCTGCTGTCGGCGAACCAATCACAGCCATCGAGTGCGGAAGCAAACGCGTCCTGAATGGCCCGGACCAAATTTAGGGAAATGGCTACTTTTGCGGACGAGCCGCCAATCACAAGGGAGAAACCGTTGATGCGCGTATACCTTGTCACAGTCTATTTAGACTTTCAGATTAACTGCACAGACAAAGATTTGAAATCTGGACTGTGACCAGATAGTATCACGAGTTTTCGTTCTTAATATTACAAGTTTATTCTCGGGAGTCCATGCTCAAAACCGTTGGGCTTTCGAAGTAATCAGTAAATAAATGTAGCTTTTCTATATGTAACTACTCTTGTTGTAAATGTCTCGTCGGTGTCAGCCACCTTGTTAGTCAGTGCTACAATTAGCTCTCGGTATACTGCGTTTGGAAGAATAATTTCGTGAATGGGACGGACGGAACTCGAACTGAACGGAAACGTGTGACCGCGGTGCTGCCATCTGCGGCAGATTCCGCTAACCAAAGTTCACAGAGCTGAAGTGAAACTTTATAGAATTAACTAATTGATGGAGTTTAACGAGATGGGGCAGTATTTTAATCAAATTCCTTGTCGAAAATCAAGTCCGAAGCCGAGGTTTAGTATTTCTTTTTTCTCAAAACTTTTTCGCTTTTGTCGGAGTCGTTTCATTAAAAAGATTTACCTTTCGCTCCGCAAATCGAATGATTCTATAGTCGACGTGGCTTCTCTCCGGCAGCAAATTATAGTGGTGGGTGCGAAAAATACGTGCGATTCGCGTCCAAAAAAAAAGTAGTTGAAAACATAATTTTCGTATATTTATCACGCTCGGCATTACTTTGAAGAATTCCACGTTAAAGTTCGTGTCCGAGTTTCGTATTACGAGTGTATTTTCAACATGAGAACATGCGAATTTGCTCTTCCAAGATGTTTACACTTTCTCACTTTTTTTATTTAGGCTAAAAAAAATTTCACGGAATCATCCGTGCTGTCTGGGTAACTAACATTTGACATCAGCTGGCATTGGCTTGTTCCCCGTTTCCACGACGACCAGAGCGAACCAACACTGACGTAAAGTTCGTCCTCAGGTTTATTTGTAACCGATAGGGACTGTAAAAATTCGCGGAATCATCGACCTCCAGGATAGAATCCACGATCCTGTGCACACTCGGGCAAACGTCACCTGTGCATTGGCTGCTGACTCGTGAGGCTTCTCAACTGGAAGACTCGTGATTCGATACTGCTTTGACTGAGGGCCTATAATTGGCCCACACTCATCCAGGTTAACAGTGAACCAATAGCAGAAGTTGCATAAAGGTACAATTATTTGCATTCCAGCATATCGCGAAATGAATCCGCGAATTTTTCCGGTCTCTAGTAACCGGCGTTATTAGTGAAACCTTTGAATATATATACTGTATAGAAGTCGCGAGTGGATAGGATTTACTCTACGCTTTTCAGAAGCGTATGATGAGCAGCTTGGGAACTTCACCGCTGCAGTGCGCTACCGTAACGGCCTGTATCGTCTTAGTTGTTATTTACACGTTAGAGCGCAGCGCAGTCGCCCGCTGTCATTCCCCGCACCCCTCATCCATCATTCACTGCAGCTCAACGTCGTTCCACAGGAGGTGGAAGGGGTGTTTGAAGAGTTCGACACTTGTCCGCTAGGGACCACCACAAGTCGATGCCCTAGAGATGGTGGCGATTGCGGCGGTGAATTAACCAACTACCTCAAAACCGTATTAGAAATTTTAACCTGAGCTGGCGACTTCTATACAGTATATATATTCAAAGGTGAAACTGAATTGTGGGGAAAAATATATATAAATTGTTTTTACGGCGTACAAGAACCTCAGGTCTAGCCCATCGCTGCTCCAGGCCGTTTACTATCTTTCGAACGTTGGCGTCCGTGCTCATGCGCCGGAGAAGTGTCGGCGGGAACACGCGCGGGAAGGAAGGAGTGATAAACAATAATAAAATATGGCTTCCCCGGCGGTTGCGGGTGGAGATGGGGGGGGAAAGGGGAGAAGAGTTGCGATCGGTCGGCGGAGCGGAATAGACCTCGTCCGCCGCATGGGTTTCAGAGCCCGAAGACCGCGACGAAGAGCATACACAGAAGAAGAAAAAAAAATATTTCTCTGTGGAAACCATCTCCCAAGAAATAGTTTGTAACACTCCAAGAAAGATATCTGATTGTTTTTGTGTATGTATTACAAAGAATAGACGTTTTTCGAGGTAACACCTGAGTATTTCTTAATAGATTTTAATCGATGTTGGTCGTACATTTAATGTGCACGCAGCCATTTTGAGTCGTGATATCTACTAATATCCATCAAAACAACATAAATAACGAACAATTTAACAAAAAGAAAAATAATGCAGCGTGAATATTATGTCACCAATCAAAACATTTTTTTTGTTATGAATCTCAAAAATATTTAAAAATAAAAAAAACACTTATAGTGAGCATTAAGTTGAGGGTTTGTGAGTGTGTGCGGCCACGGGCGGCCGTGACTTGAGGTCCGACGCGCCGGTGGATCCAGGTCAGTGTCAGAGAGGCAGGCGTCAACAATGCTAGGAGGCTTGGAGGTCTCCCAGCGCCACGCGGGGGGTGTTGGGGGGGGGGGAGGTAGGGAGGCGCCTCCCAGCTTCCGCCGCTGCGCGGGGAGACATCTCTGGGGTCACAGCAGCAGCGCGGCCGGTCACGTGAGACACGTAGGCATGGCCCCCCACAAGGGTGGGGCTGGGTGGACCCCTGGTTCCAGGGTCCGGGCCCAATCCCTGTTTATTTTGATTATACATACTCGCTGTGGTTACTTTGAAGTAAAATAATTTTGTAAATAAAGCTTAGTTTGGACTTATAAAATAATAACCATAAATTATACCTTGTATTTTCAGGTTAAATAACATTCTGAAAAGAGTGTAGGTGAAAAATAACTATGCAGTAGAGACCGGAAAAATTCGCGGATTCATTTCGTGATAGGCTGAAATTCAGACATGTGTACAATTCTGCTGGTTCTGCTATTGGATCGCAGTTTAACTGGAGCTCTCTGGGCCAATGAGAGAGACCATAGACCAAAGAAGCGTCGAATCACAAGCTACCCAGTGGAGACGCCTCACAATTTAGCACCAAATGAACACGCGTGTTTACTTGAGAAATGCAGAGGATAATGGAGGCTATCCTAGAGGTCATTGAATCCGCGAATTTTTCCGGTCCCTACCATGCAGTTATAATGTAGCACGTGACTGTAAAATTGTGGGGGGGGGGGGGGGACCGTCACCGATCCTGGGTCCAGGCCCCGTAATCGAATGTAGGGGGCCATGCACGCCTGCCGATCAAGTCGGCGCGACACACAATCACGGACTGATGATGCCTGGATCAGAAATGACGCGACGGCGGAAAATGTCGCGTTTGTTGTGGTAGTGCGGTTTCCGCACCCGCGCCACATAAATTCTACTTGATAAAACTTGACGACTGGACAGTGCACTGCTAAAACCGATGGGGCTTATCTTATAACGCTCTAAAGAGCGTTTCGATATATTCGCTAAAAAAAATGCATGCCGCTAGCTATGTATTTAATCTTCTTTTTTTTTTTTTTTTTTTTTTTGTTTCTCGCGCGCATACAAACCGCATGTTAGCGTCGACGTATCAAATTGTGTCTGTGACTGGAAAAACTATACCGTCTCTCATCCTTGAGTCTGCAGTGTTCGTTAAAATGGGCATTTGCTCTCTCTTTCCAATGCACGATATCTGCTATAAGCGCTGTTCTTGTTTCGGTGTGCTCCGTTTCCAGATAGATACATCCAAAGAGCACACAAGTTCTAAACTAAATGGAAATTTTTTTTTGTCCGTTAAATAATTTATTTTTAATAAGAAAATTTGGAATGAGCATTTTGAAAATATATTACTAATTTTTTGCTCCAAAGGAAACGTAACAGAAGGAAGCCATCTTGGTTTCAACGGGTTTTTTCCCCCTAAATTTTTAATATTGTTTAATATTTAAAAAAAATATTTTCTGTTGGACCATATGATTTGATAAATGTATTTCCTGTGTTTTTTTTTTGTGACTGGTTGCAACATTTTTTTTTTCTTTTCAGAACTGATATTTTTTCTCTTCAAAATTTATACAACTCTAAAACCATCAAAGGACACTTTGTTAATGTGTCAGAAAAATCAGGAAAATAGTACAATTAAAAATATACTTAAAATGTATTATAATTTTAAATATTATTTAAAATACGAATTTTTATTTTAACAAACTGGGTAGTGTCAATTTGGCAACAGTGTGCCCTATTTGCTCTGAACTGAAATCCAAGCGTGAGACGTACTATAAGCAGGAATCACATCAGCGCAGAACTACGCCTTGACTTATGAATTTCGTGTTGTTCTATGGGTGGCTGGAAAAACATTTGACGTAACTTACGTAAAAAAAGAAGAAGAAATTTGGCATCCGGATAAAAACTCACCCAGCCAACCACTTCGGTAATGAGCTTGTCGCGAAAAGTGATTGCAATCAGCCTTAATTAATTTTCGCGAGAGTACTACTTCCCCCGGACCGAGCTACAACTTGAGCCACATCCGGGCCTGATGCTCCAATTAACGAGAGGACTTTGAAGGAGAAGAAGAAGCTGAGCCCGCAGTCGAGACCCATTAGTTTCGTGGCTCGTGCAACGGGCAATAAATAACCGCCAAAACTAAAACTGCCAGCTTCAAAAGTCGGGGAAGGAGGACGTAAGAAAAATTCCCTCCCCGGCATACGGTGTTGGCGAGACGGGATCAAGCGCGGCTCCAGAGGAAGGGCGCAGGGGGGGGGGGGCGATAGCCCCTTCCGAGCCCAAATTTTACTTCTTATTTCTCTGTACGGAATATTAATGCTAACTTAAATACTTTCGTTAATGTGCTAAAAACTCTTCTTTCAATCAAAATTTGTACGAAAATACTAAATTTCAGTATTCGAGACCAATTATATTTGGTGGATATCCCAAGGGCATTGCCATGATTATTAACTGCATCCTCCTGCGTGTGACAGCCTTGGCCGAGAGGTCTTCCTGGAGCCGCCATTGGGCGGGATGATACGGGCGACGCTCGCTGGTGATTCTAGCGCGGTGTCGCCTCTAAGGCGCAAGGCTTTGAACTGTATAGCGCGCAGTCTTCTCGTCGCGTACAGAGCAGCTATGATATCTGAGATTGCTTTAAATAATTCTGCACCAGGAGTAGCAATTCTCACTCTCTTGAAAAATTTACTCAACAGAACTACTTAATCGACCTCAGCGTACTCTTAAATCCACGTAATTACTCCCAGTACGCCGAGAGCTAAGATATTACACTTTTTTTTAAAGAGACTAAACATAAAATTAAAGAAGTTAACGTGAAGAAAAATCATTTTTTTTTAAATTGGTTGTCTGTAAAGTCGGTTTACGGACGATAGTTTAACGTGACAACGTCATAACAAAACATTGATGAAATGATTGCATACTTTTATGAATAAAATTGAATCATTTTTATTGAATTATCACTATTTTGTATGGATACAAAGGAGTGAAATGAAATCTACAATTTAATTGATAAATTTACTTTTATTTGCACTCATTAATTCAAATATGTTTAACTCTTTAACGAAGAGATTATTTTTAACTATAACTTTTATACATGTTTGCTATTTAAATTCTTCCAATCTTTGTTATTCTGTTAAGTATAGGACGATGACAAGAAAAGTAGGAAACGAATGGGAGTGTTTCAAGTTTAATGTGCCTCGAAAAAGTCAAATCGGTGGTTGTTCCAATCGAGTGGAAGAGAGATAGATGCGGCGCAAGCGTGCAATGAGCGTAACGGGACACAGCGTAACGGGACACTTTTTTTCGTGCGTGCAGCCGGCGTTCACCGATTTATTAGACGTTGTCACGTCAAAAATGAGACTAAACATTAAATTTAAGAAGTTAACGTGAAGGAAAAACATTTTTAAAAAAAAGACTCAATATGACAGCAATGACGATGAAATGAAATAATGATGTGACGTGCGTGTAAGCTTCCTAGCATGGGGAGGACTTTTCCGTGGAAGTAATGTTCGGATCAGAGCGGGCGAACTTTTTACGTGCTCGCCAGATGAACAAATCACTGAAGATTCCCCTAACCCCTTTTTTTATTTATAATTTTTTTTCTTCCGTCCCGTCCACGAGATAAGACATCGCGGGCACTGAGACACGAAGCTACAAGCCATAACGTAAGAACGAGTTACTCGGTGCGTGCGCCTTCGGATGACGAATGGTCACGTCGCAAGAAGGAAAATTCATCCGGTGATAAAAAAAGGGGGGGGCGGGCAGGGGAAGATTCTACGTGTAACTGGAATAGGAAGCTTCCGTAATGCATTAAACACGCAAAGCGAAGGAAAGGAAATGCAGTATCAAATATCAATTCCCCTTTTTTTTATTTCTTTAACTTTTTTTTCCCATCCGAATGGTTATAGCCACAAACCGCGTCGTAACGGGAACTTTATAATCTGCTCACGGAAATGGACTGCGTCGGTTAGAATTCTTTTTTAGAACCGCCATAAAACATTCGAATCAAACTTACTTTTAACAAAAATTATGTTTTAAGTGAATTTTCGAAGAACTACTACTTATTGCAGTCATGAGCGTAAGCAGAATTTCATTTAAAGTTCTTTTCTTTTGTTGGCGGGAATTATAGATTTTTTTTTAGGATTCCTTAGTATTCCGGGGTGGGTGGGGGGGTGGGGGGTTCTACTCCTTCCTACCCCATTGCATTCATAATTCGTGGTTATAAAACCATTAGCTCGAGGAATGAGAAAAAACTGGCGTTGAATTACAAAAAAAAAAAAAATTAATTCATTAAGTAGGCACAGTATCAAACCGTTTCAATATACTGTAAAATGTTCTAACTATTATTTTTAAAAATTTGTCTGTAAAAATTTATGGTAGGCCTACGTCTAACCATTATACTGCAAGTTGTAACATATGGTTATTTTTTTTAGGTCTCGCAAAACAACGACCCAGGAGAAACGCATTAACAAGCAGACATACAAAAACCACCTGTTTATCAAAAATATTGTAGTTATAATTAAATAAAAAAAAAACGTTGGCCTTGAGAAAAAGTTCAGTGACGCAACAAACGTGACGCGCGATGACGCGTCGCTTCTTCGCTCCGACCTCGGGCGGCGACCACGAGGGGGTCGACCGCCCAAGGTCGGTAAGGCGAGAATCGCATCTGATGCGTGCGCGAAGGTCGACCTTCGAGGCACATCGCGGCGGCGAGCCAAGTTCTTCCAGAGCCGCCGCGGTCGAACCGCGCGGTTCCAGGGTCCCTCCAGGGGGGGTTTACGACCGGCGGACAGTTTAACGAACTAACTAACCTTCTGGTTTTTTAACTTCTCGTCGAAATTGCTTCTTAACCGCAATGCATCATAAATAGGGGCAGGCATTTTTTCGCGAATAAATCTGAACGCCTATTAGACTGCAACAAAGGTATACCCGCACCAGAGGTTTCTTCCTTGTGATTGGCGGCCGTCTGCGAGATAAGTCGTTGCCTTGTTCGACCGAGCCACTCAGGACGCGTTTGCTTCCGCGCTGAATTACTGTGATCGGTGTCCTGACAGTAGACATGTAGCTGAAAGAAATCCACCCAATCACGAAACACAGACGATGCTACAGTTTTTTGACTTATAACTAGAGACCCGTGAATTTCGCGGATTCAATGACCTCCAGGATAGACTCCAATATCCTCTACACACTCGGGAAAATCCCAACTGTTCATTGGCTGTTGACTTGTGAGTCGTCTCGACTGGGTGGCCTGTGATTCGACACTTCTATGAGTGAGGGTCTCTAATTGGCCCTCAGTCCTCCAAATCAACAGAGAACCAATGACAGAAGCAGCACTAGGGTATAATTATTTTAATTTCAGTATAACACGAAATGAATCCGCGAAATTCACGGGTCTCTACTTATAACTCATATCGGACTCTTTTAACGAAATATGCATGGCCCTAATTATTACATATTAAAAAAAAAAAACATTTATATGATCACACGCACGCCTGTTCGTTAATGGATTGTTTATAGCGTATTTTCTTTTAACCGAGTGCAATAATTCTGGCCCGCGTACCGTAAGTCCGGCACGCGCACGGGCCAGTACCGGAGGCACGCGAGCTGTGACGTCACGACGACAGCTGATCCACGAGGACAGGGAGGGAGGGGAATGTCAGGGAGAGGGAGGATGGCTGGAAAGAGGGGGAAGGGGGGAACGACTCGGGGAGGCGTATTTGGGAGGCAGTCCCGTTACGCAAACACCTTCTCGCAGCGGGCTAACTGCTAACTGTTCAGCCGCCACCGCCGCCGCTGCGACATCAGGGCACTGGGGCTGACGGCCGCGGAACGGAAAAGGAACGGAAAAGTACCAAAACAGCATGGTACCCAAACGGAAAATAACAAGAATGGGAAAGTATCAAAACAGGAAAAGTAACCAGGAGAAAAAAAAAAATTACAAGCAAAAAAGTACGAAAACAGAAAAGTACCAAAATTGTACGTGATAGTCCTGTTTTAAACTTTACTAACGTTCGATTATCCGAAGAAAAAAAAAACTCTTAATAACCACGTTAATAGTCCCGAACTTATCAATTTTCTACTGTTTAATAAATATTATATTATTATTTAATTAGATACATATGATTATGTGTAAATTAATTATAATTAAATATATTAATTAAAAAATATTATGGCATTTAAATATTAAAAAGTATAAAGTGGCGTATCCAGATTTGGGGGGGAGAGGTTATATAACCCCCCCCCCCCTCGTCCCCCCCCCAAAAAAAAAAACAAGTTATATGAAGGCAATACGAGTATGTTATTTTGGGTGATGCGGAAACAACACCTGCAGTTTCAACCGCGCGAGAAGCAGCGTAACCCACGGTTACCTTCCGTAGGCCCGTATGTCGGCTTGTTGGCGTCAGTAGCTGCAGACAATGGGCGTATATCCCTGGAGGGGGTAGGGGGTGGAGCCTGGAATTAAGAAGCCCCTCTCTGAGGAAGCCCGCCTTAAGCTTGCAAAAAAGCGTGACCTTTGAATATATATACTGTATAGAAGTCGCGAGTGGATAGGATTTACGTTTTTCAGAAGCTTATGATGAGCAGCTTGGGAACTTCACCGCTGCAGTGCGCTGCCGTAACACCCTGTATCGTCTTAGTTGTTATTTACACGTTAGAGCGCAGCGATGTCGCCCGCTGTCATTCCCCGCTCCCCTCATCCATCATTCACTGCAGCTCAACGTCGTTCAAAGGGAGGGGGAAGGGGTGTTTGAAGAGTTCGAGACTTGTCCGCTAGGGACCACCACAAGTCGATGCCCTAGAGATGGTGGCGATTGCGGCGGTGAATTAACCAACTACCTCAAAACCGTATTAGAAATTTTAACCTGGGCTGGCGACTTCTATACAGTATATATATTCAAAGGCGTGACTGTGAAACGGGTTTTTATGTCAAAACTACTTACGTCTTACGGAAAAAAATTCTGTGTATTATTCTTGTTGCGTTCAAATAAAACAAATGTGGACAGTACACAACATACAAGAACCCCGTCCAGTTATGACTTGAGTCAGTTTTAACCCACGCACAGGACTCTCAGGGCCTTTGGGGCGCTTATGAATCCTACAGATTTGCATCTCTGGTAAAAATGGCAGGCATTTTTTTATTTTTTTTTCGCAAAAAATCCAGAACGCCCGTTTGACTGCAAAATGGTATGCCCGATACCGGCGGTTTCTCCCTCGTTAATTGGCGGTCGTCTGCGCAAGACTTGACCTGGACAATTAGGACGCGTTTTGCTTCCGCACTGAATTATTGTGATATGTGCGGCGACAGTAGCTCGTGTACCTGAAAGAAAAAAAACTCCGCCAAAATCACGAAACGCAGACAATGCTGACAGTTTTTTTTTTTTTTTTTTTTTTTTTTACCTTCGGAAATTTTTTTTCTCGAAGCCGTTTCATTAGACGCACAGAGGTTTTTAAAGGTTGAACATACAAAAAATTTCGATGACCCTGGTTACCGGGATATTTCGTCGCTGCCATGGCAACGCTGACCCAGAACGCAGATGGCTTCGAAACGGACCGGACCGGAGGGGAGAAAGAGAAAGAGAGAGAGAGAGAGAGAGAGAGAGGTGGGGGAATGTTGTGAAGGGGGGAGGTACGGAGGGGGAGAGTGTGTACACTCTCGCTGGCGCGGTGGAATATACGTGTCAGAGAGTGGGCGAGACCGGCCTCCGCTCTAACGGTTATCGCCTTCAACCACTCTGCGTCTCGCGGCCACCAGACGGAGATGTTGGTCCGTTACGGGGTCAGTGGCGGTCCTCACCCCCCCTCCCCTCCCACATAACCCATCCTAGATCAATAATAAAAACTGTAAGGCATAACTAAAAGTAATCCACTCCAGTCCGCACCTACCTGGTCACACACACGGTGTGCAGAGCTTCAGGAAAAACAACGCGATTTCAAAACTACTCAAGATATCCGAGTGGGGTATGTTTACGAAAAGCATTTAAGAGTTCGCTGAGGCCCGAAAAGTACTTTTAATTTTGGATCATGTTTTTAAACTGTATTTCTAGAAGAGTTAAAATGGCTGAAACGCATGTTTTCAGAGTAATTTTTAGGTGTAAAACAAGTGGTACAGATTCTTGAAAGCACTTAAGGGGCTTGAATTACACCTTTATCTTCATTTCCCCGTAATATAAAAATACGGTCACCGCACAAATTTCACAATTATCAATTGACGACGAGAAGACTGCGCGCCAGTTCAGAGCCTTGAGCTTAGAGGCGATACCGCGCTAGAAATACCATCGAGCGTCGCGCTTATCATCCCGCCTCACTAACACACATACACCCCTGACGAGGCGGGCCCCTTAAGTAGGTTCAAAATTTTTTTTGTAAAAAAAATTACTAATTACTAGGGCCATGCACATTTCGCGGAAAAATTTCGATACTAGCTGAAAGCGCAAACATGACATCGGAATTTATCGAGCGTAAGCAGTTTTCGTTATTCTGTTGTTTGGAAATGGTAGTTTTATGTGGACAGCAACGAGCTAGTCGACGAACTATCGATATAATCGATATATCTCACGTTAACACGGTCTGATCGACTTATAGCGCTCAATCGAATAAAAGTAAATTCAACAATGAGAGGAGTACGTTCATTTCGTGATTTTTTCGCGTTTTATCGCCATCGCGGTAAATTTCGCGCAAATTTCTAGATTATGGCGTGATTGGATGAGTTTCTTTCAGGTACATGACGATTGTTAAAACACCAATCACAGCAATTCGTTGCGGAAGTAAAGGCGTCCTGAGTGGCTCAGCCAAATAAGGCAACTACTTCTCTCGCAGACGGCCGCCAATCACAAGAAAGAAACCGCTGGTACGGTTATACCTTGTTGCAGTCTAGTAGGCGTTCAGCTTTATTCGCGAAAAATGCCTGCCCCTATTAATTACATTTTTTTAGTGCTTCGTACTGTATGAATTTTTTTTATGGTTAGGACTATCAAAAACCAGAATAAACGTAGTTTTGATAATTACCTTTCATGACGTCAGGAATGCACTGAAAATATCCCTTTAAGAGACTGTTAGTGTGTTTTTTTTTTTTTTTAAATGTAACCTCTTGGCTCTCGGAATACGGCAGTCGGTAGGAGTAATTTCGTGAATGGAACAGAAATTGAATGAACGGAAATGTGTGGCCACGGTGCTGCCATCTGTGGCGGTTTGGTGCGGACCCAAAGTTCACAAAGCCAAAGGAAACTTTATAGTATAAACTGTTCATTGAATTTTAACAAAATGGACAGTATTTCATTCAATATTCCTTATCATAAATCAGGCCCGAAGCATGGGTTTATTTATTTTTTCAAGTCTCTTTCACTTTTATGGGAGCCGTTTTTTTTTAATATGTATAGTTTAAAATTTCGCTCTGCAAATCGAATAATTCAATAGTCGACTTAGCTGCTCCGGCAACGAATTCTAGCGGCGGGTTTTGGAAACTACGTGTGATTCGCGTCAATAAATGTAGTTGCAAACACAATATCCGCGCATATATATATATATATATATATATATATATATATATATATATATATATATATATATATATATATATATCACGCTCGGAATTATTTTGAAGAATTCTACGTTAAATTTCGCGTCCGAGGGTCGTATTATGCGTAGAGACCCGACAAATTTGCGGGTTCAATGACCTCCAGGATAGACTCCAATATCCTCTACACACTCGGGCAAATGCCACCTGTTCATTGGCTGCTGACTTGTGAGTCGTCTCGACCGAGTGTCTGTGATTCGACACTTCTATGAGTGAGGGTCTCTAATTGGCCCTCAGTCCTCCAGATTAACACTGAGCCAATGGCAGAAGCAGCACTAAGGTATAATTATTTGAATTTTAGCATAACACGAAATGAACCTGCGAATTTTACGGGTCTCTAATTATGCGTCTTATTTGAAAACATGAATTTGCTCGTTACCGAAGCAGGATGTTACACATCTCTGACGAGTATTGAAGGACTTGCTATTTTTTTCTTCTTCTTTTTTTTCTCCTTCAAATTTCTGACTTTTTCCAATCAACCGGGAGGTATTTCATACCACCCGAAGCTCTTTGGTCATCCGTCTTTCCCAGTATTCGAAGTTGGGGCCCGCCGCTGAATGACGTCATTTCACGGCGCGGAATAATTCGGAACACTGGCACACAACTGGCACGCAGTATAACGGTTCGTTTCCGACAAAGGTTAGTTGGAAAATTTAACCCATCGTTAGAAACCTGAAAAATTTGCGGATTCATTTCGTGAAATGCTACAATTCAAATAATTATACCTTAGTGCTGCTTCTGCCATTGGTTCACTGTTAATCTGTATTATTGAGGGCCAATTAGAGACCCTCACTCATAGAAGTGTCGAATCACAGGCCACCCAGTCGAGAAGACTCACAAGTCAACAGCCAATGAACAGTTGGCATTTTCCCGAGTATGTAGAGAATCGTGGAGTATATCCTGGAGGTCATTGAACCCGCGAATCTTTTCAGTCTCTACCCATCGTGTTCTATGAAATAACGTTGCTCTGAGCCAAGGGGCTTGTGACACTGTCAAACTTTCGTTTTCCAACACTTGCCAATACGTTGTGTCAAATAAAGTTTGAAGGGCTATGGCGCCACCGAAAACGTCACTAGCACAGCCGTGTTTTTGACAAGTGGAATGACTTGAGTTTCCATCAAATATTTCTGCATACAAGATGGGGTTCTGAAGTATGTTGGATGGTGGATGCGATCAGCCAATCAAAATCGTGCCTATCGAAAACGGAAATGGCATCCGTTCCCGTCACAACGAATCTTTAAAATGGCGAAAAACATTTGGACGATTGGAGTGTTTATAAAAGTTAAATAACTAAAGTAATCATAGTATGAATGTCGAATGCGAAATAATTTTATCTGTAAAAATAAAATTATGTTTCTATCACTTTAAAAAAAATCACTGAGCAATGATAATCTTTACATAAGTATATAAAATACGTTTTTGAAAACAATGCATACGAAAATCAGGGGATAATTTTAAATTTTGATAGACGTTTTGTACAAGAATATATATATATATATATATATATATATATATATATATATATTAAAACCTTGGAAAAGATAATGTAGTATTCAATGATTTGAATTAATCTTGTTTAATTATGCTTATCAATGTGCTCAGTTAAATGCTGGAAAGCTATCAACTATTGTAGAGCGGCCTAGTGGGAAAAACACAAAGCATTAATGCCCGGGTATGAATCTTAACCCAGTATTACTATGGACTTTTTCAGTTGTTTTCCTATAAATGTGCAAAATTTACGAATAGCCGAATTTTTGCATGATTATTTCAGTTCCCTTTACCATACAATGTTCACAGCGTACACTTGAGTTTTTAATTAGGTTAGGAAAATAAATAAATACAATTTTCTAATCATGAGTAAACGGTAAACACGCGTGTTGGGCAAACGGGGCTGATTCGAGTTGGAACAATACACCTCGACGACGCGCAGATAAGATAACCGCTCTTGTGGACGAGAGAGAGAGCGAAGAAGCACGGATCATCAAGCAGCGGTGAAGACGGACAGAGACAGAAAGAGGAAGCGGAGAGGATCGGGTTCTGTTTGCACCAATCGCTGTCCTGGTGGCCCCGATCACTAAAGGCCCCAATCGCTCCGTCAAAAATTTTCCTCTTCAGCTGTGAATAACGATAAAGGGTTCCAGCGGTGATATTGGACGAAAATATGGCTTGCCATTTTCTCAGTCGCATTTTAAGTTGGGCGGATAACTTCAAACATGTTTCACATCCTGTCTAAATAACACGGTTGGTCTGAGTTAGCTCAAACTTTTCAATATTAACGCAATTTTTAAAAGTTAAAATAATGAATCATTTTGTTTTGCTATCATAAAGTTTCATTTGGCACACAAAAAAAGCTTGGTACGTCCCACGATGTTCATAAAAATTGACATACCTACGAGTTAATGGCGCCGGATGATATTCAGCCATCTGAAATCAACGAAAAAGTGAGGTCTGCGCATGCACGTAATTTTGGCAACAGAACAGCCAAGAACCAGAAACGGTTGCCTAAAATTAACGTTACTGGCCATGTCCTATCGTGCAATAGGAATATGGTCAGGGTACAGGTGCGGCGTATTCAACACCTAAGCCCTTGGAAGACCGGCCTAAACCCAGACTCGGGATGAGTAGGGGCAGGCATTCTTCGCGAATAAATCTGAACGCCTATTAGATTGCAAATAGGCATGCTTGCCGCCAGCAGTTTCTTCCTTGCGATTGGCGGCTGCCAGCAAGATTAGCATCTGCCCTATTTGACCGAGCCATTCAGGGCGCGTTTGCTTCCGCACTGAAGCACTGTGATTGGCGTTCTGACAGCAGACGTGTACCTTAAAGAAACTGACCAATCACACGTAACACAGACGACGTTACAGTGTTTTAAGGGCTCCGCCTACCTGGTCACACAGACGGTGCGCAGAGCTTCAGGAAAAACAACGCGATTTCAAAACTACTCAAGATATCCGAGTGGGGCATGTTTACGAAAAGCATTTAAGAGTTCGCTGAGGCCCGAAAAGTACTTTTAATTTTGTATCATGTTTTTAAACTGTATTTCTAGAAGAGTTAAAATGGCTAAAACGCATGTTTTCAGAGTAATTTTTAGGCGTAAAATAACCAGTACAGATTATTAAAAGCACTTAAGGGGCTTGCATTACACATTTATCTTCATTTATCGGCCATATAATGTTGCGGTCACCGCTCAAATTTCACAGTTATCCTGTGACGACGAGAAGACTACGCGTCAATTTAGAGCCTTGCGCTTAGAGGTGATACCGCGCTAGAATCACCAGCGGGCGTCGCGCTTATCATCCCGCCTCACTAACACACATACACCCCTGACGAGGCGGGCCCCTTAACTCTCGGCTAGTCTCAAAATCTTTTCGCGAAAAAATACATGCCCCTAGGGATGAGACACGCCACAGACAGCCCGAGCGATGCACCTGAGCCACGCCCCCCGGCGGACAGGTTAGCGAATCGCAAGGCGCCTCCACGTCATCTCCCGCGAGGAGCTTTCACCCCGCCGCGTGACGTCACTAGCCGGTGACGCGGCGCGCGACTCCAAGGACGAGGCGCCAACCAGGGGTGCCAACCACTGCGGGACGAATTATATGCAGGGTTGCCAAAAACATGGACTTTATTTTTGTAAACAAGAAAAAACAAAACATGTGGGTTTTTCTTTTTTGTTAATAAAACCCGGGTTTTTATTTTTACGTTTTACTATTTTTTTTTTCAAAGTCTTGATATAAAAATATATATTTGAACTATAAACTAGTTAATATTAAGCCTATCGAAAACCTTCTGTTAAGTTGTACACTCTCTTAGTTTTTTCCGAATGAAATATTATTTTCATATTTTTTCGTTATGAGTTTCTCAACCTGCGTTTTGTAATTTTTGTGTGCATAATGTAATATACGTGCGTGCTTTGCGTGTGATATTTACGGAGACCGGAAGAAAAAAAAAATTCGCAGGTTATTCCGCGATAGGCTGAAACTCAAAATACATATATGCATTTCAAAAGCGGCTTTTGCTATTCGCTCACTGGTCGTCTGGACCAACTTTTCGCCAATGAGAAACCATCAACCAAAGAAATATCGAATCGCAAGCAAACGAGTTGAGAGGACTCGCAAGTCAGCAGCCAATGGACTAGCATTATTTGCCCGAAACCGCTTTTTTTCCCAGTTCCTAGTTATTTATGTTAAATTGTAATAAAACATGTTAATTATTTTATTTTTTTTTATTTTTAATAATATCGAGAGAAAGAAATCCAAACCAAAACACACGGGGTCGGGTGCATGTCTGTCAACCCTGATTCTATGGCCCTGCAGATTCTATAATCAGGCTCCAATTGAACCGCTCACGTTGAGATATTTTTTTTCCGGGTAGATTCAAACTATAGACGTTGGCGGCAAAGTTGCCACTACTTCGCTACCGGGGGCTTTCATTTCGCTCAAGGGTTTTTCGTCACTGTCGATTGTGTTCTGTTTTCCAGAGTTATTACTAGGGGCAGGCATTTTTCACGAATAAATCTGAACGCCTATTAGACTGCAACAAGGTATACCCGCACCAGAGGTTTCTTCCTTGTGATTGGCGGCCGTCTGCGAGAGAGGTCATTCCTTTGTTTAACCTAGCCACTGAGTACACGTTTGCTTCCGCAACTGAATAACTGTGATTGGTGTTGTAACAATCGACACGTACCTGAAAGAAACTCACCCAATCACGAAGCACAGACGATGCTACAGTGTTTTAACTTTCACCTAGTCTGGGAATCTTTTCGCGAAATATGTTTGGCCCTAGTTATTACTAGAGACCTGCAAAATTCGCGGATTAATTCGGTGATAGGCTAGAATTCAAACACATATACCTCTTAAATAATTTTGCTATTGGCTTACTGTTCACCTGGACGAATCTCAACCAGTTAGATATAAACCCTCAACCAAAGAAGGATCACAGACAAACCAGCTGAGACGACTTACAATTCGGTCGCCAATGAACTTGCGTTATTTGCCCGAGTGTACAGGGGTATGTGCAGTCTATCCTGAAAGCCATCGAAACCACGAATTTTTCAGGTCTCTAGATTACATTCCGCGTTTTCACACCTGGCGTAACCCCGTCGAAACAATACTGACGTTCTGTTACCCGGCAAAAATCATACATTCGTAGGAGCACTGTTGAGAGAATACTTGCGTGTCTGGGGTGGGTTCCCACTATCGGCACACAACTCACAGAAACTCTGTGCGGAAGCAAGCTCGTCCTGAACGGCCCTGGATGGCTTCTCTTGCAGACGGCCATCTGCAAAATGTCTTATTTCGCAGAATTTAAGGGAAAAAACATGCGATTTTGACAATTTCTTAAGATATCCGAGTGGTGTCTGTCTGCGAAAAGCATTTAAGAATACAATTAATGGCGGATGAGCAGTCCTGTTTCTATATCGTGGCCTTAGTGGAAAAAGTCGGTAAGTCCAATTTCTGGAAAAAGACTGTTAGTTCACTTACCAAGTTTTGCTTGCCTAGAATAGCGTTATAATGGACTTGCCGAAATAAAGCTAGAAGAAAACGTCCACAATCATTCATTATTTGGACTTCCAAACTTTTTTTTTTTTTTGGCGAAGATATTGCCCTTACAACTTCGTCTGAGAAGTTAACTCATTTTCACAAAAAAATGGACATGTATTTTTAAATGACAGAATTCCCAGGAATGAAACACCCGGTGCAGATTCTTGAAAGCAATTAATAGGCTAATAGCCTTGCGTTACATTCTTTATCTTCATTTCTCCGCCATGCAATGTTATGTTTACCGCTCATATCTCATAGTTACCACTTGCGCGATGGGAAGACAGCCTTGCGCGCGTAGCTAACACAGTTACGCCCCTGACTAGCTGTCTGTGTCAGAAGCTGAAGTCCGACCTACTGAATTAATATTGAACGAGGTCGTTCCTTTCAATCACCTGGGAAAAGGTTTCGCGCATCCCGTCTTGTGCGTCACAATGGTAGGTTTCGTCTCTGGGGCACTTTGTTTCGCTTTCCCGTTTCACTGAAAGAGTAAAAAAAAGTAAAAGTGGTTTTCTTTTATATATATATATATATGGTAATGTCCTTACTAGCTCTCTAGCGCGCGAAGTTACGGATAGCTTTTTTTTTCTACTCCCATCTCTGGCTCATCCCTACACCATCCCCCCCTCCACCTCCTTCACTCTCACGGAGTTATGAGAAGTTGTGGCTCCCCAGAGAGAAAACAACATCAGCATGAAAACTTAAATCGAGAATAGTAGCTGTACTTACTTCCTGAGGGAGTCAAGTAAAAAAGGGAACCTTCCTAATGATTAAAGCCACGATTATTCCGCGGGTTCATTTCACTCCAGGTTACACTGAGCTTGCCTGTACATAATGAAGCCTTTTGACTGTGCATAATGGGCGATAAAAAGTCGACATTTGGCGATATACTCGTGCGTCTGTTCATACTTACTTAATATAGAACATGCTCCATACCTCAAATTCCTGATTTTATTTATGAAATGACCTTGCATTAAACGAGACGTGAAACTAAATAAATAATTACTGACTCGTGACTAGAGACCGGAAGGCTTCGCTGATTCATTTCGGATTGGGCTAGAATTCAAACAACTTCTCCTCTCTGTGCAGTTTTTGCTATTCGTTATCACTATCAGTGTTATGGGAAGGACTCTGAGCCGGTGAGAGACCATAAACCAAGGAAGTATCAATCCGAAAAACTACCAAGTTGAGACGTCTCACAAATCTGCAACCAACGAACAGATGACATTTCTCTGAGTATTCAGAGGTGTTTAGAGACAGTCCTAAAAGTAAATGAAAACGCGAATTTTTCCGGTTTCTACTCGTGACACCTGTTAACTGCCGATGCTAATAGTGATTCGATACATCTTTTGTTGAGGGCTTCCCATTGGCCCAGTGTCCTTCAGGTGAACTGAAGCAGCATGAAGGTGCACAACTTTGGATTCCAGCCCCATCGCGAAATTAATCCACGGAATTTTTTTTCTTCCGATCTCTATAGTAATGAATGTTTGCAGTCTACCTTGCGACCGAAAGAAAAAGAATCGGCGAAATTTCCGCGTCTCTCAAGAAATGGCAGAGCTCGCAATGGTTCTCTGAACACCTAACCGGTAACTCAGTCGACGCGGGGTGAGGTTGGGGAGGGGAAGGGGGACAGGAAATAAACGAAGATGGATGAAGAGAAAAAAGTAGCGAAAACGAAACTCTGCGGGGACACAGCGCGGTGACTTTCTTTTCCCTCGTCGCCAGGTAATTCCGGCAGCGCGACCATAACCATACAGTATACACAACTTCGTCGCTGACCCCGTACGTGTGCGCAACGAGGCAACGCGACCAGTAACAACCTGGAGAAACCATGTCATGAAAAAAAATAATAACCCTCAGATATATGGTTCGCGCATTCGAGAGTGAATTTCACTCATGAAAGTTTCCGATGTTTCGGCGTCCCTCTGGCCGTTAGTGCAAAGTGGAGCTTTTTTTTTTTCAACACATTTTGATGTATTGTTCCTCTTGGCTGCACACAGGGCCATTTATTTATACGGCTTTCTCATAGTCCGCTACACAGGAAAAAGATTTATGTACAGATTCCTTTGGAAATCAGTTGCCAAGAAATAGTTCGGAAAACTACAAGAAAGATAATTTACCTTGTACAACACATGGCTATGGTTATTTTTGCATATATGAAATATACGGTTTTCGACATAATACTGAGTACGTCTAACGAAGATTTGTGCGTAATTTTATATATTTTAAATGATGTTTCATTCAATCATAATTTTTTTAAACCATGGAAAAGATAACTGAATATTCATTATTTTGACTTTCAGTTGTTTCATTGCGCTTATTGATGGCGGAGTTAATACTGAAAAAGCTATTCAGGGAACGGTTTACAAACAACTTTAACTAGTGAAGGTACTGGGACAACACAAAGCATTAATACCCGAGTAAGAATTAGAACTCAGCATTAATGCGAAAAGTATTTTATAGTGATACGGTTGTTTTAATTTAAATGTACTAATTTACAAATATCTGCAATTTAAATTAATTTTTATGTTCCATTTACAAAAAAAAATACAGTGAAGCACAGCGACACGACACCACTCTCCATGCCATATATGTAGAAATCGATGTATGTTAGTACTTTTGAAGGTTCATTTTCATTAGCATATTTTTTGATTGAATCAATAAACCCCATATAGGCAGGAGGATTCGAACCAACGACCTTCAGCGTCTTAACACGGCCGACCTTGAAAAGATCAAGTTGTTACATCTGCAGCGGTCAGCGCACTTTTAAGGTCACTACGCGTGTAAAAAAAAAATCCCCACGCATTGCTACATGGTTAGATTTTATAAATATTTTTTTTTTTTGGTATTGCCTATTGCCATTGTAGAAATTGCTTTATGTTAGTCCTTTTAAAGGTTCATTTTCATTAGCATATTTGATTGAATCAATAAATACCATGTAGGCAGGAGGATTCGAACCAACGACCTTCAGCGTCTTAACACGGCCGACCTCGGAGATGAAGTTGTTACATGTGTACGTACACACATGGCCGGGAAGGAGGGGGGGGGGATTGTTGACGGAGTCCTGACCCCCGCCAAGTGGCCGGCGACTTGCAGCTGCTCCCGACGGTCACTCCACAACTACTCCGAAGTAGGTCGCGTCGGTTTAAGGGGGGAAGGCCTTGGTTAATTAAGGGGCGGGGTGAAGAGCGCGACGCTAGTTGGTAGATTCCAAGAGCGCGGCATCACCTCATGGCACGGTCTTCCCCCTTCCGCGCGTGGGACGACAGTGGCATTCGGGCGGCAGCCAATAACATCGGCGGGGAAATAAAGTGTCCCTTGGTTGGTTGCTTTCGAGGATCTCCACAGGCTGTGTTTCACGCCTAAACATTACTCTGGAACACACGTATCGAACACTTTCATTACAGTTTAAAAAAAAAATTGGTTGTCTGTAAAGTCGGTTTACGGACGATAGTTTAACGTGACAACGTCATAACAAAACATTGATGAAATGATTGCATACTTTTATGAATAAAATTGAATCATTTTTATTGAATTATCATTATTTTGTATGGATACAAAGAAGGAGTGAAATGAAATCTACAATTTAATTGATAAATTCACTTTTATTTGCACTCATTAATTCAAATATGTTTATTACTTTCACGAAGAGATTATTTTAACTATAAGATTTATACATGTTTGCTATTTAACTTCTTTCAATCTGTGTTATTCTGTTAAGGATAGGACGATGATAGGAAAAGTAGGAAACGAATGGGAGTGTTTCAAGTTTAATGTGCCTCGAAAAAGTCAAATCGATGGTTGTTCCAATCGAGTGGAAAAGAGATAGATGCGGCGCAAGCGTACAATGAGCGTAACGGGACAAAGAGTCATCCTTTTTCGTACGTGCAACCGGCGTTCATCGATTTATTAGACATTGTCACGTCAAAAAAAATCCGGAAACAGAACTACTCACCCGCCCTCAGAGTAAACAGACACCGAACGGATATCTTGAGCAGTTTTTCAAAAACCACGTGATTTTTTTTTTCTTCCTGAAGCTGCCCGCACCGTATATCTCTCCCGGGTCCCGCCGCGAATTCGTGTGGAATGTGTGTGGGAACGGTAGTATTACAGACGTCTGCACATATTCGATGCGTGCTCCATTGCTGTGTATATTGTGACCTATAGGTAGGGACTGGAAAAATTCGCGGTTTCAATGACCACTAGGATAGACTCCACGATTCTCTATGTACTCGGGCAACTATCACCTGGTCATTGGCTACCGACTCGGGACACCTGATTACTGCGATTCTTATGATTCGATACTTCTTTTGTTGGAGTGTTTGCCATTGGCTCAAGAGTCCTTCAGGTAAATTGCGGTCCAATCACTGGCGCAGCATTAAGCTAAACGAGTTTGGATTACAGCCTGTCTCGGAAGGAATCCGCGAATTTTTCCGGTCTCTACCTATAGGTCCGCGAAAAGAGTTCCACGCCAGCTGCGTGTTAGAACACTGTTAGCATCGCCGCATGTTTCGAGATGGGTCGAAAGTGCGGAAGCAAACGCGTCCTGAATGGAAGAGGCCGAATGCAGGCGAGCGCCAGTCAGCACGGGCGTTCATAATTGCAGTCTACGCTGTGAATTTTTTTTTTTTTTTTGCAAACGGAACAGAAATATATCATGTAAACTTTCAGATATTTTCATTTGATACATTTACAAGAAAAAAAGCTGTACCTCAACAAAATAGTGTTCGGATTCTCACCCGGGCATTTATGCTATGTGTTTGTTGTCCCAGTAACTCCAAAAGTTAAAGTTATTTGAAGACCGTTCCCTGAAAAGCTTTTCCAGTATTAACTGCACACGTAATAAACATGATACAACAAAATAAAGTCCAATTATTGAATAATTGATTATCTGTTCTATGGTTGAATTTCGATTGAATGAAACATCAATTAAAATATACAATTATGTGCTAATTATCATAAGAAATACTTAAGTTGTGTCTGGAAAAACGTATTTAATAGATGCAAAAATAACAATAGCCATGTGTTGTACAAAGTTACAATATCTTTCTTATAGTATTACTAGCTGCCCGACCCGGCTTCGCACGGTTGTATTTATGGGGGGGAAAATGAGACCAAATCTCCTATTTACAGTTATAATAAATGAAATAAAATGAAAATTAATTAATTTTGACAAAAACTTAATACAATGCTTTGTAATGTACCGAAGAAAAAACGAATAGCACCGATGGTTTCCCGACTCTCGAGCACGCAACGTTGTCATGGAGACGAAGTGCCCACTGTTTCCCGGGCTTAAACACCAATCAACATTGATGATCAGTTTATTATTAATTATAAATTATTAAGACCATTGATCGAAATAAAAACTACCCTATCTCTCAAGTTGGAAACAATTACACATAAATGCCAATTTTCATCGAAATCGGTTGACTTGGTAAAGAGTTCACTGGACCTTTTTAGAAATCAGATGTAGTTAGTAATTGTGATCTTAATTTGAATAATTTATATCACTTTCAAATCCCGACCGACTTTGTTCTACCAGTGTATAGTTATTTACCTGAATATATCTAAAAATTGGTGGTCTGTATTTAATGAGTGATGAGGACTACACTAACAATGAAATAGTCGTTGCCATGGAGACGAATGAAGCATCAACAATGCTACAGCCGTTGCCGTGGTGATTTTCTGCCAACTCATACATACATCACATTAGAAAACTCTAAAATTATCAGATTAAGACCATTAATCGAAATAAAAACTATCCTATCTCTCAAGTTGGAAAAAATTACACATAAATGCCAATTTTCATCGAAATCGGTTAAGTGGTTTAGGAGTCCATTGAGGACAAACATTGTGACACGAGATTTATATATATTAAGACTAGCTATTTCTTGGCAACTGGTTTTCAAAGGAATCTTTTGTAAAAGTAAAAAAAAAAAAAAAAAACAATTTTGTTCCGTGTAATGAACAAAAAATCAATGCCCCTTTGAATTATGCATATTTCGAAAAAAGATTCCAAGATTAGTTACGAGTTAAAACACTGTAGCATCGTCTGTGTTTCGTGATTGGGTGAATTTCTTTCAGGCGCATGTCGACTGTTACAACGCCAATCACAATGATTCAGTGCGGAAACAAACGCGTACTGAGTGGCTCGGTCGAACAAGGTAACGACTTATCTCGCAGACGGCCGCCAATCACCCGTGTGCGGGTGTACCTTGTTGCAGTCTAACAGGCGTTCAGATTTATACGCGGAAAAATGCCTGCCTCTAATTATAATTCTCAAGTATGCCACCCCCTCCTTACCTCACGTATTTTTTTTTTCATTCAAAAACGCATTATTTTGCCAAGTCACTGAACAATATTGAGGAAGCCATCTATTTTTAAGCTCCGCGTGACGTGCGGAGAAAAATAGAAATCAAGCGATGCGTTGGCCAACCGCCTCAAAGACGAAGCCGGGCGTGACGGGAGACGCGACGGCCTTCGTCGGCCCAGTCGATGGCGTCAGCTGCTTTCAGGTTTTTAGGCATTACGCGCCGCGCAGAATCCCCGGCCACAATAGACAGTCGCGGAAAGGTCGGAGATCAGGGGTGTTCGGCTGGTAATGCGCGCGATCATCGGCCGCGAGAAAATTGCATCATCCCAAACCGCGAGAGAGGAAACTTTTTAGATAGGTTTTTATTCCTGGTACATGGCGTGGCTTCGGGATTGCCACACGTGCGGAAAAAGAGGGGGGGGAAAAAACCATCTTCCCCTCAAATCAACAACACTCGGAAATTTTGGATGGTTTTGCGTGTCCTTAAATTATCCCATTTGTTCGCTCATTACATGATTCTTACAATGGGGAAAAATTTTGACTTATATTAATTTAATGGACAGCAGAGATGACTGCACCAAACACACGGAGAACACGGCAGATGATGCCAAAAATGTTTAATTTCTGAACAGCACAAGAGAATCTCGTGGAAGGAATTTAGTGAGAAAAAGAAATTGCACAACACATACGAACACAATGGGCTGACGACGGATTTTTCAGCAGTGTTTTCCATGGCTGTTTTTTTGTTTTGTTTTTATAAGCTTTTCTTGTTTACAACAGTCTAGTCTTTGTCCGTCTGTTCTGTGTAATTTTTTTTTCAGACTAAATTCCTTCCACTTGAAGCCCATGTGCTGCAATGTATTTAACATTTGACACCAGCTGATTTTGGTGTGTTCTCCGTTGTGTTCATGTATTCATCTCTGCTGTCCATTCTATGACAGGAATGGCTAATGCCCATTAAATTTATTATTTTTTTTTCAAGAGAATATCCTACGGATGTTCCAATATAAGCTATGCATATTACGATTTATTGGAAATTTCGCGACCAAATATGTGCTGCACGTTGTCATAGTCGTAATAATATATAAGGCATTTGTTTACAGTTGTAACATTTTGTTTGACTGATCACTCACTCATAAGTTTACATTCTTTGTGCAGCCCTACACTAAAATTATACTTTCTATCCTACAAAAAAAAATTATTTGTTTGGGTACGAGCCACTTCAAAGTTATGTTGATGCCAACAATTTTTTTTGTTTGATTACAATAAATTCAAGATTGCACTCTAATTTAAATAGTGAAAAATAGCTTTTTCAATGACGAAGTTAGTTTCTACTGCTATTAACCTCAAATAAATAATTATATCGAAATGAACCAACATGTAATAGAACATTTTACTAGTTCTAAACATGAAATTGTTGATTTAATTTAGATATATGTTCAACTTGAACAAAAAAAATAGGAATTGGTAATATTTAGTTTTGCTATGAAGAAAGTGTTTTTACAGGGAAAACAGAGTATTCAATTTATTTTTATTTTATTATTTTACGTGGTGAAAATTCATTTATAAAAGTATGCAATTCCCAACGATGAATAATAGACAACCTGAAATACAACTTTTCGAGCTAATGAAGATCCCCTGGAAATGCTCGGAAACCGGTAACTCCCTGTGTTGGCAGTTTTTCCTAGTAGCTAAGATTTCACATGATTCGGTTCTTGTCTTGCCCGCGGGTTTTCTCCATTAGCTCAGAGTGCTACGGGGCGTGTGAAATAAAAACTTTCCAGCGATCGTGAAAGTTACCAAAAAAAATTTCGCGTTAGGCGTGAGGTTCGGAGTGAGTACGTAGCATTGCAAACCCTTAAACCTCGCTGCGGTCAAAATCGACCAAGTACGAACACACAGTAACTAGAGTCCATGGAGGTTGTAAGTTACTGGGTGGGTATGAGCAATCTTTGCCATGTCAATGGAATTTTTAGTCGAAATGATGAGAACTACGCCTCCCCCCCCCCCCCAACACACACACACACGCACCCTTTTGAAGCGAAAACGCGTATTCGCTTGTTGCAGTGACGGTCGGTCAAACCTCCTTGTGTGACAAAATACCTTCAGATTTGAATCGCTAGTAACCACGAGGGACACCTAAGATGTACATCAAGTTCTGTCCCTGCCCGAACACGCCCGAATATTCACCTTCGGCCAACCTCGGGTTCATTTATATATATATATATATATATATATACATATATATATCTGTTTATTTTAATGTAACTATACTAACCTAACTAACCGTCCATAGTGTTTTAAAGTGTTTTAACGTAGCTAACCTAAGCGACCACTTTTAATATTTGAATTCATTTTTCCTGCGAAAAAATAAATAAAAATCCCGAGGTTGGCCGAAGGTGAATATTCGGGCGTGTTCGGGCAGGGACAGAACTTGATGGACATCTCAGGCTTCTCTAACCACGAGACTAATAATGCGTCAGCGACGACTGAGCGCACAACGGATGGATCGTGTCTGTGCGTGTTTTGTTTCGCCTGTGACGTCATCGCACCAGTGTAGGCGCATGCGCGTGAAGGTTAAGAATTGGCTGGAGGCATTGATTCCGATGCCTTTGCGAATAGCTTGCAGTGAAGTACCAGGACCCAAAGTGAAACTATCTAAATATTCGCCGGAATATATAAGTAAAAATATGTATTAAATCGAAAATTAAACATGATTAATGATGTCTTATGTGTAGAGACCTGCAAAATTCGCGGTTTCGATGGCCTTCAGGATAGACTGCACATACCCCTGTACGCTCGGGCAAATAACGCAAGTTCATTGGCTGCCGACTTGTAAGTCGTCTCAGCTGGTATGTCTGTGATTCGATCCTTCTTTGGTTGAGGGTTTATAACTGGTTGAGATTCGTCCAGATGAACAGTAAGCCAATAGAAAAATTATCTAAGAGGTATATGTGTTTGAATTCTAGCCCATCACCGAATGAATCCGCGAATTTTGCAGGTCTCTACTTATGTGATTCGTAGGGACCGGAAAAATTCGCGGGTTCAATGACCCGTAGGATGAACTCCATAGTTCTACGTACACTCGGTCAAATGCCACCCATTGATTGGCAGCTGTCTTGTGAGACGTTCCAGCGAAGCAGCCTGTGATTCGATAAAGCTTTGGTTGGGTGTTTCTCATTGGTCCAGAGTCATCCAGGTAAGTTGTGAGCCAATAGCAGAGGCAGCACTAAGGTATAACGATTTGTATTTTAGCCTATCGCGAAATGAACTTGCGAATTTTTCCGGTCTCTAGTGATTCGTGAATATGTTCGTAATAACGAGAAAACTCAAGTCAGAGGTAAGATCGCGTCGAAAGGAGTCCAAAAAAAAAAGGCTTAGTAAGTCCAGTGACAAGCGAATGCAAGAGCTACAGCGCAGCGTCGAAAATGAAATTAAAATCCCGACGTTTTCACGAAAAATCTAGGCGCGTACCCGAACTTCGCCTGTCATGAGATACGTGATTTTTTTTGTGTAGAACTGCGTAAATATTCCTCCCCCCCCCCCCTCCCAAACACACCCTTCCGGGCCTGGATAGCACTTTTTATTGACCATAATGAAGTTTAACGCTAATTCCTTTGTTTAGCAACACTCTTTTTCATGACATTTTTTTTTACGATTCTTCCTAGCAAGTTCCTTTCAAGCTATTAAAGAAACGTATAGCATGTCAGCCTTTGTGAAGTTACGGCTTGTTTTGCTAACCAGCGTGACTACGATCTTACTGAACAGACGCCTACTCCAACACCTCTATAATAGAATCATGTGATTTGTAACACTGAGAACACAGGCTACTCCAGAAAGGTTTTCAGTGGAGGGCTACCGCACAGGGAAATGTGCAGTTGCAAAGGTTTTAATTTTTTTTAAGTACAACATCTTAGCTCTCAGTATACGTTTTTTTTGGAGGGAGTAAAGCGACAGAAGTCGAGGAACGGAAATATGTAACAACCACGGTGCTACCATCTGTAGCGGAGTGCGCAAACAAAAGCAGTATTTTAATGAAATTCATTGTCGTAAAATTGGGTCCAAAGACGGGGTTTAGTAATTTTTCAAGTATTTTTTCGCTTTCATCGGAGCCGTTTTCATTATGCAGTTTAAAATTTCGGCCTGGTAATCGAATGATTCGACAGTCGACGTAGCTGCTCCGGCAGCTAATTCTAGCGGCGGGTGCGGAAACTACGTGTGATTCGCGTCCAGAAACGTATTTGAAAACACAATCAGCGTATATTTATCACGCTCGGCACTATTTTAAAGAATTCTGTATGATAAGTGTATTTGCAACATGAGGACGCATGAATTTACTTGTTACAGAGCTTAGAAACATCTCTGGCGAGTATGCGGTATGCGTTTTTTTTTTCCTCACGACCTTCCTGTGTATTTCTATTTACAGCGGGAGCAGGACCTTTGAATATACATACTGTATAGAAGTCGCGAGTGGATAGGATTTACTCTACGTTTTTCAGGAGCGTATGATGAGCAGCTTGGGAACTTCACCGCTGCAGGCGCTGCCGTAACGCCCCGTATCGTCTTAGTTGCTATTTACACGTTAGAGCGCAGCCCTGTCGCCCGCTGTCAATCCTCGCACCCCTCACCAATCATTCACTGCAGCTCAACGTCGTTCTGGGGGAGGGGGAAGGGGTGTTTGAAGAGTTCGACACTTGTCCGCTAGGGACCACCACAAGTCGATGCCCTAGAGATGGTGGCGATTGCAGCGGTGAATTAACCAACTACCTCAAAACCGTATTAGAAATTTTAACCTGGGCTGGCGACTTCTATACAGTATATATATTCAAAGGCAGGACTCAGGACATTTGGCTATCATGATCTTCTTGTGCACTTGTTTGGTTTAATTTAGTGAGTAAGTTTGCATGAAATTAAACACGAGTGTACGCTCCAACTTAAAAATTATGAAATTAAATCTAGGGGTGTCGCTCGATTGCGGAAACGAAACAGCTTTCACGACTAACGGTGCGCGAGAACGGAATGCAGTAGACGTGTTTTCCTGCTATCGGGTGACTTTACGACTTCCACCGAATTATTGGGTTAGAGTTGTCGGAATTTTTCCTACCGCCTATGACAGGCGGGTTTCCCCCAGGTTATCCCAGTATTTCCCCCCTGACTGGTGCATTCCTTATCTTATCCAAGCTAGGATCTCGACTGGAGCTGACTCCACACTAAAGACAGAAATATTTAGGTAGGGTGTATATTGACCAAATATTTTGTTGTGAGCAGAACACTTCAACCCCCCCCCCTCTCCACAACCCTTTTTTTTCTCCCCCATCAAAGTGTAAGTACTACGCTGGCTCATTTATCTGATAAACAGAACAAGTTGTATTCAGCAGAGGTGAAATACGGCAATAAACACATTGGTTTCGGCCCAAGTGCACGCCTTGATTACTGGACTGTTTAAAGTAAAGTCGCGATTCATTTCGCGTTTTATTTTCACTTCAGGCAGGACTTAACTCTGTGGTGTTATGGAAGAGAGGGTTAAGTCAAAAACATCCAATTTTAAGAGAGGTGGAAGAAAGTTTAATATTATTTTCACGATCAAATATTAGTCGTTATATTATTAATTACTGATACCTTATTCAGGCAACACAAAACTACAAACCATATAAAGTGTCAAAAGGCATATCCTTCAAATAATCCTTGACTTTCTTCCACCTCTCTTAAAATTTGATGTTTTTGACTTAACCCTCTCTTCCATAACACCACAGAACTGTCTTATACACACTCGATAAGGCTGATCAGCCGCTGTTTTAAAATACAGAATATTTGCGAACTTTTCAAATTAAGAACACACACAAGTCGAGATATTCAAGAAGTTTTGCGTGATCTCGTATACGAAAGGGGTCAGTGTGTTATATTATTTTATTACGTCATGGTTGATACCAATTTAGGATTAGCTTTTTTTTTTTTGCGGAAAGATTTCGAGAGCAACTGGGAGTCAAAACACTGTAGCATCGTCTGTGTTTCGTGACTGGGTGAGTTTCTTTCAGGTGCATGTCTACTGTTAGAACACCGATTACAGTAATTCTGTTCGGAAGCAAACGCGTCCTGAGTGGCTCGGTCAAACAGGGCAACGACTTCTCTCGTAGACGGCAGCCAATCACAAGGAAGAAACCGCTAGCGCAGGCGTACGTGATTGCATTCTAATGGGAGTTTATGTAAATTTTTGTTTGCGAAAATGCCTGCCACCATTAAATGTCTTGGAAAAATATTCATAATAATAAATTCTATAGCAAATTTAACCTTCACCAGTTTGGTGAAGTGGCATTCCTCCCGTTGCTTCGCTTTTTGGGAGCGAGTATTTTTCGCCTAATAGTCATAGTTATGTTTTAAATGGGAAGCAAAGAGCTCACAATGCCTCGCTTTCAAACGACTTTTTTTTTATTTTTTCATGGACGTTACTTACTACGCCCAGCTGAAAGTGAGTCCAACAGTCAAAGATACAAGGAATAGCTACAGTAGGTACTTCAAGAGACAACCTGTCATGAAACATGTTCAAAAATGCAATCTATAAATTAAATCTATAAATTAAAGAATCGGTGCTAATTTCTCACCTCGGGAATTCCCTGATAGAAAAAAAAAGTAAAAAAAAATTTCAGAAAACTAAACATCCTAGCCTTTTTTTTAGATAAGGAGTTTTTCCTTTAATCAGCAGTTTTGAAAATCAAGAAACAAGTAAACAATCTTGAGGGGGAGATATAGGACCAAAAAGACGCCATTTTTATTTCAAAAGTTTTTATACCATTAGTATTTTTTAACGTTTAAATTTTAAAAACATAAAACAGGTATCAGAGATTTAGTTAGTTCAGTAACAGTTTTATTAAAGTAGCAATGATTAAAAAAATTAATTAAATACTAAATGCCTGTTTTATTCACAGATGAGGCTGTTTGTAGAATCTAGTCACTACAAAGGCATTAAATTAAATTATTTAGAGCCTATTATTCTTTATTGAAATGTTTTTTTTTTTACTAAACGAATTTAAAATGGTTATGGACTTAAAATGTTTAAAGCCAAGATAGCGAATTTCGTTTCGTATCTCTCCGCCTTCACGAGGATGACAAAGATGGAAAAAAAAAATATATATATATATATATATTTCCCCTTTCATCTGCCGTCGTCAGAGCGATGAGCAGCGGAACCTTGCGACAGTAATTAGCAACCCGAGACGGCTAATTGCGAGCGATAATCAACCCGCGGCGGACAACACAGCCGTCATTAGCGGTCATTACCAGCCGAGGGCGAATCTTGTTTTCGGGGCGCGGGAGGAGGGGGTGAAGTTGAGGAAGGTCTGCACGAGGAGAGGAGAGGGGGGAGGTAAGGAAAAGGTGTTGTGGACCAGAGGAAGTGTGCTCAAACATTCCTGGGCGCCTGTAGGTACTCGTGGACCTAGAAGTTGTCGAGAGACGGCATGCTGTTACGCAGTTCAAGTCACTTAGGTCCGTTCCACTATGGCACGGGACCGGAAAAATTCGCGGGTTCAATGACCTCCAGGATAGACTCGACTTCACTCTACACACTCGGGAAAATACCACCTGTTCATTGGCTGCTGACTTGTGAGTTGTCTCGACTGAGTGTCTGTGATTCGACACTTCTATGAGTGAGGGTCTCTAATTGGCCCTCAGTCCTCCAGATTAACAGTGATACAGTGGTAGAAGCAGCACTAAGGTATAATTATTTGAATTGTAGCATATCACGAAATGAATCCGCGAATTTTTCAGGTCTCGACCTATTTATAATGCTTCCAAATCATACGATGGTCAGAATTTATATTAATAATCAAATTAAACGACAAGGTTGTAATAGAACACTAGTTATTATTGCACTTAAAACAATTTTAAACTTATTTATAACATTAACAAACAAAATTCTGTACTTTTACAATAGAATCCTTTGGAAACCTGTTGCCAAGAAATAGTTCGTAACACTACAAGAAAGATGTTGTCAGTTTGTACAACACATTATTTTATATTTTAATTGATGTTTCATTCAGATATAATTTTTTTTTTTAAACCATGGAAAATATAATCGTATATTCAACAATTTGACATTATTTTGTTGTATCATGCTTATTAATGTGCGAAGTTAATACTGGAAAGCTATTCAAGGAACGGTTTACAAATAACTTTAACTATCGTAGGTACTGGGCCAACATGAATGTCCGGCTAAGAATCCGCACCCAGTATTTTATAGTGATACAGTTGTTTTCATGTAAGTAAAAGTAAAAAATTTACATTTATCTGTAATTTTACATGAATATTTATGTCCCATTAAAAAAAAAAGTACAGTGCATTCACACGCAAGTTGGCGAACCAGCTTTACTCCATCGACTCTCTCCAAACGCAAGCTGCTTATCCTGTGACTGTATATATGACGAGAATGCACGTGACGAAAAGGACAAAACAATTGCCAATCGTCAGTTCTGCTGTGTCGCGGAAGGAAAACATGTTTCGCAGTTGGCATCACTCTACCCGCTGCAAGGACGGCATCTCTCCTGAAAGATAGCGCACGTACGAGAAGGAAAAGTTGATCATACAGAATGTACAGCACGACCCACGATGTGCTGAAACATCGTCAGGAATAAAGTTTTTTTTTTTTTTTTTGCAGAATAATTCTAGCGTACATGTAGAACGGGGCTCGCCTGGCCAGTGGTGTATCTTTGTCAAGTTAGGCGACGCACACTGGTGCGGTATCGCCTCTAAGCGCAAAGGGCCACTATGGGAATTGAGAGGTGACCATAACATTACGTGGCAGAGAATTGAGGATAAAGGGTAATGCTATCAGGAATACACATCGGATGTTTCAAGCCTAAAAAAATTAATCTGAAAACACGCGGTTTAGCCGTTTAATAAATGTCCTACAAATACAAATAAAAAACTAAAAAAGGAATCCGAACTACTCATTCATCCTCGGCGTATTTTTAAATGCTTTTCGTACACAGACTCCACCCGGATATCTTGAACAGTTTTCAAATCGCGCGGTTATCCAAAGCTCTGCACATCTTATGACTGTCCATGTAGTCGGGGTCCCCGCCAACTCGGGCACACACACGGTGCGCAGAGCTTCAGAAAAAACAACGCGATTTCAAAACTACTCAAGATATACGAGTAGGGCCTGCTTACGAAAAGCATTTAAGAGTTCGCTGAGGGCCGAAAAGTACTTTTGATTTCAGATTAAGTTTTTAAACTATATTTTTATAAGAGAAAAAATGGCTAAATAGCGTGTTTTCAGAGTAATTTTTAGACGTAAAAAAACCGTTACAGATTCTTGAAAGCATTTAAGGGGCTTGCATTACGCCTTTATCTTAATTTCTCCGCTATATAATGTTACGATCACCGCTCAAATTTCACAGCTGTCCTGTGACGACGAGAAGACTGCACGCCTTGCGCTTAGAGACGACACCGCGCTAGAAATACCAACGAGCTAGAAAACCCGCCAGTGACTGAGCGATCGAGTCACTTTCAGTTGGCTCAAGACTAGCAGAGCCACGCGCCAGCCCGTTTCATTTTTATTTTCCTTGTGTTTAGTTTTCTGTGAAAAATGGGTACATTAATGAGAAAAAGGGAGTATTCAATAGTTATTAGAATGCAAATAAAGGTGTTGGCCAATATATTATAGATGTTAATTGATATTTTCATGATTTCTTAATACAAAAACTTTCAAAAAAATTCATTTTCTCATGCAATGACGCGACTTCAACGGAATTCTATCATTAGAATTTATAAAACTAACTCGAGAATATCACAATTTCTTAAGGCATATCACCAAAACATTCGTCCAAATTTAAGTTCAAGTTTGGATTAAAAACTTTTTGTTTTAAACTGTTTATCCTTCAAATTTTTCGAGGAATGGCTATTCCATACCTCTCGGGCCCCCAGATATTCGGTGCCACGCGCAAGAGAAAATGGCCCGCCAAATCTAGGGCCCTCCCACTGATGTCTTTATGATGTCGTTAAATTCGCGAAATTTACGGGTCTCTATGTATCTCAATATGAATGCGTTTGCAGACAGTTTTGACTCATTTACCATCTCCAGCGTGTTTCGGACCATTGATTAATAATGACACGACACAGAACGAATCTTGTCAGAAAATAGCTGCTGAGAACATTCACGTGTGTGTTGTTTGAACACATGTGTGCCAACAAACACGGTCTTTCCATAAAAATTATTTATGTGTAACATCTTACTCTCGGTACACGGCATTTGGTAACAGTAGTTTCGTGAATGGAACGGAAGTGGTATGGAACGGAAATGTGTAACCACGGTGCTGCCATCTGTGGAGGATGGCGCGAGCCAAAGTTCACAAAGCCAAAGGAAACCCTTTTCAGTACCTACTAACTGTTTAATTAATTCTAACAAGATGGGCAGCATTTCAATAAAATTCCTCGTCGAAAATCAAGTCCAAAGCTGGGCTTCAGTATTTGTCTCTTTTTAATATTTATTTAGTATCTATTTGTATTTTATCAAAGCCGTTTCACTATATAATTTAACCCTATGGTCTGCAAATCGAATGATTCGATAGTCGAAGTAAGTAGTTGCCCCGGCGGCTAATTCTAGCGGCGGGTGCGGATACTACGTGTGATTATCGTCCAGAAATTTAGCTGTAAACACAATTTTCGTATTTTTTTATATATTTTTTTAGTTTCCGAAGTAATGTAAATAACTCAAATCATGTTTGTTTTACAACACATATATGAAACCGATGCAAATATGACTTCGACAGATGTTATTACCCTACAAACATATTTCTATACACTTGGAAAGATTGCTGGATAGTCACACGTGAATCCATTCGCTGGTTCCAAACTCGCTCACGCTAATTACTCTCATAAGTAACACGCTACTCGCCTTATCCTTGACAGTGAATTTTAAGCTTACCTACTTTACTTTTCCTGCTGTTTGCTTGCCAGCGGTGTTTTCTTTTTTTCCTTAAAACGTAGACATCTCGGTGGGGAGTGGGGAGGCAATTGAAGGAAGTACGTAAAAAAATATCATATAAACATTACAGATATTGTTTTCATTTTATTTGAGATAAAATATAACGAAGGGAAAAAAAGTGAATAATTTCAAGAGATGAAACATAACCACGCGCTGAACCTTTTGCAAGAGGGTGAGTTAGTGACAACATGCCTCTTCAACATCCGTTATTTCCTCGTCGATCTGTAGCAACTAACATCGTCCAATACCTACAACCAAACCCTGAAACAAAAACTGAGGCTTCGTATAATTGAATATTGATTTTCCGGCTCTTCTGACACTTGTTCGCAAACGTAAGTCTACTCAATATTTCACTAGTTTTCTCTCTCCTTCTCTGGACCATCCCTGTTCTGAAACGAATTGAGAGTGGGTAAAGGGAGAAAATCCTCCTCCACCCCCCCCCCCCCGGAACTAACAAATGGGCGCCACGCAGACGCCAGGGGAGGACAAAATAAAAAAATACAGTCAAATTTCTGCCTGTCGTTTGGACGACAAATGAAAAAAGAAACGACTGCAAAAATACGACAGTTTTCATCCTCCAAATTTCATGTCAAGACGTAAATCTTCGCCGGGATTCCACTACAGCGCCGATATATACGTACAGCAGTTAATCGTAGAGGTGTAAAAGTAGGTAACGAAAAAAAGCGTACCCGTATGTATTCGTTACTATAACAATTAGTACTCGTTACTATCGTATCGTTACGTAACTCGTTACTTCTGATACCGCATAACATGCTATGTTATGTTGCAGCAACGAATCGAGTCGTATTGCGTACGCGTACAGTATGACGTCGCGTAAATAATAATAAATAGAATATAAACAATTAACAATATTTGATAATTAACAGTTTTTGTTAACCAAGAAACAATTAAATCTCATTAGAGCGGTTTTATTATATTATCTCTTTTAAGATAAAAAAACAACAAAAAAACGTGAAAATACGCGATTATAAAAAACAAAAACATACATATTTCTAATTTGTAGAAAATACTTTCTTATAAACAGTAAAAAAACTTGGACGACGAATTTCTAAATTATACTTTACTTAATAAACAAACATCGTTCTTTGTAACGTAAATTCATCGAATATGCGCGCGCATGCGTAAAACATACGAAAAATGCGAGTAACGAAATGCATTCGTGTGTAACGTTTCGTTACTCGTTACTAGATGTCACACCCGTTACTCAGTACCGAATACATACGGTTTGCTACAGCTCTAGTTAATCGACCTTGAACTTCTTCCTCATCGGTCAGCTTTGACAGACGATTCGTTCTATTTGTGTGCACGCCTGCAAAGCGAATATCACACCAATAACAGCTAGCTGTCTCACAAAGCCGGTCCTCCACAAAGAATTCAAACAAGAACTATACAAGCTCACGTCGTACGAAAACACTTTACTGATGATTTACGAATTCGAAAAAAAAAAAAAATAATAACATGTGCTTTGTTTTTAAGGCAGTTAAACATAACAGGTGTGCAGGTTTCGTTGAATAGAACTAACTGTTGCCTACTGGAAGAAACAGGTGGCGCTGTACGAAACCTGTTTTGCTGGTAGGAAGTGGTTTTAAATACTCACCTCAGGCTTAATCCCTCGGAAGGTAATCCTTTCTGCGATGCTGACTTGGAACGTGCAGTATTTCTGATGATCACTGGCTTGACGCGTTCAAACTGTCACTCGCCCGCACGGGTCAAAAGGCACGCCGGAGAGAGAAAGAAAAAAAAAAAGAAACACGCTATGGCCGCGGCGGTGGATCCCTCCCGACCAACATAAACAGGAGCCGACCTGCACCGTCCCAGGCGCACTGACAGACTGAGAGCTGCTCGCCCGCCCCTCCATCTACCGGCCGGCTTTCAAAACACGGGCCGTGCCGAGCCGAAGTGCGCAGACGACGCGTTTTCGTCCCGCCGCGCAGGCGGCGTACCGGGCGCGCCCCGCTCTCCCTCCCCCTCTGCGGGCGACTATCTCTCTTTCCTCGTCGCACGCCTGGGGTCGACAGTCGTTCGGGCTCTCTCGTGTACCATGTAGTGACCGCGTGCAGTGGCGAAGCCAGGGTGTGGAGGAGGGGGGGGGGGGGGGTGTTTAGGGGTTCAAACCCCCTCCTTAGCACCAAATCTTTAATTAAATTTCGAATTCATCACTCAAACAAATTTCATATTAAAAATTAATAAAATTTTTACCATTACAATATTTAAATTTAAGTACCGAAAACTGCTAAAATAGCACTATTTTACACCTTAAAATCCAGATTTTCCCGGGGGGGGGGGGGGGAGGGCATGCCATACACACGAGTGACGTCAACCCAATCCCCACCCTACCACGAAATTTGGCTTCTGTAGTTCCCAATTGAAAATACTTTTTTTTTTTACTATGGAATTTGAGAGTTTTTGTTTTGCATAGCCTTATCCAGTTCAAAACGGGAAAATTTTTCGGAATTCAATGTATTTTATATCGGAGGATGGATCCCAGTGCCGGTGCTTTTCATTTTTATGTTTTTTTTCGTTTGTCTATTGTTCTGTTAAAAATATGGACGATCATGGGAAAATTAGCATTAATATTTCTTAGTATTTTGTTACTTAATGTGCTGGTAAATACCAACCACGTATAATACCGAAAATCGTATCTTAATAATTAATAAATTAAATTATTATATATTAAACTGCCTCGAGGATAATTTATCAGGAAAGAATATCAAAATATCCTAAGATAAAATAGCGACGCCGACATCTGAATATAAGTTCCAAAAAAAAAATGTCTGAAAGAGTAAATTTTTATTTTCGAATTTTCCGGGGGAAGGCCTCAAAAAAAGTAAATAGCCCAGCGCCCTGAAAAGTCTAGGGCCACTGCTGTCGGTTCATGGTGCCTTATAACAACAAACAATAACAAAAGGAATAACATAATTTAAAAAAATAAATTTTCACCAATGGCACTTGGCTTGGGAAAAGGAAAAAAAAAAGGAGGAATGGAGGGAAGGGTAAACTTCCTTCCCTTGCCAATCCCTAGGTAAGCCCTTGCTGGTTTAATCTTAGCTAACGCGTAAAACATCCCTTATGAGTACCTAGTGATAGGAAGTTAGTAAAGACACCAATCTCTACCATAAATGCATGTTAGCGATCAGTGATCTTCACAAACAGAAAATATTATTTGCAAGTTGATCTGGTGACAATCAAACTAGCTAACTTTCCCCTACACTTGTGGTATTAAAATTCGAGGGGGATGGGGAAATGGGAGAGAAAATGTAAACACATGATTTTAATGATTGGCTGTTTGCATGCACCACAAAAAAAAATTTCGTTCAGCCAAGAATCAATTCACATTTTGAGTATTCCGAGTCACGCACGCGGTCATGTGTCTACGCGAACGGAACGGTGGATGCCGGGAAGTGTTCTAGAAACCCCCCCCCCCCCCCCCGGCAACCAGCAGTCGAGGACCGGCAGCTAGGGACAGGAAAAATTCGCGGGTTCAATGACCTGCAGGATGAACTCCATAGTTCTACCTACACTCGGTCAAATGCCACCCACTCAATATTGGCTGCTGTCTTGTGAGACGTCCCAACGTAGCAGCCTGTGATTCGATAAAGCTTTGGTTTGGTGTTTCTCATTGGCCCAGAGACATCCAGGTGAGTTGTGAGCCAATGGCAGAGGCAGCACCGAGGTATAACTATTTGAATTTTATCCGGAATTTTTAGCGGAATGATATCGCGAATTTTTTCGGTCTCTACCGGCAGCGCATCGTCGCAAGGACGGCGGGGCAGTTTCCCTTGTCACCGTGACCTTTGAATATATATACTGTATAGAAGTCGCCAGCCCAGGTTAAAATTTATAATACGGTTTTGAGGTAGTTGGTTAATTCACCGCCGCAATCGCCACCATCTCTAGGGCATCGACTTGCGGTGGTCCCTAGCGGACAAGTGTCGAACTCTTCAAACACCCCTTCCCCACCCTCCCGTTGAACGAACTTGAGCTGCAGTGAATGATGGATGGGGGGTGCGGGGAATGACAGCGGGCGACAGTGCTGCCCTCTAACGTGTAAATAACAACTAAGACGATACAGGGCGTTACGGCGGCGCACTGCAGCGGTGAAATTCCCAAGCTGCTCATCATACGATCCTGAAAAACGTAGAGTAAATCCTATCCACTCGCGACTTCTATACAGTATATATATTCAAAGCCACGACGCAGGAGTCCAGAGGCGCGTCCTTCGTAACTCCTGGCAGTGGCCGTAGCTGAGGTGACTGGCGGCCCCTGGCCAGAATTGAAAATTGCACCCCCTCTTTGATTAAACCAGAGGGGGGGGGGGTGGTTCAGTAACGCGAAACCGTCGTGGCTCCGGCGATTTATCCCACTTACCCCCCCCCCCCAGGGGGGAGGGCCATCCCTGCCTCCCCGCTTGCTACGCCATTGACTCCTGGTGTCAAATCCTCACCGTGTTTGTTAGAATAATAATTGTGGATCTCCAGTGTGAACGCCCTCCCCCCGCTGTGTCGTGTACTTCATTGTTTAGTTTTATCGTCCACGTGAATTATTAAATATTTGTTTTATCTTTCAAGTCAAGAGTGTACGCACGATTTCGTACCCGAGATTCGTAAAAAAAAAGAAAGGGGGGGAAGGGGATTATTAGAACCACTTTGCCTGCTGATTGTTTTACAAATTATTTCCTTTTTTTTAATTTTTTTTGTGGGGATGATATATTTTTGTAGATTTTTCTTTTTATGATTTCCGGGAAAATGATATATATCTCCCTCCAATTTTCCCTCCCCTTGCGAAGTGCGAATATTTCCACTCACCCATTTCAGTTTTTTTTTAATTTCAGAAGGGACATTTTTTTTAATTTTTTTTTTTTGTGAGTCGAGGAGGGAGGAGAAACTGTATTATTCCAATGAATTGATAGAATTAGTTGGTAACCTCCTAGTGAAACACGACACCAGAAATTGACAACACATCACTTGGCTTCTGATGGAGTAGTAATCATATTATATATATATATATATATATATATATATATATATATATATATATATATATAATCTGGCATACGAATCTGTCTCGGAGTTATAGTCATCCAAAGTTCCGACCATTGTACCGAGTAAGATGGTTCCTCGATTTTGATTACACCACGAAATATAGCACAGCACAAGGCCTTGACTTCGCCAAATGCCTCACTGAACTGCTGTCCAGCATGTGTGGACAACTGTGCCGGGCAGTTTTTGACGTGACAACGTCTAATAAATCGATGAACGTCGGCTGCACGCACGAAAAAGTGTCCCGTTACGCACATTGTCCCGTTACGTTCATTGTACGCTTGCACCGCATCTATCTCTCTTCCACTCGATTGGAACAACCATCGATTTGACTTTTTCGAGGCATATTAAACTTGAAACACTCCCATTCGTTTCCTACTTTTCCTATCATCGTCCTATCCCTAACAGAATAACACAGATTGGAAGAAGTTAAATAGCAAACATGTATAAAAGTTATAGTTAAAATATCTTCGTTAAAGTAATAAACATATTTGAATTAATGAGTGCAAATAAAATAAAATTTATCAATTAAATTGTAAATTTCATTTCACTCCTTCTTTGTATCCATACAAAATAGTGATAAATAAATAAAAATGATTCAATTTTATTCATAAAAGTATGCAATCAGTTCATCAATGTTTTGTTATGACGTTGTCACGTTAAACTATCATCCGTAAACCGACTTTACAGACAACCAATTTTTTTTTTCTTTTTTTCATTTTGTGCTGTCCTTTCCTGCCCTGCTCTGCCCATGCTTCGCTGTGCAGCTCGGTATGCGCCAGGTGCAAACCGCAACAGCGGGAAATCACCCCGACGCACCAACATGGAGACTTCGACGCACCATTCAGACAGAAAATCGGAGTCGTGGTTGTAGTGGTTGTTGCCGACAGTGTACGGTGGGTGAAGAAAGAGGGTTCGTTAAAAAAAAAAAAATTGGTTCTCTGTAAAGTCGGTTTACGGACGATAGTTTAACGTAACAACGTCATAACAAAACATTGATGAAATGATTGCATACTTTAATGAATAGAATTGAATAATTTTTATTTTAATAATAAAAGAATAAATACTTGAAATTATATTAGTAATAAGATTTTTAAAATGCAAGAATAATTAACCTTGATTGCCGAAATTTTTTTTGTAATAAGCAATGAAAACCACATTAACTTTTCACTTCACTTTATAAACAGTCGACGAAACAATTCACGTGTAGATGACTTGTAATTAATTTTAAAAACTGGCGTTTAGCTATAAAGTTTAAATATGATTGTGAGCAAGTTTTCATATAACTAAACTGTAATAAAATATCTAACATAACCTATTATTACTGCACTCGCCGACAGATGCTACTTTTTTTAATAATAAAAGAATAAATACTTTAATTTATACTAGTAATCAGATTTATTTTCTTACGTACATTTGACGTAGAAATTATTTCATATTACACATTTATAAACAAAGTTTTAAGTTTTCACTTCTGTCGGTGCGGCGCAAGTGTACAATGAGAGTAACGGGACACAGCGTAATGGAACAATGAGCGTAACGGGACACAGCGTAACGGAACAATGTGCGTAACGGGACACTTTTTCGTGCATGCAGCCGGTGTTCATCGATTTATTAGACGTCACGTCAAAAAAGCTGTGTCCCAGGGAATTCACATATAACTTATAAACATACATCTTAGAATATTCATAACTAGAGACCGAAAAAAAAAATTCGCGGATTCATTTCTCGATAAGCTAAAATCTAAACACGAATACATAATATCTTTGGACTGCTTCTGCGATTGACCCTCATTTTAACTGGAGATTTGTGAGCTAATGAGAAACCCTATATCAAGAAATTGACGAATTTCGTACCACCTAGCTGAGACGTCTCACAAGTCAGCAGTCAATTAACTGGTGACATTTGCCCGAGTTTGCAGAGATCCATCATTGAGGGCAATGAACCTGCGAATTATTCCAGTCCCTAGTCATAACTAAGAATTATTGAGAAAAAAAATCATCGTAACTTAAGTGCTGTCACAAGTACGAACGATCATAACTTAGAAACACGCAACTTATAAACTTCGTAACTTAGAAAGCACTAAATCAAAACTACCACAACTTAGAAACGTGCAAATTGAAATTGTGATAACTTAGAAACACACAACTTATAAAATTCGTAACTTAAAAAGTACTAACTCAGAACCAACACAACTTAGAAACGTGCAACATAGAATTGTCATAACTTAGAAACACATCAAACCCGAACCACCTGACTTATAAAGTATTTACTAGGAACTATCATACTCATATAACTAGGGTCATGCATATTTCGCGAAAAGATTCCGAGCCTAGTTATAAGTTAAAACACTCTAGCATCGTCTGTGTTTCGTGATTGGGTAAGTTTCTTTCAGGCCCATGTCGATTGTTACAACACTAATCACAGTAATCCAGCGGGGAAGCAAATGCGTCCTGAGTGGCTCGGTCGAACAAGGCAACGACTTCTCTCTCAGACGGCCCGCCAGTCACAAGGAAGAAACCTCTGGTGCTGGTATACCGTGTTGCAGTCTGATAGACTTCCATATTTATTCGCGACAAATGCCTGCCCCTACTCATAACTTAAAGTAATTTCAATTGGTGTGTTTCTAAGTTGCGTGCTACGACAGCACTGGCGGTCGCTACCGGCGAGGTGAGCGAACCCCGCGGAGTTTACCGCGACCTTTGACCTCGACGAGCCCAGAACACCTGCCTGACGAAGCAGGCCCGCCACAGCCATTGCTACAGCGCGTCTCATCCTCGGACTGCAGCGTGCATTTAAATTGGCATTTTACTTTCTCTTTCCAACGCACGATTTCTGCCATTAGCGCCGTCCTTGTTTCTGTGCGCGCTGTTGCCAGACACAACTTTTCAAATGTAATTAAAAATTCATTCAAATATGTCTGCATTTCCTAAAGTCAAATTTGGAAATACATTTTCCTGTTGCATTTCATCAACGGCAAATATATATATATATATATATATATATATATATATAATAGTTTATAAGGAGTTGTAATTGATAGACGTCATCTTGGTTTCAATAAATTGTATTTGTCAACAATTTTCAAATCATTTAATATTTAATATTGTTTTGCTCTTTGAGCAATTCACATAATTTTATGGCATTCATTGTTATTACTAGTGACAAACTGCTACAAATAGTTTACTACAGTGGTGAAAATACCGCCAATAGACACTAATTTACAGTCTAAATAATACAACAAAAAATGAAATTAAAAAAATTTAAATTTTATAATTAAAGAGAATACATTTAAAAAAAAGTGAGCTATGTAGTCTTCAAGTAAGTACCACACACTTAGAAACTTTTTTTTTCATGATTGTCTCATCGGTAGGGCCAGGCATTTTTCGCGAATAAATCTGAACGCGTATTAGACTGCAACAAGGTATACCCGCACATGGGGTTTCTTCCCTGTGATTGGCGGCCTGTCTGCGAGAGAAGTCGTCGCCGTGTTTGACCGAGCCACTCAGGAAGCGTTCGCTTCCCGCACTGAATTACTGCGATTGGTGTTGTGACAATCGACATGGCGCCTGAAAGAAATCCACCCGATCACGATGAACCACAGACGATGCTACAGCGTTTTAACCCGTGACCTATCTCGGAATCTTTTCGCGAAGTGTGCATGGGCCCCTACGTCATCGGCATCGAACCTCCGGCGCACGAGTAGGAGTCTGACGTCAGCACCGAGCACGACACGACCTTGAGCCTCCCGAGACACGGCCACTCGCGGCGACATCTCCAAGGAAGCCGCAGTCTGCTTCGCGCAACTTAGGCTGGGTTCACAATTGAAAAAAATAACAGTAACAGTAACAGTAGGTCGTGTGCATAGGATATGAACGCCATGTTTCCTAACCTAGCGATTCACAATAGCAGAAAGTTGGTCGTGTGCATGGGAGCGAGGTCGTGCGCATAGGAGTGAAATGAATATATTTTATTTCGGTCGCGTACGCATGGCACAACAGCCAATGGGAGAAGAGCAGGGTGCTTTTTTGGCGGGACAAGAAATATGTTTATATTTATTAACCATATTGTGGTAAGAAAATGTCGAGATAATAATAGTATTATCATTATTTTGAAAGTTAATATGTTTATTTACTAACACTGCAAACAGATATCGCATAGTTCGCGAAATTTCATTGGCTGAAATTAACAGTAATAATTCAATTGTGAACCGATTTCGCAGTTCGCACAAGTCGTGTGCACAGGTCGTGTGCATGGCTTGCTATGCACTCGCTTAATTTTTTTAATTGTGAACCCAGCCTAAGTCTCAGCTTTGACAGTCATCGAAAACAAAAAAATTGGTTGTCTGTAAAGTCGGTTTACGGACGAATGTTTAACGTGACAACGTCATAACAAAACATTGATGAAATCATTGCATACTTTTATGAATAAAATTGAATCATTTTTATTTTAATAATAAAAGAATAAATACTTGAAATTATACTAGTAATCAGATTTTTAAAATGCAAGAATAATTTAACCTTTATTGCCGAAATTGTTATTGTAATAAGCAATAAAAACAACCACATTAACTTTTCACTTCACTTTATAAACAGTCGACGAAACAGTTCACGTGTAGATGACTTGTAATTAATTTTAAAAACTGGCGTTTAGCTATAAAGTTTAAATGTAATTATGAACAAGTTTTCATATAAATAAACTGTAATCAAATATCTATCATCAATTATATGAATCACCATAATTTTTTTGGTCAATTTTAACATAACCTATTATTACTGCACTCGCCGACAGCGTAACGGAACACAGCGTAACGGAACAATGAGCGTAACGGGACACCGCGTAACGGAACATTGTGCGTAACGGGACACTTTTTCGTGCGTGCAGCTGGCGTTCATCGATTTATTAGACGTTGTCACATCAAAAAAAAAAAATACACGTGAGCGAGTCATTCAGTATTCGCCAGAGACGTGTGACATCAAACCACGGGCAATGTGCAAATTAATGTTTTCTCGTGTTGCAAATACAAATATAATGCGGGTTCTCAACGATTTTATTTTATGTGAATCACAACGTAGTTTCCGCACTTGCCGCTAGAATTTGCTGCTGGTGCAGCTACGTCTACTAAAAAAAAATCATTTAATTTGCAGCCCGAAATTTTAAAATATATAATGAAACGGCTCCACTACATAGAAGTGAAATAGACTTAAAAAATACTAAAACCTGGATTTGGACTTGATTTTCGACAAGGGATTTTATTAAAACACTACCTATTGTGTTAACATTAATAAAAAAAGTTAATACTACAAAGTTTTCCTTTGTCTTTGTGAACTTTGGTTCGCGCCATACGCCACAGATGTGCATCTCCGTGTTTACACATTTTTGTTCCATGCGACTTATTACTCCTACCAAATGCCGTATGCCGAGAGCTAAGATGTTACAGATCAAAAATCACTGGTATCAATGGTATCCTTGTGCCAGTGTTTGCAAACAACTTCATGTTGTTGTCGGTGTTCGTAAACAAATGTCGATTCTTCAATAAATTTCCAATTTGAGAATAGTTATACGACACATGTTTTAGTTAAGGCGGCTTTTTGAAATTCGTTAAATGCTATAAATGTAATATAGTTAGTGTATTTTATAGCTGAAATATATGAAATATATTAAATATAATTTTTATTTTAAGTTATGTTTGCTTACTGTAATGTAATTAAATTCTATAGCCTACTTCCTACTACTGAAGAAAGACTGAAATTAGACCACAAGTATTATAATCAAAGACTGGAAAAATTCGTGTATTTAGTTCGTGATAGGTCAAAATTCAAATATTTATACCTTTGCTGTCCTTATGCTATTGGATCACGGTTTATCAGAAGCACTCTGAGCCAATGAAAGGATCTGGGCAAAAGAAGTATCGAATCACGGGAAACCTAGTCTATACAACTCTAGAGTCAGCAGCCAATGAGCAGCGGATATTCGCTTATGTATGTAGAGGATTGTGGAGTCCATCCTAGAGGTTACTGAAACCACGAATTCTTTCGATCCCTAATTATACTCATACTCTTATCAAATGTGCTTTGTATTAACGAACTTTTCAACAAAGAACAGACCACAATGAGCTAAATTTCTTGTAAAACTAATGCAAAAACAAATACTTCTAGCCGAGTCAAAACAGGTTTTCAGCAAAAAATAATTCCAAAAATGTTGTAACTTGGACCGTTTACTTAGGTGTCTAGTGATGAATTATTCAAAAGCGCTGAAGATTCGGATGTGAGCTCTAGTGGCAGTGACATGAAACATATTCAATTTTTCCTGTTTTGCGTTTTTTATCTTGTAAACGGTTCGTCCTAGCAAAACTATGGTCTCATACAATATTATAAAGTTTATTAAATTTGCTACAAAAATATTCCATACATTCTTCTCGTATCAGTTATTTATATATCGCTGTTTTGCGCTGAGAATAGGACTTCATTTTCGACTGCCAAACAAGCATATAAAATATAGAATATAAACAGGGACTGGAAATATTCGCGGGTTCATTGACCTTCAGGATTGACTCTACAGTTCTCTACTCATTTGGAGCAACAACACCTGTTCATTGGCTGCAGACTTGGGAGACGTTCCAACTGGGTTGTCCGTAATTTGGCACTTCATTGGTTTAGGGTTTTTTCATTGGCTCGCAATTCTCCAGATAAAAAAATGTGGGCCAATCACAGAAGCGATAAAACGATATGCTTGTTTGGATTTTAGCACGTCGCGACATGCATCCGCGAATTTTTCAGGTCTCCAACCATAGCCCGCGTTCGCTTATGCAAAAGTCAATGGATTGGGACACGTCAGTCCATATATCCACCTACAACCCACTCCACCCGCATTTCAGAAGTATGTTTTGGAATCTACAAAGAATATACAGAAAATAGAATAAAAAAAATTATTACACAGCTTTGAGATGAAAAGAAACACTTAAGGTTAAAAATTAAAAAAGGAAAGTATTTAAAGTATTTTTAAAAATGAATTCAGTTATTCTTTCGCTGGAATCTATTTTTTAATTTTTTTTTTTGTTTTTACGTGAGGAGGTCCCTGCTTCTCCCGCTGAAGTGATGAGTGTGACAGATGGTTGAGATTTCGTCGTTTAGTAGGCTTCAGGTGGAAGCAGTCAAATCCAAATCGTCTTCGTCTTCATCCTCATCAATAATAATAATAATAATAATAATAATAATAATAATAATAAGTGTGGAATCAAACATTCGTATTGAAAAGATTGGCAGATGGTCGTACATCGTAATGCAACTCTTCTACATTTACACCTATATCCACATCCACACTTCCGTTTATAAAACAAAATCAGATTTAGGATGTCGTTAGGTGCGAACAGATCTTCGGTTGTGATGGGAATGAGGCAACTATATTCCTTCTCCTGCCCCCAGGTTTCAGGTGGCAGTTATTTTCCCCATTCAAAAATTGTACTTTGTGGAACACTCGATAGGAGTGTTGTTCAGCTGCTCCTTCCTTTGGATGCAGCGCATAAATATTATCCAGTTTGACATTAGACACTGCCAAGTGATAGTAGTATACGAATGGCGGAGCTGGGACAGGCGCCAGGCGCTGGTGCTTGGTGCCGATCCACATCTCTGACGTCACGTCCATCTCTGACGTCACGACGGCCATCTTGGATGGTTGTGACCTTGACCTTTGACCTTGACCTTGAATTTGATCCTCAAAAATCGCCAAAATCCGCCAAAATTGGGCAAAATTTGCCCAAAATTCCTCAAAAATCGCCAAAATTTCCATTTCTGTGGAAAAAAGTTCCGCCAAAAAATCTCAAAAAATTCCACAAATTAAAAATTTCTCATTTCGAGAGAAAAATTTCCCGTTTCGAGGGAAAAATTCCCGTTTTTTTAGTCCTTAAAAATCCCAGCGGCTGAAAATTCCTAAAACTGGCTTAAGCATCCTTAACTCAAGCCTCAGTTAAGCCATTTCTAGGAATAAGGATACCATGACCACCATCTTGAATTATGACGTCATCGTTGCAATTTCCGTTACGGCCGCCATCTTTAAATTTATTATCCGATTTTAATGAAAAAAAATTTAAAATTCATAAAACAAATTAAATAATAAAATTTTTAATAAAATATTTAAAAAACAAACATTTACGACACGGAGCTCGGAGTCCTCGGTTCGAACCCGACGAGTGCAAAAAAAATAAAAATGGCGACCGATCCTTCCCCCGAGGTGGCTGCAGGCATACTGACTCCCACCACTTTTTATCATCATCTAGTATGACGTCATGGCCGCCATCTTGTCTTCGATGCTGGAAGCCATCATCATTGTATCGTCGGCTAGAGTGCGCCGATGACATGTTAGTTTAATTCGTATCCGCAAGAGTGCAGTAATCATTTATTACTGTGACATCCGCCATCTTGTCATTTGGCCGCCATCTTGAAAATCCGTAATTATTTAGCTAGAAATTCGGGAAAAGTTCCAAAATTCATTAAATAAATCACTCATTAATTTACATATTGATTCGATCGATTCCCGTCCTCGGTTCGATACCCGATCGTTGCAATAATGTTTAATCTTATGTAAAAAAAATAATTTAAATAAACCATGTTCAACATTCTTAAAGAGACTTTAAATCCTCTACTACCACCATCCTATCAGACATCAAGACCACCATATTGGAAATGTGTAATTTTAATGCTAGAGATCCGGGAAAAAGTTCAGAAATCATTAAATAAATTTCCGATCAATATACTGATTAATTAGATCGACTAAGATCCTTGGTACGATCTAGGATGATGCAAAAAAAATTAAATATATCATCAATTTAACATAATAGTAACAGGTTCGAGGAATTAAACACCGCAAGTTCTTTTACAAACATAATATTTATTACATAATTTCTATTCTACTACAGGATCACTTACGAAAGCCAACAATCTTATAATCATTTAGTTCCGCAGCAGTGTGAAATGACTAATTCTTAGCTCCAATCGGTTTATACTAGACAGAGTCCAGCCAGAACCTTTACAGACATAGTCCACCTCTTCTTGACAGAGTTTCTGGATACCGTTTTTAACAGTTTGCTTCACATCGTTAGAACTGTAAATTACTGCAGCAGATGTCTTGAATGCACACTTCTTCACTTCGTCATCGAACGGATATGGCTTTCCATATATACAGTCCAACCACAAGTTATATTTCAAAGGTCCGTTTGTTGCTACATCATCAGTAAGCTGATTGATTATCTTCTGTCTGATATCGTCAAGAAAATTACAAATGTCCTTCGACTCACCGAACGTATTTAGATAATAGTAGTCTTTCAACGTTCCACGAAATGCAGACTGCGCCAAGTAGAAGCCATTATCGTTCACTTGTAATGCTACGAACACAGTCTTAGGTTTAGTTCCATGTTCAGACGTCATAACAATCGGTTGCTGGGCATCTGTTTTTTTGGTTGTACGCTTTCGTGTCTCCAATCTAAAGCGAGGAGTCGAAATGTCGGCAGGTAGTTCAGCAGTAGGAGCACAGACTCCACCTTTACATTTTTTCGCATGATGTCGCAAACTGTCAATTCGAGTAAACCATTTAAGGCACTCATCACATCGAAACTTCATGCGAGAAGGATTCTTCGCGCATTTGCTCCGCTCATGTCTTCGTGCATCATGGTAAAATGCGAACGACGTATCACAGAAGCTGCAAGGATACCGTGGTGATGAAGACGATCCTTTCAGACCCGATCCAGATACAGGCGTTGCAACAGTAGTACCATTTCCAGGCATTCTCTTATGCACATCGATGCATCGTTGTTGCGCCGAAACCTTTACTTTCTGCCGCACAGCAGGACCTTTGCATGCCTTCATGTGCGTTTTCATATTATCTTTTCTGGCAAACTGCTTATGACATTTCTCACAAACAAACATTTTACGATATAGGTTCTTGGCACATTCGCTCCTCTCGTGTCGCCGAGCATTGCTGTTGTTTGAGAAAATCTTGTCACAGTAACAGCACCGATGTTCGCTAGTTGTCAAATCAGCATCCATTGAAGTCTCCATCGAGGTCGTATCGTCGATCGTCGTGGTTTCCTGCACATCCAGCTCAGTAGTCATTAAGCTATCTTCTGCTGGTGGTATCACATCTGTTGAAATCTCCTCCAATGTTGAAATCGTCGTCGTTGCCAACGGGATCTGCTCCACCATTGTCGTCGCTGTCGTCAAGGTTCCCGTAGACGATGATACAACGTCCATCGAGTACGACGTTAAAGTCGGTAAATATGCCATCGAGTTCTCAAGAACAGGTAATTACGCGACTTATTCACCAGATGAAATAATCTAGGTGATCCTTACACCGTCGACGACAGTAACAAACTGAGCGACCTGCTGTCTAGGACTCGCTTATATACATGCACCGGATGGAATAATACGCAAGTCAAATCAAGAACCACTTACTATAATACCAGAGTCAAAACAACATTAAAAATAGAAGGACCATCAACGAAAAGGCAGCACATTTGGAAGCACCGACAACGAAAAGGCAGCACCGACAACGAAAAGGCAGCACCGACAACGAAAAGGCAGCACCGACAACGAAAAGGCAGCACATTTGGAAGCACCAACAACGAAAAGGCAGCACCGACAACGAAAAGGCAGCACATTTGGAAGCACCGACAACGAAAAGGCAGCAGCGACAACGAAAAGGCAGCCCATTTGGAAGCACCGACAACGAAAAGGCAGCACCGACAACGAAAAGGCAGCACATTTGGAAGCACCGACAACGAAAAGGCAGCACCGACAACGAAAAGGCAGCACATTTGGAAGCACCGACAAAGAAAAGGCAGCACCGCCAACGAAAAGGAAGCACATTTGGAAGCACCGACAAAGAAAAGGCAGCACCGCCAACGAAAAGGAAGCACATTTGGAAGCACCGACAACGAAAAGGCAGCACCGCCAAAGAAAAGACAGCACATTTGGAAGCACCGACAACGAAAAGGAAGCACCATCAACGAAAAGGCCGCACCGCCAACGAAAAGGAAGCACATTTGGAAGCACCGGCAAAGAAAAGGCAGCACCGCCCACGAAAAGGAAGCACATTTGGAAGCACCGACAAAGAAAAGGCAGCACCGACAACGAAAAGGCAGCACATTTGGAAGCACCGACAACGAAAAGGCAGCTCCGACAACGAAAAGGCAGCACATTTGGAAGCACCGACAACGAAAAGGCAGCACCGACAACGAAAAGGCAGCACATTTGGAAGCACCGACAAAGAAAAGGCAGCACCGCCAACGAAAAGGAAGCACATTTGGAAGCACCGACAAAGAAAAGGCAGCACCGCCAACGAAAAGGAAGCACATTTGGAAGCACCGACAACGAAAAGGCAGCACCGCCAAAGAAAAGACAGCACATTTGGAAGCACCGACAACGAAAAGGAAGCACCATCAACGAAAAGGCCGCACCGCCAACGAAAAGGAAGCACATTTGGAAGCACCGGCAAAGAAAAGGCAGCACCGCCCACGAAAAGGAAGCACATTTGGAAGCACCGACAAAGAAAAGGCAGCACCGCCAACGAAAAGGAAGCACATTTGGAAGCACCGACAACGAAAAGGCAGCACCATCGACGAAAAGGAAGCACATTAATTTGTCATTGACTGCAATATTCATTGGTTCCAATATTCATTGGCTCCAATATTCATTGGCTCCAATATTCAATGGCTCCAATATTCATTGACTCCAATATTCATTGGCTCCATCAGTCATTGACACCTACAGTCTTTTGGTCCCAAAAGTCTTTTGGCTCCAAATATATTAGGCTAGAATTCTTCGAGTCTAAGAGACTATGAGACCACATGGTTACAGAACTACGTGACTACGAATCTTCAAGTTTACGAGACTGCGAGGCTACAGAGCTACGAAGCCTCTAGTACACAGGTTTACGTGACTGCGAGGATACAGGACTACCAGTCTGCATGAGTACTTGACTACGAAGCTACTCGTCTACAAGGCTACAATTACAGCATCTGTTTTCGTCAGAATTTTCTCTTTTGCTCCAACTGCACCACCAGCATTATGTTATAAGATTACAAGGCCGCCTGCTTACGTAGCTTCAAGTCTACGAGGATACTTGGATACGTAGCTTCAATTCTATGAGGTCCTAAGACTTCATGACTACGCGACTTCGAGCCATGAGGTTACGAGATTACGTGACTACGAATCTTCATGTTTACGAGACTGCGAGGCTACAGAGCTACGAAGCCTCTAGAAAACGAGTTTACGTGATTGCGTGGATACAGGAATACAAGTCTGCATGAGTTCTTGACTACGAAGCTACTCGTCTGCAAGGCTCCAATTGACACATCTGTCTTCGATGGAATTTTCTCTTTTGCTACATCTACGCCATCAGCATTATGTTATAAGATTACAAAGCTACTTGCTTACGTAGCTTCAAGTCTACGAGGCTCCAATACATCATGACTACGAGACTACGAACCATGAGGTTACGAGACTATGCGATTGCAAGTCTTCAAGGTTACGTCATCGCGAGGCTATAGGACTACGAAGCTTCCAGAACGCATGGTTACGAGAATGCATGACTAATTGGCCGCATGGCTACGAAACTTTATGTCTCTGACTGACTACAATAGCACTATTCAGTGGTGAGAGTTAATTTATTTCATGCAAAGGTACTTGCTGCAAGCAGTTCCGCTTTTCAACATCAGATGACGTCACGTTTTGCTTGCAGGTAAAATAATATTTATTTATTTTATGCGGGATGCGGGTTGTTCACTATCGATCGCATAAGAAGAATGGCATCGATAGTCTTCAAGGAGAAGGAAGTTCGTCCTTCCTGCTAGTGCTTCTCAGATTTCTCACAGTCCGCCATCTTGGATTGCGACGTCACGGCTGCTATCTTGGATGGGTGTGACTTTGACCTTTGACCGAAACCGCAGGAATGATCGCAAGCACACGGATTAACCATCATAATATTGATAAGAATAATCAGGAGCACACGGAGAAAACCATCATAATATTGGCAAGAATAATCAGGAGCACACGGAGAAAAACGACACATGTTTTCTTTGATATCATAAAATTACAGAAAAAAAAAATATTTAAAAATAAAAATAAATTAATAAAAAAATTTTAAATAAAAACAAAAATACATAAAATTCTGGCTTGTACTAGAACTCTATCTTTGCTCAACAATGATAAGTTTACAAGCTAGCAGAATCAGTTTATGTATTTTATGTTTTTATTTTAAATTTTTTTATTAATTTATTTTTATTTTTAAATATTTTTTTTCTGTAATTTTATGATATCAAAGAAAACATGTGTCGTTTTTCTCCGTGTGCTCCTGATTATTCTTGCCAATATTATGATGGTTTTCTCCGTGTGCTCCTGATTATTCTTATCAATATTATGATGGTTAATCCGTGTGCTTGCGATCATTCCTGCGGTTTCGGTCAAAGGTCAAAGTCACACCCATCCAAGATAGCAGCCGTGACGTCGCAATCCAAGATGGCGGACTGTGAGAAATCTGAGAAGCACTAGCAGGAAGGACGAACTTCCTTCTCCTTGAAGACTATCGATGCCATTCTTCTTATGCGACCGATAGTGAACAACCCGCATCCCGCATAAAATAAATAAATATTATTTTACCTGCAAGCAAAACGTGACGTCATCTGATGTTGAAAAGCGGAACTGCTTGCAGCAAGTACCTTTGCATGAAATAAATTAACTCTCACCACTGAATAGTGCTATTGTAGTCAGTCAGAGACATAAAGTTTCGTAGCCATGCGGCCAATTAGTCATGCATTCTCGTAACCATGCGTTCTGGAAGCTTCGTAGTCCTATAGCCTCGCGATGACGTAACCTTGAAGACTTGCAATCGCATAGTCTCGTAACCTCATGGTTCGTAGTCTCGTAGTCATGATGTATTGGAGCCTCGTAGACTAGAAGCTACGTAAGCAAGTAGCTTTGTAATCTTATAACATAATGCTGATGGCGTAGATGTAGCAAAAGAGAAAATTCCATCGAAGACAGATGTGTCAATTGGAGCCTTGCAGACGAGTAGCTTCGTAGTCAAGAACTCATGCAGACTTGTATTCCTGTATCCACGCAGTCACGTAAACTCGTTTTCTAGAGGCTTCGTAGCTCTGTAGCCTCGCAGTCTCGTAAACATGAAGATTCGTAGTCACGTAGTTCTGTAACCATGTGGTCTCATAGTCTCTTAGACTCGAAGAATTCTAGCCTAATATATTTGGAGCCAAAAGACTTTTGGGACCAAAAGACTGTAGGTGTCAATGACTGATGGAGCTAATGAATATTGGAGTCAATGAATATTGGAGCCATTGAATATTGGAGCCAATGAATATTGGAGCCAATGAATATTGGAACCAATGAATATTGCAGTCAATGACAAATTAATGTGCTTCCTTTTCGTCGATGGTGCTGCCTTTTCGTTGTCGGTGCTTCCAAATGTGCTTCCTTTTCGTTGGCGGTGCTGCCTTTTCTTTGTCGGTGCTTCCAAATGTGCTTCCTTTTCGTGGGCGGTGCTGCCTTTTCTTTGCCGGTGCTTCCAAATGTGCTTCCTTTTCGTTGGCGGTGCGGCCTTTTCGTTGATGGTGCTTCCTTTTCGTTGTCGGTGCTTCCAAATGTGCTGTCTTTTCTTTGGCGGTGCTGCCTTTTCGTTGTCGGTGCTTCCAAATGTGCTTCCTTTTCGTTGGCGGTGCTGCCTTTTCTTTGTCGGTGCTTCCAAATGTGCTTCCTTTTCGTTGGCGGTGCTGCCTTTTCTTTGTCGGTGCTTCCAAATGTGCTGCCTTTTCGTTGTCGGTGCTGCCTTTTCGTTGTCGGTGCTTCCAAATGTGCTGCCTTTTCGTTGTCGGTGCTGCCTTTTCGTTGTCGGTGCTTCCAAATGTGCTGCCTTTTCGTTGTCGGTGCTGCCTTTTCTTTGTCGGTGCTTCCAAATGTGCTTCCTTTTCGTGGGCGGTGCTGCCTTTTCTTTGCCGGTGCTTCCAAATGTGCTTCCTTTTCGTTGGCGGTGCGGCCTTTTCGTTGATGGTGCTTCCTTTTCGTTGTCGGTGCTTCCAAATGTGCTGTCTTTTCTTTGGCGGTGCTGCCTTTTCGTTGTCGGTGCTTCCAAATGTGCTTCCTTTTCGTTGGCGGTGCTGCCTTTTCTTTGTCGGTGCTTCCAAATGTGCTTCCTTTTCGTTGGCGGTGCTGCCTTTTCTTTGTCGGTGCTTCCAAATGTGCTGCCTTTTCGTTGTCGGTGCTGCCTTTTCGTTGTCGGTGCTTCCAAATGTGCTGCCTTTTCGTTGGCGGTGCTGCCTTTTCTTTGTCGGTGCTTCCAAATGTGCTGCCTTTTCGTTGTCGGTGCTGCCTTTTCGTTGTCGGTGCTTCCAAATGTGCTGCCTTTTCGTTGTCGGTGCTGCCTTTTCGTTGTCGGTGCTTCCAAATGTGCTGCCTTTTCGTTGTCGCTGCTGCCTTTTCGTTGTCGGTGCTTCCAAATGTGCTGCCTTTTCGTTGTCGGTGCTGCCTTTTCGTTGTTGGTGCTTCCAAATGTGCTGCCTTTTCGTTGTCGGTGCTGCCTTTTCGTTGTCGGTGCTGCCTTTTCGTTGTCGGTGCTTCCAAATGTGCTGCCTTTTCGTTGTCGGTGCTGCCTTTTCGTTGTCGGTGCTTCCAAATGTGCTGCCTTTTCGTTGATGGTCCTTCTATTTTTAATGTTGTTTTGACTCTGGTATTATAGTAAGTGGTTCTTGATTTGACTTGCGTATTATTCCATCCGGTGCATGTATATAAGCGAGTCCTAGACAGCAGGTCGCTCAGTTTGTTACTGTCGTCGACGGTGTAAGGATCACCTAGATTATTTCATCTGGTGAATAAGTCGCGTAATTACCTGTTCTTGAGAACTCGATGGCATATTTACCGACTTTAACGTCGTACTCGATGGACGTTGTATCATCGTCTACGGGAACCTTGACGACAGCGACGACAATGGTGGAGCAGATCCCGTTGGCAACGACGACGATGTCAACATTGGAGGAGATTTCAACAGATGTGATACCACCAGCAGAAGATAGCTTAATGACTACTGAGCTGGATGTGCAGGAAACCACGACGATCGACGATACGACCTCGATGGAGACTTCAATGGATGCTGATTTGACAACTAGCGAACATCGGTGCTGTTACTGTGACAAGATTTTCTCAAACAACAGCAATGCTCGGCGACACGAGAGGAGCGAATGTGCCAAGAACCTATATCGTAAAATGTTTGTTTGTGAGAAATGTCATAAGCAGTTTGCCAGAAAAGATAATATGAAAACGCACATGAAGGCATGCAAAGGTCCTGCTGTGCGGCAGAAAGTAAAGGTTTCGGCGCAACAACGATGCATCGATGTGCATAAGAGAATGCCTGGAAATGGTACTACTGTTGCAACGCCTGTATCTGGATCGGGTCTGAAAGGATCGTCTTCATCATCACGGTATCCTTGCAGCTACTGTGATACGTCGTTCGCATTTTACCATGATGCACGAAGACATGAGCGGAGCAAATGCGCGAAGAATCCTTCTCGCATGAAGTTTCGATGTGATGAGTGCCTTAAATGGTTTACTCGAATTGACAGTTTGCGACATCATGCGAAAAAAATGTAAAGGTGGAGTCTGTGCTCCTACTGCTGAACTACCTGCCGACATTTCGACTCCTCGCTTTAGATTGGAGACACGAAAGCGTACAACCAAAAAAACAGATGCCCAGCAACCGATTGTTATGACGTCTGAACATGGAACTAAACCTAAGACTGTGTTCGTAGCATTACAAGTGAACGATAATGGCTTCTACTTGGCGCAGTCTGCATTTCGTGGAACGTTGAAAGACTACTATTATCTAAATACGTTCGGTGAGTCGAAGGACATTTGTAATTTTCTTGACGATATCAGACAGAAGATAATCAATCAGCTTACTGATGATGTAGCAACAAACGGACCTTTGAAATATAACTTGTGGTTGGACTGTATATATGGAAAGCCATATCCGTTCGATGACGAAGTGAATAAGTGTGCATTCAAGACATCTGCTGCAGTAATTTACAGTTCTAACGATGTGAAGCAAACTGTTAAAAACGGTATCCAGAAACTCTGTCAAGAAGAGGTGGACTATGTCTGTAAAGGTTCTGGCTGGACTCTGTCTAGTATAAACCGATTGGAGCTAAGAATTAGTCATTTCACACCGCTGCGGAACTAAATGATTATAAGATTGTTGGCTTTCGTAAGTGATCCTGTAGTAGAATAGAAATTATGTAATAAATATTATGTTTGTAAAAGAACTTGCGGTGTTTAATTCCTCGAACCTGTTACTATTATGTTAAATTGATGATATATTTAATTTTTTTTTGCATCATCCTAGATCGTACCAAGGATCTTAGTCGATCTAATTAATCAGTATATTGATCGGAAATTTATTTAATGATTTCTGAACTTTTTCCCGGATCTCTAGCATTAAAATTACACATTTCCAATATGGTGGTCTTGATGTCTGATAGGATGGTGGTAGTAGAGGATTTAAAGTCTCTTTAAGAATGTTGAACATGGTTTATTTAAATTATTTTTTTTTACATAAGATTAAACATTATTGCAACGATCGGGTATCGAACCGAGGACGGGAATCGATCGAATCAATATGTAAATTAATGAGTGATTTATTTAATGAATTTTGGAACTTTTCCCGAATTTCTAGCTAAATAATTACGGATTTTCAAGATGGCGGCCAAATGACAAGATGGCGGATGTCACAGTAATAAATGATTACTGCACTCTTGCGGATACGAATTAAACTAACATGTCATCGGCGCACTCTAGCCGACGATACAATGATGATGGCTTCCAGCATCGAAGACAAGATGGCGGCCATGACGTCATACTAGATGATGATAAAAAGTGGTGGGAGTCAGTATGCCTGCAGCCACCTCGGGGGAAGGATCGGTCGCCATTTTTATTTTTTTTGCACTCGTCGGGTTCGAACCGAGGACTCCGAGCTCCGTGTCGTAAATGTTTGTTTTTTAAATATTTTATTAAAAATTTTATTATTTAATTTGTTTTATGAATTTTAAATTTTTTTTCATTAAAATCGGATAATAAATTTAAAGATGGCGGCCGTAACGGAAATTGCAACGATGACGTCATAATTCAAGATGGCGGTCATGGTATCCTTATTCCTAGAAATGGCTTAACTGAGGCTTGAGTTAAGGATGCTTAAGCCAGTTTTAGGAATTTTCAGCCGCTGGGATTTTTAAGGACTAAAAAAACGGGAATTTTTCCCTCGAAACGGGAAATTTTTCCCTCGAAATGAGAAATTTTTAATTTGTGGAATTTTTTGAGATTTTTTGGCGGAACTTTTTTCCACAGAAATGGAAATTTTGGCGATTTTTGAGGAATTTTGGGCAAATTTTGCCCAATTTTGGCGGATTTTGGCGATTTTTGAGGATCAAATTCAAGGTCAAGGTCAAAGGTCAAGGTCACAACCATCCAAGATGGCCGTCGTGACGTCAGAGATGGACGTGACGTCAGAGATGTGGATCGGCACCAAGCACCAGCGCCTGGCGCCTGTCCCAGCTCCGCCATTCGTATACTACTAGTGATATCGATTCAAGTCTAGGGATGTCTGTTTTATCAGGTGCTCTGTTCGACTTTAGAAACATTCTGGTACTCTGCAGCATGAACGAATTGACAGACTTTATTTTTTTACCTTTGCGGTACGATGCCATAGTGCTGTCCGCTCCACTTAACCCACGCAAGATGATAATGCTATTTGCCAGCTACTTTGTCGGAAAGAAAATCCGCCTGTTTTACGATGATCACTGTTCCCTCGTTGAAACGAATGTCCACCGACTTCAGCTCGTTACTTCAGATTTGTTATGCTCTCTCGGTGTAGGAGTAACCATCAGACACCACAGTACAACATTTACGCAAGTAATTTTTGAGAAGGTACTTATGTATCAGTAGCAAATTGTTGACATTTTTTGAATTTGTGCAGTGAGAATTCCCTATCCAAGACGATATTGAAGCGGGGAAGTTATATTCCGTAATTAACACTTCAAACACATCAAACATAGCTAAATTGTTTTAGTTTTTCATATCCCATTTTCGTTAAACAACGTTAATTGAAATAAATTTAGCCATATTCACACTTTATTTGTGTCTGTAGGTCTTCTTCGGTTTGTTTGCTCCCGTGTCACTGAAACAAACATTGGTATCTGACCATCCAGCACTTGTGGCTATTTTAATACTACTTTTCTAGTGTATTTCCTCGAGTTTATTTTTAATCGTTTGGTTCGTTAAACCTACTCTACACGATACCTAATTTCTGCTGCAGCTTCTGTTATACCAACCACCTTCACCGAGACCTCGATTTTTTTTTATTTTTTATTATTCCAGAGGGGATACAAACACCCCCTCCCCCAACCCATTTACCCCCCTGGGTCACCAATTGTGGGCTAGTGGGTTTTAGTCTCTTTGAAGGTGAAGATTTCGCCGACGTTTCGGACGACGTTGCAGTCGCCCATCTTCAGGTTTAGCAGTCTCCTGTCGAATGTCTCGAAAGTTCTCTTTGTCTCACTACATAAGTACCTACTACCTTGAAGATGATGACTGCAGTTTCTACCGAAATGTATATTAACCTTTCATCCTTCAACGCGGCTACAGGCCACAAGTAAGTTACAAGCAACCTCAGACGATGGTCGCGAAAGCTTCTGAATCCTTGCAGTTGGCAACACCAGGATTCGTACCCTGCCCAAGTCGTGGGAAATTGTGCACGCCTTGATTCGTTTTCCTGTTACGACAAAAAAAAAACACACGCATCCCTTCCCCGTTGGAGAGAAGCCAAACAACGATCGTGCAGGCCAAGAAACCTGTTACACAACACCTCGTCTGCCCGTTAGCAACACGAAACTCACAGAACCCCAATCAGGTGACTTAATAATCTTGGGGAATTTTTTTTTTTATAAAAGTAGTAGAAGGTATGTTAGGTTAGGTCTGCACGTAAATACAATTTATCACAAAAAATTTCGTTCATATGTGTGTATATATATATATATATATATATATATATATATATATATATATATACGAAATTTTTTGTGATAAATTGTATTTACGTGCAGACCTTATATATCCGGTAGGGTAGGTTTTTGAAGTGAAACTTTTTTGCTGAGGGAGCTACAATTTTCGAGCGTTACGAAAATTCCGCTCGCATGAGGGGAATATTAATTCATGTGGTGGGGGGAACCGTGACACAGGAGGGTAATATTTAAGTACATACGTTGTGGGGGAACCGGTAGAGGAGGAGACGGCAGGGGAGAGGTATAAATGACGCAGCAAACTTGCATACCGCGTGATTGCATACTTGCATACTTGCATACTTGTACACTTGCATACTTGCATACTTGCACACTTATATATTTGCATACTTATATTCTTGCATACTTATATATTTGCATACTTTCAAACTTGCGTACTTCCATACTTGCACACTTGCATACTTGTGCAATAGTATAATTTAGCCCTCAATACTTGCATATATTTTTTGGAGGTGTGACTTCAGCCAAAGTGAATTATGTTTCATTTATCCAATAATGTATTAAGCAAGAAGTTCACTTCTGTTATGCATGGACTCCAAGCACACGTCTTTTTTTTCTTTTTGCTCGTATAGGTGATTGTAACTAAAACGAAAGGTTTAATTGGTTCGTTCAATCACAAAATAAAAGCGTAAAATTGTTATTAATATTCTCACAAAACTTTGTTCTTAATATAGGTATATATTTTTCGAATAGGTGATCGTCAGGGACCGAAAAAATTCGCGGGTTCATTGACCTTCAGGATGGACTCCACAGCCATCTACTCACTCGGTGGAAAATGCCTCCTGTTCATATTGGCTGCAGACTCAGGAAACGTTTCAACCGGTTGGTCCTTAAGTCAACACTTTCTTGGATCAGGGTTATTAATTGGCTCACAGTTTGCCAGATAAAATGTGGGCCAGGTCTCTATTGATCGTAATTAAAATTAAAGCTAGTGACTTTTAAAATACTATATAAATAGTGACAAATGTAGTAAATTGCGCAAAATGTAGTTTTTTTATTATTAATACTATTTATTACGATTGCAAAGGTGCACGAGCGAGCGGTTAAATTTCGAATACGTTCGGTATTGATCGGGGATCAGTGAATATTCGTGCAACGTCGCGAAGGAAATTTGCAAGTCTGGAGACGATCTCGCCGCTTCGCGAACCAAGCATCCGCATTCCGCCCCTGAAGATCCCACACGCCTGTGTAAGGGGGGGAGGGTTGAGCAGATCCGCAGCCAGTGACGCGCAGTGATCCAACTGGGAGGTGTACGGGACAGTTACTGCTTTCTTTCGATGGTCGCAAGCAGGGAGCTGAAGCACTTTTTGGACCCGCAGAGCTGCAACGATCTTGACAGATTGTTCCAACATACTCACGGTCCCTCCCACATGTGCGCCCTATCAGGGTAGAGTGAGGAAAATTCGAGTCCGTTTTGTTTTTTTACATTCCAGAGCTAAATAAATTAAACAGAACTGCTAGGGATCGCTCCCTGTTGTTTGATCGGGAAGGTATTAGACCAGCGGCTGGGGCCACCAACCCAGCATGGTCACCGCCTCAGCCCCGTACCTCGCTCAGCTGACCAGACAGTCGGCTGTGTCCTGAGCCCTTTAGACTTTATCAGCACTGCTGGCGCCTACGCCGATCTCCCACATCACACTTGAAACGCCCCTCGTGTCCTTGTTATTAATATTGACAAGATGTTGACAAAACAGGCCTTGGAAGTGCCGGGCAAAAAAGAAGAATTAAGAACAAAATTTAAACATCAGAGGCGGACACGGGGTGGGTCCAAAGAAAATTTGTAAACTCCCTATCAAGACTTGGGAGTTTAGTGTGGATCGTTATTGCCTTAAGTAATAAAAACAAACAGTTACATTTATAGGCATCCTTTTATTTAAGATCAAAGTTTGTTTTCAAGATTTTCTGTTACAAGCTATAAAGAGAAAACACTTCTATCATTTAACCATTATTAAAGAGAGCTCAGTTTACCTAATCATTTGCCGACCCGGGCCGCGAATAGAAAATTATTTTTTCAACCCATAATTCTAAAGAAACCGTAAAGTTTTAACATTTTACAATAATCTGTAATCATCATATTAGCTTATCATTGGTTAATTATAACCATTTCACCTATACAATTTCGAGATGGCTGAAGAGACCAAAACTGTTAAACTGGTTCGAATCTAATATCTGAAATTACATTTTGAAATTAACAAAATAAACTTTCGCTGGCACTCGCTCTCACGAACTGAAGATTTTCTGGCGGTTCGTAGCTGATGGCGAAAAGGCCGGGAGTGAGGGCTCCCACTGGCGAAACCACCAATTCAAAATTGGAGGTCGCCGGGTTTGCTTGGTTCCACATGATGGTTTCTTTCTCTTTGGGGGGGGGGGGGGGGGGTATTAGGACCCTGTCAAAACAGGGTAGTAGCTGTTAGGCACAGCCATGTTGCCTGGTCGGAAGATGGAGGGCGATGCGAGGACGACGTCGCGGTTAAAAGAAAAAAATACATGCGGCACCAGACAAGAAATTTGGTTCGCGGAGAAACTTGGATTACTACGTAGAGGCTATGTTGAGATGACTAAAATAAAAAAACCAAAAGGTAAATTGGGAAACATCCCTTTTCTGAACAGACTACATCTTAGTACTGCTGTTCGGCGTCAGCTTTGATTTGACTGGACGGAGCCCGAAACGCGATCAGCGGACTACCGACGCGGTCGTTCCAGAGTGCAGAGCAAGAGTTCACTCACATCCTCGCCGCGTCGCTAATTCAAACAAGGACCTCGCCCTAGAGGGTGGAGGGGCGTCGGAAACCTTCGGCAACTCTCGTCGTCCGGCCCGAAGTGAACTATCGTAAAAGACTTCCCTCTGTCGGAGTTTGCACGCACTAAGGTCGACCAGGGGCGAGTCGCGGTACAGTCGACTTATAAAAAAATAAAATTATTTCCAAAAATAATTTTAAAATTATGATAAAATTAAAAAAACGTGCCAAAATACCTAATTTCCGGCACACACTGGGACCCTTCAAAACACCCAGTGAACCCGCGGTACGGTGGAGGCCTATCCAACCTCTGCCAGCTGTCCAGGCTAGCACCGGAGCTGTGTCGTCGCTCACCACGTCGACTCCGCATCGGGCTAGAGTACCCTCGGAGCCTGCTCCAAGCGATCTAGACAGCGGGAGAAGCATGGCTATCACGGAAGTGTACCACACCTACTGCTACTTCCACTGTTACTACCGAACACAATAGTTTTACCAAAACAGAAACAAGCGACGTTTCGGGAACTGCTATCTGCTCCCGTCCTCAGGCAGAGACGCACATGGTATGGAAACACAGGTGCGACTCCGTACCATGTGCGTCTCTGCCTGAGGACGGGAGCAGATAGCAGTTCCCGAAACGTCGCTTGTTTCTGTTTTGGTAAAACTATTGTGTTCGTTTCGTCTTTTCGTTTTGTCGTGTTTTTGTCTCGTTTCAACTGTTGTGCTGAATTATTTTGGGTTCAATATTTCTGTGCTGTCATCATTTGTAGGGTTTTTTCGTTCTCTTAGTACATTTTTCTTTGTTTTCCTTTGTTTGTTGACCATATTCCTGTTACGGAATATTTTGTGGTGTTTATATCCGTGTTGACAACAGCAATTTTTTTGCTTAATTTTTGTCTTTTTTTGGGTATTTTTATTTTTATTTCTTTATTTCTTTATTTTTTATTTTTTAGATTTTCTTCAACAGAAAAAGTTCTTAGCAATGGCGTATGTCCAAAAACTTACATCAAGTCAGTAATAGTGTATGTCCGAAACTACTTCTTGAATTAATTTACCTATTATTTAAAATGTTGTTTGTCGGTTGAAATTTTATTCAACGGACTACAATGTTTTTTTTTTTAAATTCACTTAGATACTGACTTTCTTTAAACAGATTTGTGTTTTGTTTTATATGTATATTTGTTTACACTTCTATTAACAAGGCACAGGTACAAGTGCAGAGAAGCTTACTCAAAAGAGGAACCTGTTTCTGTAACAATAAATGTCAGAAACTTAGGGATGCCAGATTTGTTTGGACGAACAATTTTTATTTTACAAAAATTACAATGGCAGGAGTTTCAAAAAGAACTTAAGGAATCGTCAAATAGCCTAAAAATGTATTTTCAAGCATTATCTTTGTAAAATAGTTTCCGTAGGAGTGACTGGCTTCTGCCCTCCCCTTCCACGAATACTGTCTACACCCATGGTTAATGAGTAAACAAAATCACTTGTAGTTACACGCACTAGTACACGATATACTCAAAAGACGTGAAATAAAATTTTGGAGACCGTAATTTTTGATAGTTGTACTTATAATATTAGATGTCAATATTTTTTCAAGACATGTGATGATAGCCTACATGGAGTACTATAGTCTGAAACTATGTGTTTGTACTGTTTTGCAATAATCGTACACTCACGCTTGTAGCATAAGGAATCACTAAAAGGCAATCTGATGATGAGAAAAGATACACTATCTAAGTTTATGGACCGAGTCGTAAGACACTATATTCGTATTTCAGAGAACATAGGTTCAAATCCCGACCGGTAACTGTCATATAATTTTGACGTGAAACGTCTAAAAAATCACAGTGAAATATATGGGTACCAGAAAAAGTCTGACGAAAAGGTGTGTATCATCTTGCTTTAACATTTTTCTAACTATATAGGCTTCGGCCTGAGACGCACTTAAGTCTTCCTTACCTAGACCTCCCAAATACACTTAGTTTTAATTTAGGTTCGGAAAAATTTGCCGTTCAGTGTAGCTCACGACTCAGATGTGATAGCGTGGTGATTCGTGTGATTGTGTATAGAGAACTGACAACACTGGGAAATACAGATTGTAAGTTCACCAAAAAACATTAATTTTGATATTATGCCTTCGGTATCTCATTTATCATATCACAGGACAATGTTAAACATAATTTTCGTCGGAAACTACCATTTAGTGTCTGTTTTGAATTAAAATTTTTAGTACGTAGTCAATGTCGAGAGCAAAGCAGCATACTCATTCCATGGAGTGTATAAAGAAATATGGTAGAATTCCACCTCGTCCTTTGAACTTATGGCAGATTACCGTTATGGTACTTTTCCGCCTTTTTCGAAGAGGCCAGGCGGAATACTGTCATTATGGCAGTTTTCCTATATGGCAGTCTTCCGCGCCCCCCGGGTAAATCTGGTGGGACGTCGCCTTGGTCAGGTATCGTTATCGTCAGAGACCGGAAAAATTCGCAGATTCATTTCGTGATAGTCTGAAATTCATATACGTATACCTTTAATGTGCTTTTGCTATTGGTTCACTGTTCGTCTGGGCGACCCTGGGCCAGTGAGAAACCCCTCAACCAAAGAAGTAACGAATCACGGGCAATACCAGTTGAAACGACTCACAAGCCAGCAGCCAACGAACTGGCGTTGTTATTTGCCCGAGTGTACAGAGGACTGTGTAGACTATCCTGGAGGTCATCGAATCCGCGAATTTTTTCAGGTCCCTAGTGTCGTTTCCTCGGTTGAGGCGGGAGGGGGGGAATGGAAGTGAGAAGGAATGGAAAGGAGGGGAGGAGGACAGGAGAGTTAATTCCTGCAATGCTCCATTCTCATCACGTCAGCCCCTCTTCGTCGCCGACGACGGCGCCTGCTGCTGTCTGCAGACGTCCACCTCCTGATTCACTCTCTCCTTTGAATATATATACTGTATAGAAGTCACCAGCCCAGGTTAAAATTTCTAATACGGTTTTGAGGTAGTTGGTTAATTCACCGCCGCAATCGCCACCATCTCTAAGGCATCGACTTGTGGTGGTCTCTGGCGGACAAGTGTCGAACTCTTCAAACACCCCTTCCCCCTCCCGCTGAACGACCATGAGCTGCAGTGAATGATAGGTGGGGGGTGCGGGGAATGACAGCGGGCGACAGTGCTGCGCCCTAACGGGTAAATAACAACTAAGACGATACAGGGCGCTACGGAAGCGCACTGCAGCGGTGAAGTTCCCAAGCTGCTCATCATACGCTCCTGAAAAACGTAGAGTAAATCCTATCCACTCGCGACTTCTATACAGTATATATATTCAAAGCTCTCTCGCTCTCTCACGTGACTTGCCCGCGGGCTCCGCGGCTGCCGGCTGGTGCGAAGGGGGGGGGGGGTGTTGAACCCCCCTCCTTTACGCCCGGCCGTGTGATCGGACTGTGGCGTCGCTGTTTTTCATCCCGCTGTGCTTGATCCCGAGCGTACGGGGACAGTAACCGAAAGATGCCATCTTGGGGGGTAGGATGTTTTAACAAGTTTCCAAAAAAAAAATTCAGGGCAACTTCTTATCGGTAGGGCCATGCATATTTCGCGAAAATATTCCGAGATTAGTTATAAGTAGAGACCAGGAAAAATTCGCGGTTTCGATGGCCTTCGGGATAGACTGCACATACCCCTGTACACTCGGGCAAATAACGTCAAGTTCATTGGCTGCCGACTTGTGAGTCGTCTCAGCTGGTTTGTCTGTGGTTCGATCCCTCTTTTGGTTGAGGGTTTATAATTGGTTGAGATTCGTCCAGATGAACAGTAAGCCAATAGAAAAAAAATATCTAAGAGGTATATGTGTTTGAATTCTAGCCTATCGCCGAATGAATCCGCGAATTTTGCGGATCTCTAGTGATCGGAATGTGGCGTCGCGCGCCTCGGCTTGCAGCCGCGTCGCTGTATTTTCATTCCGCTGTGCTTGATCCCGAGCGAATGGGGACAGTAACCAAAAGACGCCATTTTGGATTGGGGGGGGGGAGGATGTTTTATCAATTTTCCAAAAAAAAAAAAAAAAATCAGACAACTTCTTATCGGTAGGGCCATGCATATTTCGCGAAAAGATTCCGAGACTAGTTATAAGTAAAAAAAAAAAAAAGTAGCATCGTCTGTGTTTCGTGAGTGGGTGAATTTCTACCAGGCACAAATCGATTGTTACAATAACAAACACAGTAATTCAGCGGGGAAGCAAACGCGTCCTGAGTGGCTCGGTCAAACAAGGCAACGACTTCTCTCGCAGACGGCCGCCAATCACAAGGAATAAACCGCTGCTGCGGGTGTACCTTGTTGCAGTCTAATAGGCGTTCAGATTTATTCGCGAAAAATGCCTACCTCTAACCATCAGTGGATGAAGTATCGCATCTCAAGTCACCACAAGTCGACAGCCAATGAACAGGCGACGTTTGCCCAAGTCTGCACGTTTGCCCAAGTCTGCAGAGGGTTGTGCAGTCTATTCTGGAGGTCGCTGAACCGGCGAATATTCCCGGTCGCCTCTGATGATCAAAATATGTCTGTTTACCTAGAGAGCTCTGGGCCTCCAATTAAAGAAGTACCCAACGACAGACAACCAAGTTGTAACTACTTACAAGTCAGCAACCAACGAATTGGCGTTCTTTGCCTGACAATACAGAGGATTATACAGGAGAACTGAAAAAAAAAATTCACGGGTTCTGTGACCTCCAGTATAGACTCGACAATCCCTTTAATACTTGGACAAACGTCGTATGTTCATTGGCTGCTGATTTGTGAGGCATCTCAACTGGGGAAACCTGTGATTCTATACTTCTTTGATTGAGGGCTCTCTTATTTGGCACTGAGTCCTCCGGATTAACAGCGAACAATCTGCAGAAGCTGCACAAAGTTATGATGATTTGAAATCTCGCATATTTGGGACTAGCTGCAGTACCCAGCGTTGCCCGGGCTGAACACAGGGTGAAGGGGAACTGTTTAGAGATCAGATGTAGTTAGTAATTGTCTTCTTAATTTGAATGTCAAGTGTGCAAAATAATTTATATCACTTTCAGATCCCGACAGACGTTGTTCTGCCAGTTTATAGTTATTTACCTGGTCTGTATGTAATCTAGACTCTATAAAGCAATATAGAAAAAAAACTGAAAAATAAGGGATTACTAATATTGAAAAGATTCCATTATCTAGCTAATGCTCGGCATGCATTGTAATGCCTCATTCAGTTTTGTTTTATAATATGTTTGAAGTAGTTACACATATACAAATAATCTATCCATGTCTCTAAATATATATTTATCTCTATCTACATCTATAGTCCTATATTTCTATGTATCTCTCTATCTGTATTTATCTCTTTATATCTACATATATACCTCACACTATATCTATGTATTCTACATGAGGGTACTAATTGCTTCGTTTTTAATATCACATGAGGAAATAAAATTCTAGCGCCTGCGGCATTGTCAACACAAACTTCGTACGCGTACTGCATGTTGTATCTAACCCCCTCCAACGCATTTTATTATAAATTTGACTTTTAGTAAGGATTCCTAATGTTATTGATAATATAATATAGCCTTCCTCGATAAATGTACTTTACAACACTGAAAGAATTTTTCAAATCGGACCAGTGGTTCCTGAGATTAGCGCGTTCAAACAAACAAACAAACAAATTCTTCAGCTTTATAATATTAGTATAGATACGAATCCCCGAAATATTCAGTTCCCTAACTCATGACCGTCACGCAGCTGAAAGGTAACGGAATTACGGTTAACAGTCCTGTACTACTCCTTCAGCTGTTCGCCCTGGGATGGAGCAATGACCCCTCCCTTCCTCCTTGACCACCACGGTGTCAACGCCAAAGTATTTCTCTACTCACCCTCCTCCCCCCCCCCTTCTCTTCACTCAACAGCGCCAGCCGTTGATGATAAAGGCTCCAAACCGGTTTACACTCGCGCCTTCAAATCGTCCAATCAACTGTTGTCCCCGTTCGTGCTTTGTCATTCTTCCGCTGCGCGCGGTCTCCCGCCGCGCATGCGCCGTGTCAGTTGTCGGGCCGGGGCGCAGGAACTAACAAGAGGGGGGGGGGGGGGGCAGACGGGGTCTTGTGTCCCTGGCGCCGCATTTGGAGAGGCGCTGCTAACATGGCAGAGTAATCACTTGACTATCGAACTGTTAGAACATAAAGAAAAAATTGTAAGGCAGTATGAACTAAATTATTTGTAGGGGAAAGGCTTTTTCGCGAATAAATCTGAACGCCTGTTAGACCGCAACAAGGCATACCCGCACCAGAGGTTTCTTCCCTGTGATTGGCGGCCGTCTGCGAGAGAAGTCGTCGCCTTGTTATTTGACCGAGCCACTCTGGACGCGTTTGTTTCCGCACTGAATTACCTACTGCGATTGGTGTTGTAACAATCGACGTGTACCTGAAAGAAATCCATCCAATCACGAACCACAGACGATGCTACAGTTTTTTAACTTATAACTGATCTCGGAATTTTTTCGCGAAATATGCATGGCGCTAATTATTTGTATTCAAAGATACATACAGATACATGTAGGGGAGACCGGGGCAAGTTGACGATAAGCTTTGAAGTTGCCTTTAACAGATAAATAAGCATATATAATATCTAATTTGGTACCAATACGAAGTACATACTAATTTCTACCTAAATATGTAAAAAGGTTGTATTACTTTGCGTAGTTCCGAAGTTATTGACAAGAAACCAATTAGTTAGCACATTCGTCATCTTGCCCCAGGAGTGGGGTAAGTTGACGAACCTATTGGGGTAAGATGACGAAACCAAAAAATATATATTTATGGACAAAGTAAACAATAGTTTTATAGATATCCTACACTAAACAACGTGCAGGATGTAAAGAAGATATATTGTAACATATTTGAACGACTTTGATATAATTCCTTGACTTCATAATTGGAAAAGTTTTCGTGCCACCACTCAGAACATGTGGAACACTGAATCCAGTCTTCATTTGGAGGTTCCACGTAAACTTCTTCACATGCAGGGCAAGAAACGCTATTTAGGCTTTATGGTTTTGCTACAGAATGATCAGAGCTTTGTTTTTCAGTTTTCTTAGTTTTTCTTTCATTTTTCTTCTCTTCATTCTGCTTCTTCTATCTATCTCTTCGTCACTCCAACGCCTCCTTTCCGTTTTCCGCTTATAATATGCCTAGGCATCTACAAAAAAATCAAACAAAATTGTTACGACTATTAACACAGGAACTATTTATAATATTTTATAATTTCATTATTATTTTTATTTTACTTAAATGTTCGTCATATCTGTACATCATTGGTTTAAATAACACATATAATACAAAATAATGCTCACACTGTCATTACCTATGGCAAGTTGACGATTGCAGGGGCAAGATGATGAATTCGTCATCTTGCCCCCGTCAACTTGCCCCAGCAGCCGTATTTTTGCTTTACCAAAATCACGAACAACATTAACAAATTTTCTTCAACAATCTATACACTAAAATACTCCCAAAAGTCAGCATTTAATGTTACATATATAAACATTTAAAACAAATGGACTCTTTTCTCGTAATAGCTTAACATACGTACCTTCAATATTACAACAATGGCTCACGAAACAGACTGCCTCTCAAAACTGCCACATTCAAACTGACTGGAAAATTCTGCTGCACCTGCCTAGTAGGTGCAGATGGTGACACACAAGGTCACAGGTGCGCCAACCGTCTATCTGTGTTTCTGGATTAGTTACATACGATTCGTCATCTTACCCCGTTCGCCAACTTACCCCGGTCTCCCCTACAAGGTAAAATATTTAAACTGTTTTTAATTTTCTCTCGCATATTATTCAACTTGCGATGTACTGAAAATGAAATTACTGCATTTAATCTAAATAAAAAAATTATATGGAATAGTGGAATTAATATGTGGTGACGATATTAAAAATTTTGGTTTGGTTAGTTTTGAAACAAAAAATGGGGGCAGGGGGCGCATAGATGAGTTCTTGCACCGGGTGGAAACTAGTTTAGTTCTGTCCCTGGGGTTAAGGTGGGTTCTCACACGCCATTTTGATTTTTTTGATTTCTCATTGTCACTATTAGTTAAAGGTAGGATCATGCAGATTTCGCTAAAAGATTCTGAGACTAGCTAAAAGTTAAAAACACTGTAGCATTGTCGGTGTTTCGTGATTGGGTGAGTTTATTTCGCATGCTTGTCGATTGTTACAACACCAATCATAGTAATTCAGTGCGGAAGCAAACGCGTCCTGAGTGGCTCCGTCAAATAAGGCAACGACTTCTCTCGCACACAGCTGACAGTCACAAGGAATAAACCGCTGGTGCTGGTATACCATGTATCAGTCTAATAGGCGTTCAGATTTATTCGCGAAAAATGCCTGCCCCTAGTTAAAGGCTATTCCTGTTCGTTTAACACTATAGGCTACTTCTCTTGCATTTGTTTTTGTCACAAACATTTTCAACAGATATTTACTAAGTGTGATATAATAGTTGTAAAAAGTCGCGGAAGGTTTCTTTTTAATGTTATCACCTGCGCGACATTTTTGCAGCAATTATAACACACATATCACAATATCTATTGAAATATTTATGATATAACCACAAATACAAGAAAGGGATAGAGATAAAATTACAGAAAAATCCTAACGAATAGTAATGATGAGAAAATTTAAAAAAAAAGTTAGAAATTGTTTTCAAAACTCGTCAGTCTCGCCAGAGATGTATAACGTCTAACCTCGGTAGCGAGAAGAAAAAAACCATGAGTTCTCACATTGCAAATACAATACACTTAGCCTATAATACGAAACTCGGACACGACATTTAACATAGAATTCTTTAACGTAATGCCGAGCCTGATAAATATACGCAATCTGTGTTTTCAACGACATTTGTGGACGCGAATCACACGTAGTTTCCGCACCCGCCGCTAGAATTCGCTGCCCGAGCATAGATAAGTCGACTATCAAATCATTCGATTAGCAGACAGGAATTTATAAACTATATAATGAAACGGCTCCGATGAAAGCGAAAAATACTCAACCACGGCTTTGCGCCTGGTTTTCGACAAGAGATTTTATTACTATACTGCCCATATTGTTAAAATTAATTACGCCGTTAATACTGTAAAGTTTCCTTTTATTTGTGAACTTTGGTTCGCGCCAACCACCAAAGTTGGCAGCACCGTAGTTACACATTTCCGTTCATGCGTCTTCTGTTTCATTCCGAAAACATTCCTACCAAATGCTGTATACAGAGAGCTAAGATGTTACACATAAAACAAATAATTAATTTGGGTATGAGTCCCCGACTTAAGGTAAATTCACAATCCTAAAATTAAAAACACTAACATATAATTTAAAACGTTTCTTTGGACATACTCCATTGTTGGGTTTCACTGCATATCATGGAGAAACCTTAAGAACGGTCAAAGAGATGATTTAACAAACACACGGAAACACAAGCCAAAATCAGCAAACGTTAAACTTTAAATTCATAGACAGCACAGAAGAATACAGGCTACTGACAATGCCGAGACACTTTCAACAATAAGAACAGTAAGCCTACAGACATCAGATAATTTTGGCTTGTTTTTTCTGTGTGTTGTGTATTCAACTTTCTTTGTCCGTCCAGCGGGTTTTCTCTGTGACATACGGTTCAAACTAGCATTGGCATATGTCCAAAATAGTGATATAAATCAATCTTTCCCCATTGCGAGAATCATTCAAGTAACGTATTACAGAATTGTGATGCTGTACTATCTCTGATATACACACACACTAGCTGCCCGACCCGGCTTTGCACGGCTATACTAATGGAAAAAAATTAAGCCACATCTCCCATTTACAGTAATGGTAAATAAAAAAAATTCAGTGAAAATTTATTACAATGCTGTATAATGTACCGGAGAGAAAATGAATAGCACCGATGGTTTCCCGACTCGAGCACGCAACGTACAACTGATGTACCCGTACTTCGCTACGGCAGTCTACAGGCAGACCACTCTTGCGCCGCTCATTATACATGCCCCTCCTTGTGGGTACGCCACTGCCGAGCGATGCCCGTTGCCATGGAGACGCAGAAGGCATGAACAATGCAAAATCCTGTTATGCAGACAAAGTACCCACTGTTGCCTGGTTTTAACCACCCATGGGATCTAATTTTCGGAAAATGTCATCCTGCGTAACATAAGGAACATTACTGTGAAGTTTCAAGTCTGTAAAATAAATATACTTGAAAAAAAAGGGCAATAAAAAAAACAAATTAAACACTGAGAGAGGGAAAAAAAACAATAGTTTATGTTTGCGATTTAAAGTGATAAAAAGTATTTAAATACTAATTGAACTCTTATGAGGGTACTGATTGCTTCGTTGTTAATATCACACGGGTGTTTTTTACTTGTATGGGAAAATTAAGAATGATAAGGCATCTAGTGCGTGGCAACAATGTTAATAGGCAATAGGAAATAAACTTCTAGCGCCTGCGGCATTGTCAACACACACTTCGTACGTGTACTGCATGTTGTATCTAACCCCCCTCCAACGCATTTGATTCTAAATTGGCCTTTTAGTAAGGACCCCTAATGTTATTGATAATATAATATAAATGTACTATCCAACACTGAAAGAATTTTTTCAAATCGGACCAGTGGTTCCTGAGATTAGCGCGTTCAAACAAACAAACAAACAAACTCTTCAGCTTTATAATATTAATGTGTGTGTATATATATATATATATATATATATATATATATATATATATATATATATATATTTATATCACAGTGCAACGTTGGTAAATATAAAGCGGTTGGCAGTGCAGTGAACATAACCCGACACGATGTAACGACTTTGAGCATCAGAAGCCCCTTAAAAAAAATTTTAAACTCCACATCGGCACCCTATCAGCAGCGCTCTTTAAACGCGGCTATTCCAGGTGCAGTGACGAAGAGAAGAGGTTTGTTTTAGTTTTGCCGTCGGCAGACAGCGACGTCGGACCCCCCTACCCCGTCACCCTATGTAAGCATGCAAGTACACACACACACACACCTAAACACACGAGCGTTGCTCCACGGGCTGCAAGGCAAATGTTTGGACTTGCCTCCGTTGGGGAGCGCGCCACTGCTGAGTTTTAGAACCCTTTCCTCTTTTCTCTTCCTCCTTCTATCTCTCTCTCTACTCTCTCTATTCTCAAATAAAAAAAAAAATTAAAATAATATCACAGAGATATTACGATGACATTCGTTCTTTCGAACGCATCCAGCAGCAAGCATAAGGAAATTGCGACAGAGGAGGTTGTAGTGGATATTTCTTTTTCCAACCACAAAACATATATCGCGAGTATTTTTCATCAAAATGATAATCCAGCCACTTGTGCATTCACTTAAAAGTGTTTGCAAGAAAACACGTTGAAAAACCGAAATCAAGATGGCCTGAACTTTTGACGACTAGTCTCAAGAGTATAGGCCTATTTGTTTTGTAAGAGCACCGAAATTATTCTTACTACGAAAACGAGTTTTAAAATTTTTTTAACTTGCACCGTTGGTGAATAAATTTTTATTTAATGAACGCGACGAGTCTCAGTCTGTGATGTATCTTTATTTCCCTGTTCCTTGGGACACAATATTGCAGTCGTAAGCAAAGAAGTCTGCATCACGCAGCTTAAATAAATAAAGAACACAAATATATAGTTAACATAATTTACTTCTCAATACCGTATAAAAATCTCATTCATGAAAAATGCAAAGCGTAACGGCTATAGGTGCCTGCAAAACTAGGAATCCTCTAAAAAAAAAAAATCAGACATGTGCCCACAATTGGCACACAAAACACAGAACTTTCGTACGGAAGCAAACGCGTTATGAAAGGGATAGCCTAAAATTCACAGGGATGTAAACCTCAACCCCAACCCAAATCGTTCTGAAGTTAACTGAAGAAAAAGGTTGAGTTAGGTTTGATCAGTGTTAGTAAATAATAGTTTTTTTTTTGTTCCGGGAGGTTAGTTATATAAAGTTAAGTTATCGTAACTAAAATTAAAGGTTTGTTAGGTTAGCGTAATTTAATATACCCCATGAACGTAAAACATATAAATCCTTGCAATATGGCGATTTCTACACGAGCGCTCGTCAAACTTCGTAGAACTTCGGATTTGTTCGGGCGTGGCTTGCATCTCTGTGAGCTGTAGGCTTCCCTACTGAAATGCCAAAAGACAGCAATAGTTTCTCTTACAGACGGTCCGCCAACCACAAATAAATAAGAAAAAAAAGAAACCGCTGACGTGGGTTTAAGTTTTACAATCTAATGACGTTTCCATATTTTTTCGCAAATAATAACGGCCCCTAGTAAATGTTAAAACTAAGAGTTCGATGAGGTAGAGAGTTTTTCCAACTATTTTGAGGTAGAAACACTCAGCAACAGTTACTACCACGATCATTCCACGGATTCATTGGGTAGCAAAGTAGACTCATAGCACGAGTACATCTGAACGTTGGTGATCGGACAACAGTGCTCCTGACGTCATTGAAGACCCCGAACCAGTTATAAACAAGGAAAAATGGTTACGCAATCACGTGTAACCCGCAAAAGAACGTGACATTATTATTGATCAATGAGCGCTCTAAAAACGGCTTGATCATATACAGGCGAGTTGAGTCTATAGTTTGCAGTTAAATGAATACGCGAAATAATTTCGGATCTACACACACACACACACAGGTACATGTAACGGTCCTTGAATGTATTCGCAGCGATAGGCCAACAAAAAATTTTTGAATCGTTTTGGTCATGATTTTAAATATAATTTATGTATGTACTATGATTAGAGACCGTAAAAATTCGTTGATTCATTTCGTAGTGGGTTAAAATTCAACCAATTTCTCCTCTGTCCTCCTCAGTTTTTTTCCTATTTGTTCACAGTTTGAGGGAAGGACTCTAGGCCATGAATGACCCTCAGCCAAAGAAGTGTGGGAAGTTCATGCAATTAAATGACTTCCGTTCTAGTTCCTGTCATCCAACTGCCTTTTGGTTAAGTGCCTGTCGGCCTATTGCATTTCGGTCTGGTGCCTGGCGGTTAAATGACCTTTGGTCTAGTGCCTGTTAAATAACTTTTGGTCTAGTGCTGGTTGGCCAACTGCCTTTTAATCTAGTGCCAGTCGGTTAAATTACATCCAGTTTTGTACCTTTAGGTCTAGAGCCTGTTGGTTGAATTATTTTCGGTATGGTGCCCGTCGGTTAAATTACTTTCACTCTAATCCCTGTCGGTTAAAAGACTTTGGGTAAAGTGCCGGTCGGTTTACTTATTTATCGGTCTAATGCCTGCCGGTTAAATGGTTTTTCGGTCTAGTGCCTGTCGGTTATAGATAATTTATGGTCTTGGTGCCTGTTGGTTTAATGAATTTTCGGCCATAACTAGAGACCGGAAAAATTCGCGAGTTCATTTCGCGATAGGCTAAAATACAAATCTTTGTACCTCAGTGCTGCCACTACTATTGGCTCACAACTCATCTGGATGACTTTGGGCCAATGAGAAACACCCAACCAAAGCTTTATCGAATCACAGGCTGCTACGTTGGGACGTGTCACGAGACAGCAGCCAATGAGTAGGTGGCATTTGACCGAGTGTACGTAGAACTATGGAGTTCAACCTACAGGTCATTGAACCCGCGAATTTTTCCGGTCCCTAGCCATAACTGTCTTCGGTCCGGTGCTTGTGGGTTGAACTACTTTCGGCCTAGTGCCTTTCAGTCAACTGCAACAAACCGTCGAAAGATTCCCGCTAAGCACGGTCGTGCGATAGGGGTGGTGGTGGGGGGGGGGGGGGTAGTCGTGAGATGTCCTGCGCCGCTGACTCGACCTGCATCCGCACGATCTGAGTTCCCGTCAGCCTCCCCTGAACAGTGATGAACTGGGAAGAACTGTAAACCCGTTCACGCCCAACTCAAGTGTCCGGAGGACGAGAAAACGCTCCGACCCAGGAGCAGCCCCGGCGAGTTCTCCGGACGTCTGTCTGCCGTCGTCGTCGTCGAGGCCGGACACAGAGAGGCGACTGCGGATTGGTTGGTCGCGGGCCCCCCGCGCGTGGGAATGTCGGCGACCGTGGCCAATGGGAGCACTCGACTGATGGGTTTCGAGTTCCCGGGGACGGCGACAGCCGACAGACGATTGTCCCGCGACTGCTCGACTTGCTCCGTCACGGCGCCGGGATGCTGCATCAGCCAACCACGCATCCGTGGTGCCGCTGATGACTAGGGACCTGAAAAATTCACAGGCTCATTTCGTGTAATGCTAAAAATTCAAATAATTATACCTTAATGCTGCTTCTGTCATTGGTTCACTGTAGGGAATGGAAAAATTCGCGTAGTCAACGACCTCCAGGATAGACTCCACGATCCTGTGCATACTCGGGCAAACGTCACCTGTTCATTGGCTACTGACTCGTGAGGCGACTCAATTGGGAGACTCGTGATTCGATACTGCTTTGACTGAGGGCCTATAATTGGCCCACACTCCTCCAGGTTAACAGTGAACCAATAGCAGAAGTTGCATAAAGATACGACTATTTGCATTTCAGCATATCGCGAAATGAATCCGCGAATTTTTCCGGTCTTTAGTTCACTGTTAATCTGGAGGACTGAGGGCCAATTAGAGACCCTCACTCATTGAAGTGTCGAATCACAGGCCCACCCAGTCGAGACGACTCACAAGTCAGCAGCCAGTGAACAGTTGGCATTTTCCCGAGTGTGTAGAGGATATTGGAGTCTATCCTGGAGGTCATTGAACCCGCGAATTTTTCGGGTCTCCACTGATGACTATGGACGGGCATTTACCCTCCCTCATGGGTAGGGACTGGAAAAATTCGCGTATTCAATGACCTCCAGGATAGACTCCACGATCCTGTGCATACTCGGGCAAACGTCACCTGTTCATTGGCTACTGACTCGTGAGGCGTCTCAATTGGGAGACTCGTGATTCGATACTGCTTTGACTGAGGGCCTATAATTGGCCCACACTCCTCCAGGTTAACAGTGAACCAATAGCAAAAGTTGCACAAAGGTACAATTAATTGCATTTCAGCATATCACGAAATGAATCCGCGAATTTTTCCGGTCTCTACTCATGGGGCTCTACTCCCCCTAATACACCCGAAATGGCTGTGTCGAGGGAAAGACAAAAAGTCCGAACGCTAGGTTTTTCCCGGTGTGTCGAGGCCTCGATCTCCGAGGGAATGATTTCGGCAGAGGGGTCGAAGTACCAAGTCGCAGTTATTAAAGAAGCTAATACATAGTGATATCCAATCTGCAGGAAGGGCTGCGATTTCGTCTACAGCTTCTTGGGTGGAGAACTGGTAGAGACCAGCAAAATTCGCGGATTCATTCGGTGATAGGCTAGAATTAAAACACATATACCTCTCAGATAATTTTGCTATTGGCTTACTGTTCATCTTGGCGAATCTCAACCAATTATGAACCCTCAACCAAAGAAGGATCGAATCACAGACAAACCAGCTGAGACAACTTATAAGTCAACAACCATTGAACTTGCGTTATTTTCCCAGTGTACAGGAGAATGAGCAGTCTATCCTGAAGGCCATCGAAACCGCGAATTTTGCAGGTTTCTAAGAACTGGGTTTCTGCGATGCCCTCTTTCACATTCGTCCCGCGGAAGTCAGCGGGAAGCCATCGTAGAATCATCCTGTGGTGGCAAGCGTAGGGACGTCACAGCTGCCACCTGCCTTTTCGTCGCCTGTGCTCACGACACCCAGCAAGTGTGTAAAAAAAACCGTCATCAGTAGAGCCATGCACATTTCGCGAAAATATTCTAAGACTAGATAAAACTTAAAACACGGTAGCATCGTCTGTGTTTCGTAGTTGGGTGAAATTCTTTTCAGACGCACGTTGACTGTTGCAACGCCAATCATAGTAATTCAGTGCGGAAGCAAACGCGTCCTGAGTGGCTCGGTAATACAAGGCAACGACTTCTCTCGCAGACGGCCGCCAATGACAAGGGAGAAACCTCTGGTGCGGGTACACCTTGTTGCAGTCTAATAGGCGTTAAGATTTTTTTCACGAAAAATGCCTAGGGGCAGGCATATTACGCGAAAAGATCTGTGCGCCCATTACATTGCAATACGGTATGCCTGCACCATCAGTTTCTTCCTCGCAAATTGGCGGCCGTCTGCAAACGAAGATATACCTACATTTATATCACAGGGCCAATCAGCATGCGTTTGCTTCGGCACTGAATCACTGTGACTGGTTGTTCTAACGGTAGACCTGTTTATGAAAGAAACTCGCCCAATCACAAAACACAGACGATGCTACAGTGGTTTTTTACTCTCAGCTTGTCTGGAAAAATTTTTTGGCGAAAAATACACGGCTCTAAAATTGCCTGCCCCTAGAGACTGGAAAAATTCGCGCTTTCGATGACCTCTAGGATAGACTCCACAACCCCCTACACTCTCAAGCAAATGCCACTTGCTCATTGACTATTGACTCGTGACACCCGTCGACTGGGACGCTTGCGATTCGATACTTTTTTTTTGGTTGAAGGTTTTCCATTGGCTCAAAGTCCTTCAGATAAACTGTAAGCCAATCACAGAAGCAATATAAAGGTACAGTTGTTTGGATTCTAGCATATCGTGAAATGAATCCGCGAATTTTTCCGGTCTCTGCCTATGGATGTTCTCTCGTTGGTCTCCGACGACGTGATGGCTAGGGACACCTGTATTCCGCGAATACAATTCGTGTCAAGGTATGTCACAAAACACGGTAGCTTTTTCATAGAGTAATGGCGAATCGTGTGCGTGCAGCAGTACGGTATACACATTCCCATTGGCCCCGTCAAGTGCGGGGAAACACCTCTCGCCGACCACAGCCAATAACTACAAGAAAAAAAACTACTGTGTTTTGCGATGTACCTTGACACGAAATGTATTCGCGAAATACAGGTGTCCCTAGTGATGGCTGCCGAGGAAATCGAGGAGGAACGAAACACGGTTCGCGACGGCGCGCCTCCATAAACTCTATTATCTTTGAAAGATTTGTGCAATGGGAGTGCAGGACTTGATGTAGGCTTTTGGACATACGCCATTGCTTAGCACATGTATGTCTGTAGAAGAAAACTACAAAAAAACACAAATGACAAAAAACACAAATTAAGCAAAAATTGCTGTTGTCAGGATTTAACGCCACACAATATTCCACAACAGGAATATGGTCAACAAACAAGGAAAAAACAAAGAAAATTGGACTAACAGAACGAAAAAACCCCCACAAATGATGACAGCACAAAAATTCCGAACCCAAAAAAATTCAACACAACAGTTGAAACGAGACAAAAAACACAGCAAAACGAAAAGACGAAACAAACACAATAGTTTTCCAAAAAAAAAAAAAAAACTAAAAGAGAAACGAAAAAACCCCCACAAATGATGACAGCACAAAAAATATTGAACCCAAAAAATTCAGCACAACAGTCAAAACGAGACAAAAACACGACCAAACGAAAAGACGAAACAAACACAACAGTTTTTTTTTTTTTTTAAACTATTGTGTTTGTTTCGTCTTTTCGTTTTGCTGTGTTTTTTGTCTCGTTTCAACTGTTGTGTTAAATTTTTTTGGGTTCGGAATTTTTGTGCTGTCATCATTTGTGGGGGTTTTTTCGTTCTGTTAGTCCATTTTTCTTTGTTTTTTTCCTTGTTTGTTGACCATATTCCTGTTGTGGAATATTGTGTGGCGTTAAATCCTGACAACAGCAATTTTTGCTTAATTTGTGTTTTTTGTCATTTGTGTTTTTTTGTAGTTTTCTTCTACAGACATACATGTGCTAAGCAATGGCGTATGTCCAAAAGCCTACATCAAGTCCATAAACTCTAACGCCCGAGTTTCCGTGCGAGTGTGCTGAAAGACTCGCCAGGGTCTCCGAGGGCGGGTCAGGAGCACCGCAAGTCCCGGTGGTCGACGCGGTGCGCCGCCCGACGGACGACGGATCACGCGCGCGACTAAAGGAAGCGGCGCGGACGTCGCGTCGTATGCACGTGCCGGAATCCAGCCGGACCCACACGTCCCCCGGCCACGCGAGGTCGCCGTCGAGAAGGTACCCTTTTGTCGCGGCTCTCCGCCGCTCCTCCCGGCCAGACGGCGGCAACGGCGACGAAACACCGCGACGACCCCCCCGGAAGCAGCCGGGTGACTGTCCTCCCGCCGCCGATAAACCGTTACACGAGCTGATTGGTCCCGCCCGTGGCGTGCGCCTTGCGGTCGGCCGTGTGCTGCCTCGACCCAGCGCCATTTTCGGAACGACCCAGCGTGGCATGATGACTAGGGACCTGAAAAATTCGCGGTTTCGGCGACCTCCAGGATAGTCCACACAGTCACTCTGTACACTCGGGCAAATAACAACGCCGGTCCGTTGGCTGCTGACTTGTGAGTCGTCTCAACTGGATTTTGCCCGTGATTTCGTCACTTCTTTGGTTGAGGGGTTTCTTCTCATTGGCCCATAGTCGCCCAGACGAACAGTGAGCCAATAGCAAAAGCACCTTAAAGGTATATGTATATGAATTTCAGACTATCAGGAAATGAATCTGCGAAATTTTCCGGTCTCTTAATGATGACTAGAGCAACGGAATTTTCGCGCATTCATTTAGTCGCAAGATAGAACGCAAACCTCCACACTGTCGCACTGTGTTCGTGATTGGACCGCAGTTGTCTGGACACGCCCCCTCTACGACCGTGAGCCAACGATGTCCAGCTAGGAGAGAAGTAAGCGAATCAGGTAGTGTCAAATAACAAGGATAAAAATGTTCTCGCTAAGAAATCAACCGATGGGAAAGTAAACATGGGTCGAGCACACCTATAACTTTGAATTCTATCCTGAGGCCAGAGGAATCCGCGAAATTTCCGGGACTCTAATGATGACCCATCGGGACGCATACACAGGTGCAGGCATTTTTCGCGAAGGTACACCCGCATCAGCGGTTTCTTCCTTGTGATCGGCGGCCGTCTAGCGAGAGAAGTCGTTGCCTTGTTCGACCGGTTTGATTGGTGTTGTAACAATCGACATGCACCTGAAACGAAATTCACTCAAACACGAAACACTGACGACGCTACACTGTTTTAACTTATAACTAGGGTCATGCAGATTTCGCGAAAATATTCCGAGACTAGCTAAAAGTTAAAACACTGTAGCGTTTGTCTGTGATTCGTGATTGGGTGAGTTTATTTCCGCATGCATGTCGATTGTTACAACACCGATCACAGTGATTCAGTGCGGATTCAAACGCGTCCTGAGCGGCTCGGTAAAACAAGGCAACGACTTCTCTCGCATACAGCCGCCAGTCACAAGGAAGAAACCGCTGGTGCTGGTATACCGTGTTGCAGTCTAATAGGCGTTAAGATTTATTCGCGAAAAATGCCTGCCCCTACTTATAACTAATCTCGGAATCTTTTCGCGAAATATGTATGACCCTAATCATCTGACCTGGGTGACGAGTAAATTCATGTGTTCTCATGTTGAAAATACACGTAGAATACGAAACTCCGTCACTAAGTTTAACTTATAATTCTTTAAAATACTGCCGAGCATGATAAATATACCCTAATTTGCGTTTTCAACTACATCTCTTGACGCGAATTACACGTAGTTCCCGCGCCCACCGTTAGAATTCGCTGCCCGATCAGCTACGTCTAATATCGAATCAACTGATTAGCAGACCGTAATTTTTTTTTTAACTATATAAGGAAACGGCTCCGAAAAAAGCGAAAAAGATTTGTAAAAAAATTGATCCTGGGTTTGGACCTAATTTTCATTAAGAAATATTATTAAAATAATCCCCATCTTGTAAAACTCATTAATTAGTCTATACTATGAAGTTTCTTTTTTGTATAATGAACTTTGGTTGGCGCCATTCGCCGCTCAAAAGAGGGCTTGATTACGAATGGGTAGAGACTTTTAAAATTCGCGATTTCAAATCCCTAAAGGATAGACTATATGATCCTCTATGCACTCGTGCAAATTACATCTGCTGATTGGTTACCGACTCGTAACACCTGTTGACTGGAATGATCGTGATTCGCTAATTCTTCTGTTAAAGATTTTTCATTGGCCCAGAGTCCTTCAGATAAACTGTGGCCCAATCACTGAAGCGAAATAATGTCAAAAGTGTTTGGACTCTATCCTATCGCGAAATGAATCCGCGAATTTTACAGGTCTCTACGAATGGGCAAGTTGTGTCTAATATGTAGTGAATATAATCCGCGAGTGAATGTAGCTCTACCAATACCTAAAGAACCAAAAGCTTCGAGGGTTCGTTTAACGACAATTTAAGCTGCGACGTCTTCCATAATACTCACGGTTGTTTGGACTCAACACGCCCCAAGTTGGTCTAAACCAATGACAAACTGACAGCAACTATACCATCGAGTCGATCACGTGATCAATTAAGATTAGAATGTCTTCTCTTGCGACAGCAAGACATGAAACCTAATGTAGCCAGCAGATCACTGAACTCTCCAAATTTCTGGATGTACATTCATAGCTGGGCATTTCTTCCGTGTCATTGTGAAAAGGGCCCCAAGTCACTTCTTGGCCACTACATTATTATTTTGATTTCAACACAATGAGGGTTATTTATAAGCTATATATATATATATATATATATATATATATATATATATATATATATTTGACGGTCACGGTCACAAATTCACGAATCTACGGAAGTGCCATAGAGTGCGAAAAATATCAAACCATAATTGGTAGTTTAAACAATAATAAAAGGTGCGTATACTTATGTACGCGTGTTAGAAGTTGTAGCCTACTTAGGTACTTGGCGTAATAAAAATGTAACTTTAATTTTGCATGTAAATAATTAATATAAGTGAAATAATAAAAGCACTGGAACGATATTAAAAATACGGTTGTAAAGAATAAATTCAATCAAAATAAAAAATTTAAATAAATACTTAGTATTAAATAGGCATTAATATAAACACGTGTATAATTTTTTTAGTACCTATACTTTGTAAAATAATCGAGATAAATCTTAATTAGTAACGAAAATCAATAGATATGCTGATAGTTTATTATAAATTATTAATTTCAATTTTTTATTCAATAATAATGTAATAATTTATAACATCTCAATCACTCCGATGAAAACGACCAGGAGACTACTAAACCCACCACAGACACTCCCTGCCAGCGACAATGGAAACTTAGAAGCAACTTGACATCGTTGTACATACGGGAACATAACCTCACTTATATTATATAAGTGCACTTTTAAAATTTTATAAATGCAATTTAAATTACTAATATTCACAATAAATACATGTTTTTAATTATATGGACCAGTATTCAACATCGATCAATAGAGTATTTTATTTAAAAGCACATACCTAATCTTAAATTGTATGTAGCTTTTTTTGTATGTAGCTTATTTTCTAATCCTGTGAATATTTCGTTGCATAGTGCGTGCGCATCTTAAAAATTCACTCTCATCATTTTTTTTTCATAACGCGCATAAAGAAGTGTAACATCCAAAAGTGAGACAAAAACCCAAGAGCACAGCTGTCTGCACATTGTAATTTTTCTTTTTGTATTTGGAACAGGGATATTCATGTAAAATTACAGATATTTGTAAATTTGTACATGTACATGCAAACTACTGTATCCCTGTTCGCAGTAATACTGGGTTCGGGTTCTTACCCAGGCATTTATGCTTTGTGTTGTCCCAGTACCTCTAATAGTTAAAGTTATTTGTTAAACTTTTACCTGAATAGCTTTCCAGTATTAACTGCGCACATTAATGAGCAAAATAAAACAAAAAAAGTCAAGTTGTTGGATATTTGATTATCTTAACCATGGTGTAGTAAAATGATGCCTAAATGAAATCACAATTGAGATATAAAATTATGGGCTAATTTCCTTAAGAAATACTCAGTATCATCTCGGAAAAAAAACGTATATTGTTGTACAAAAGTTACAATATCTTTCTTGCAGAATTACAAACTATTTTTACTGACGTGACAACGTCTAATAAATCGATGAACGCCGGGTGCACGCACGAAAAAGTGTTTCGTTACGCACATTGTTCCGTTACGCTGTGTCCCGTTACGCTCATTGTACGCTTGCGCCGCATCTATCTCTCTTCCACTCGATTGGCCTATGCGTCCGAGGAGAAGAAAGTCAGCGGCAGCACACAACTTACATCTACACATGAACTGTTTATAAAGTGAAGTGAAAAGTTATTGTGGTTTTCATTGCTTATTACAACAACAATTTCGGCAATAAAGGTTAATTATTCTTGCATTTTAAAAATCTGATTACTAGTATAATTTCAAGTATTTATTCTTTTATTATTAAAATTAAAATGATTCAATTTTATTCATAAAAGTATGCAATCACTTCATCAATGTTTTATTGTGACTTTGTCACGTTAAACTATCGTCCGTAAACCGACTTTACAGACAACCGTTTTTTTTTTTTTGGCGACCGGTTTCCAAGGAATATTTTTTCATGACTGTTAACCAAATCGTCAGCTCACGAGATACCCGACGAAAGTGTGCGTGTAGCGGCGAAACGGCAGCTTTACCAGCCGCTGAGCGGCAACACGTAGTTACGCCCGCGACCCCGGTGAAGGTGGGTTGGGGGGGGGGAGGGGGTGTAAGGCGCCGCACGCCTCATAAGGTAAAGGGGGGAGGGGGAAATGAACGCGCGCGAGGTCAATGACATCTGCACGCAGCAGGCTTCGACTGCAGGCACCTCGGGTCGTCCGATGGCGTCGAAGGTGAAATAAAAAATAAAAGGAAACCCTTCTTTCTCTCTTCCCCCCTTCACCGGTGGGTGAGGCGCTTCCCCTTCAATCGCTAGTCGAGCTCCTTGTGTTCGACCCCTGACCCCGCGGTGTCTCGGGCGAGAGACGTGCGTGCGAGTCTATGGAGGGGCGCCGACGCGAACCGTGCTTCGTTCCTCCTCGACTTCATCGGCAGCCATCGCGTCGTCGGAGACCAACGAGAGAACATCCATAGGAAAGATTTATTGGAAAGATTCCCAGAATAGATGAAATTTAAAACACTGTAGCGTCGTCTGTGTTTCGTGATCGGTAGAGACCTGTAAAATTCGCGATTTCAAATCCCTAAAGGATAGACTCCATGATCCTCTATGCACTCGTGCAAATTACATCTGCTGATTGGTTACCGACTCGTAACACCTGTTGACTGGAATGATCGTGATTCGCTAATTCTTCTGTTAAAGATTTTTCATTGGCCCAGAGTCCTTTAGATAAACTGTGGCCCAACACTGAAGCAAAATAATGTCAAAAGTATTTGGACTCTATCCTATCGCGAAATGAATCCGCAAATTTTACAGGTCTCTAGTGATCGGGTGAGTTTCTTTCAGGTACGTGTTGACTGCCACAACACCAATCGCAGTAATTAAGCGCGGAAGCAAACGCGTCCTGAGCGGCTCGGCCAAATAAGGGAACGACTTCTCCCTCAGACGGCAGCCAATCACAAGGAAGAAGCCTCTGGTGCGGGTATACCTTGTTGCAATCTAATAGGCGTTGTGGTTTTTTTCGCGAAAAATGCCTGCCCCTATCCATAGGTAGAGACCGGAAAAATTCGCGGATTCATTTCACGATATGCATGCTAGAATCCAAACAACTGTACCTTTATATTGCTTCTGTGACTGGCTTACAGTTTATCTGAAGGACTTTGAGCCAATGGGAAACCTTCAACCAAAAAAGTATCGAATCGCAAGCGTCCCAGTTGACGGGTGTCACGAGTCAATAACCAATGAATGAGCAAGTGGCATTTGCCTGAGTGTGTAGGGGGTTTTGGAGTCCATCCTAGAGGTCATCGAAAGCGCGCATTTTTCCAGTCTCTATCCATAGGGCCATGCATATTTCGCGAAAAGATCCCGATCCTAGTTACAAGTTAAAAACACTGTAGCACCGTTCTGTGTTTAGTGATTTCGGGCGGATTTCTTCCAGGAATTTCTACACCAATCACAGTGATTCAGCGCGGAAGCAAACGCGTCCTAAGTTGGCTCGGTCGAGCAAAGCAACGACTTCTCTCGCAGACGGCCGCCAATCACAAGGAAGAAACTTCAGGTGCGGGTATACCTCGTTGCAGTCTAATAGGCGTTCAGATTTATTCACGAAAAAATGCCTGCCCCTAATAAATATTTACGTTTTCAAACACATTTCTCGACGCGAATCGCACGTGGTTTCCGCACCTGCCACTAGAATTCGCTGCCGGAGCAGCTACGTATACTGTAGAATCAACTTGATTAGAAGACAGAAATTAATCAGCAGAAAGAAAATCAAGAAATGTATATATAATTTTTATCACGCTCGGCCTTATTTTAAAGATTTAACACATTAAACTTCGTGTCCGAGTTTTTCGTATTATAAGTGTATTTTCTACATGAAAACACATGAAACTGCTCGATACCGAGATTAGATGTTACACATCTCTGGCGAGTACTGAAAGTCTCAGTTACGGTTTTTTTTTATGCTTTATATTTCTGCAGTTTATTCCAATGACCAAGGACAAGATAGATTAATGGTTTCAGTGATCTCCAAGATAGACTCCACGATATTCACTGCACTCGGGCCAATATCACCTGCTCATTGGCTGCTGACTCGTGACACCTGCTGACTGGGATGCTAGTGATTCGATACTTCTTTTGCTAACGGTTTTTTTTTTCATTGGTTCAGAGTCCAGGTGAACTGTGGTCCAATCACTGAAGTAGCATGGAGGTGAACGAGTTTGGCTTCTAGAACTATCACGAAATGATCCCGCAGAATTATTCCGGTCTCTGCCAATGACTAGAGACCTGAAAAATTCACGGATTCATTCGGTGATAGGCTAGAATTCAAACACATATACCTCTTAGATAATTTTGCTATTGGCTTACTGTTCATCTGGACGAATCTCAACCAGTTATAAACCCTCAACCAAAGAAGGACCGAATCACAGACAAACCAGCAGAGACGACTTACAAGTCGGCAGCCAATGAACTTGCGTTATTTGCCCGAGTGTACAGGGGTATGTGCAATCTATCCTGAAGGCCATCGTAACCGCGAATTTTGCATGTCTCTACCAATGACTAAAGCTCTCGGTTCCCCTTTGGTTGGAGAGGGGAGGGATGGGGAATATTTTCCCAGTCCCTACCAATGAGCAGTTGGCATTTACCAGAGTATCTCAGAGGGTCAAAGAAACCACCATTTTTTTTTATCAGTTTCTAAAAATAACGCGAATATTTGCAGGTCTCTAATCATCATCCAAGGATGGACGGGAGGGCCCCCAGACTCTGGATGATGATAATAAGGACCCGTGGGAAGCCCGTGGTTAAGAAGGATTTTTGACGAGATGGGTGGGGGGGGTGTGGTTGTTTACAGGACGCTCGTCGGTTTGTTGACCTTCCGGGTTCAGGGGTGATCCTATTGGCTGGTGCGGCGAGGGTGAGGACGGGGGGTGGGGGGGGGGAGGAGGGCCCATCAGGCGCCCGTGGGAGGCGCAGGGGTCACGCGCAGCTGGGGGTCAGGACGCCCGCCTACCAGAACCTATTCATAGCCCTCTCGTGCCCTTGACTCGCAGGGAGACGCGTCGCGCCGCTTGCTTGCTTCAATCACCCCCTCCTCCCCTTCTGCCATTCTCCCTTCTTCCACCAGCTCTGCACTGTCAAGCTCCTTCCCTACGCTGCGAACTGTGTTTGTAAACGGAACAGAAACATCCACGTGAAATTAAGAGATGTTGCACGGAAAAAACAACTGTGTCACTTCAAAATAGTTTTCGCGGTACATGGGCGTAGCCAGCTGGGGGGGGGGGGGGAAGGGTTTAAGGGGTTCAACCCCCCTCCCCCTTTAGCACCAAATTTTTAATTAATTTCTTATTCATCACTGAAACAAATTTCATATTAAAATTAATACAATTTTTACCATTACAATATTTAAATTTTTAGTACCGAAAACTGCTAAAATAGCACTATTTTACAACTTAAAATCCAAATTTTCCCGGGGGAGGACCTTCGGACCCCCCGCTTTAATACGGGGGGGGGGGGGGAGCCCTGCTTCTTAACACCCCCAATACACAAATTCTGGCTACGCCACTGTACGCGGTATAATACTGGGTCCGGATTATTACCCGGGCATTTATTTATTTATTTTTTGTTGTCCCAGTTACCTCCAATAGTTAAATATATTTGTATACCTTTTCCAGCATTAACTGCGCACATTAATAATTGTAATACAACATAATAAAAAACATTTTGTTTTAAATTCGAGTATCGTTTGTATGTTAAAAAATTTTTTGAATGAAACACCAATTAAAATATAAAATTAAGCACCAAATGTCGTAAGAAATACTCAGTATTATCTCGAGAGAAAAAAAAACGTATTGCATGTATGCGAATCTAACCATGTGTTGTACAAAGTTACAATATCTTTCTTGGCAGCTGCTTTTTAAGAATTGTTTTGTTAAAGTCCAGAAATAATTCCAGCCGACCACGAAAAACAGGCGATGATTAGAGACCGGAAAAATTCGCGGATTCATTTCGTGATAGGCTGAAATTCAAACATTTGTATAATTCTGCTGGTTCTGCTATTGGCTCGCGGTTTAACTGGAGCTCTCTGGGCCAATGAGAGACTATCGACCAAAGATGCGTCGAATCACAAGCTACCCAGTGGAGACGACTCACAATTTAGTACCCAATGAACACGCGTGTTTGCTTGAGAAGTCAACAGGATAATGGAGGCTATCCTAGAGGTCATTGAATCCGCGAATTTTTCCGGTCCCTAGTTATGATACATTGTTCGCAGGTCTGGAAATCTCTTCAGGAGAATCGCGCGCGGCTCTAGACATCGGCTCGAGGCTTGTCGCGATGTTTGAAACACGGACACAAGGATGCCCCAGATCCGAGGGCAAAGGGTCCGCGGCTGGACGACTGGAGCGGGGACAATGAAGTGCATGTTGGTAATATATTTGCTTAAAGCATACTTTGTGTGATCCAGCAATCAGTAATTTAAAAAAAGTAAAAAAAAATCCCATTGCCAATTTTTGAACGACTTCGCTACGAAGCCTGCAAGGAGAATTTGTATTATACCTACTGTTGTAATACCAGTTTCCTTACTTTTTTTTAAACTTGAAATTACTCTTTACCATGACTTTTTTGATGTGACAACGTCTAATAAATCGATGAACGCCGGCTGCACGCACGAAAAAGTGTCCCGTAACGCACATTGTCCCGTTACGCTGCGTATCGTTACGCTCATTGTACGTTTGCGCCGCATCTATCTCTCTTCCACTCGATTGGAACAACCATCGATTTGACTTTTTCGGGGCACATTAAACTTGAAACACTCCCATTCGTTTCCTACTTTTCCTATCATCGTCCTATCCTTAACAGAATAACACAGATTGGAAGAAGTTAAATTGCAATCATGTATAAAATTTATAGTTAAAATAATCTCTTCTTAAAGAGTTAAACATATTTGAATTAATGGGTGCAAATAAAAGTTAATTTATCAATTAAATTGTAGATTTCATTTCACTCCTTCTTTGTATCCATACAAAATAGTGATAATTGAATAAAAATGATTCAATTTTATTCATAAAAGTATGCAATCATTTCATCAATGTTTTGTTATGACGTTGTCACGTTAAACTATCGTCCGTAAACCGACTTTGCAGACAACCAATTTTTAGTTTACAAAAATTTATCCCAGGGTAGTTTTTCTAACACGAAGTTTCATTTGGCCCACCAATAAGTTCGGCATGCCCCATAGTTATCGTGAACAGGCTGCATCTCGGGCATCAATCGTCTGGATTACGTGTCAGTGCGAGACCGGAGAGCTCTGTGCTCGAAACACTCTTCTTCCAGTCGTGCGCGAGCTCTATTCGAGCTGCGATCCCGCACACGAGACCATTCTCGGAGCGCTTGCTGTTCTCGAGCGAGAAATTTTCCATGTGCAATTTCATTAGTCTACACAATGAATGACTAGTTATGGTTATAATCTGCATGGAGGTATAATTGATGATAAATTATATTTTTGGTTTAAATTTTTTTTCGTAACCTTACTTCTAGCTTAAGGCTGATTTATCGCTATCCAAATTATAACTTAAGGATGTAGAAAAACTGTTGCCAAGATTTAAAAAAAATTGGAGAGTCATGAGAAAGCAATTCGAGCCACTGAAATCAGTTGTAATCAAATGTGATTGGAATCAGTTGGATCAATTAGAGCTATTGTAGCCAATTGCAGGAATCCGAGCAGTCAGAGCCAATGCAGCCAGTTCAAGTCAGTTAAGGCAATTAGAGATGTTGTAACCATTGTTACCCAGTTAGCAAATGTAGCCAGTTGGAGAAATTGTAGCCAATCGAAGCAGTTCGATCGATTGGAGCATTGGAGAAAATTGCAGCCATTGTAGCCAGTTGTTTTTTTTCCACCCCAATGCAGTTACAAGTTGGTTGTATTAAAAATTATATTAGACAAAATATTTGGCATTGCTCTAACGAGATATATTAAATTAATACGGCATCAATATTCTTCATATTAAGGGATTTATAGCGATTATTCTGTTTTCAAATAAACCTTCCCCATTTCTAACCCTTTGGACGGATTATGCGCATTAATAAACACAGCCGATATTTTCCATTACATACTTTATTTTACGTATAAATTTATATGTCATTTGTGGAACAATTACGGCACTTATCGTGTAAATAAAAATGCGACATATATTATATATATTATATATATCTATGTATATATACATATATATAAACTTATGAGTTGATGATTTCGGGGTCTGTGGACCATGAAACAAAAGAAAATTATTGAAATTTTTTTTCTGAAAATTGCACTATGGGATCCACCTAAGAAATAATAATAATAATAACTTCCGTACCATGCAAACTATATAACCCATTCTTATATATTTTTAACCTTATAAATATTATCTAAATACTTTGTCAAAGGTGAATTTTTATACAACCAACCATTATTGCAAGAGGTGAAAATAACATGTGTTGAACAAAAACTAATCATGAAGTTCTTTAGAAAATCGAATAGTTATAATTTATTCAAAATAATAATTATACAAAACTTTTGGTTGAAACAATTATTGATGACATTAAATATTAAAAAAGGGGTTTAAATTTAAAAATAAAAACTTCCTCAATACATACTTTATCAAAATTAATTCAAAATAATTTTAAACCTTCTAATTATTAACTTGAAACTTGGTCCAAAAATTTGTTTACATATCACGTATTAGTGAAAGGGATGAATTACAGTTTTGGACAAAGTCAAAAAATTCATAACTACTTGTAAAAAAATTTTTTTAAGTTGTTCAATGCTGGCTACGTTCGAATTAAATGCTCTCGAAAACATTTCGTTACACCGAATATGAGTATTTTTAAGCATTCATTTTGATATATTGTAAAACATAAAATTCCATTAGTTTCTAGAAATCTCCAGAATTTTCCAGAAGCATTAATTAATTCAATATCTACCTACACTTGCAGGTTGTGGCGAAAGGAATTTTTTTAATGTCAGACTATTTCTTAGATTTTGAAGTTCTGAGTTGTAAATTAGCTAAAATATACCACATTATAAAAACCACCACAAAGTTATTTTCTCTATGACACCATTAAAAAATGCATCACATAAATAATCACATATTTGGATTTTTCAAATGTGTACACGAACGGCTGAATTGTTTCACTTGAGTTTACGATTGATCGATAAATAAGGGCGAGGGTTCGGAACATTTTATGGTTCGTTAGATAAAATAGGCCTAAAGTTAACTTTGCCAAACCAATGCTACTTTCTGAAATAACGCGTAAGTAAATATTATTATAGTTATTGTGTTTGAGTTAGTTCCGAAGGAGAGCCACTTTTCTGGGGTAAAGTTGTAGAGCTACATCTTTTCCGTACAAACAAAACAAAAATAGAACTTAGGAAGACCTTCCTTCATATACATTTAAAAATTCCTACTGGATTATGAGAAACTTCCGTTATAGGTTAAATTAGGTAGCCTGGGCAAAAAAAAAACGGACACCGCCATGTTGTGCTTCAATAGCGTAGCCGAGAATTTTTCAAAGAGAGATATCTCTGATCCTGTTGTCGCCGCTGTACTGTTTGCTTGATACTAGTTCCAACTCGATCCTGTGGTTCCCCTGATATCATTAGGAAGATAGTGTAGCCAAGACTGTTTTCAACAGAGATATCCCTGATCATGTTGATACTGTTTGCTTGATACTAGATCCAACTTGATCCTGAGGTTCATAGAGATCATTAGGAAGATAGCGTAGCCGAGACTGTTTTCAACTAGATATATCCCTGATCCTGTTGTCACTACCCTACTGTTTGCTTGATACTAGGGGGCGACTGAAATGCTGCCCCTTGGAAGGGCAGCCCTTCAGGATTTTTCTGGCAATGGTTTGTTTGTACAGCGACTGGAAGGGCAGCCAATCCAATTTCTGAAAACATGTTTCTTTAAGTGTTTAAATAATCCTGAAAACTTTCCCCTTGGAAGGGCAGCCCATAAGGATTTTTCTGACAGTAGTGTTTTTGAAAGGTTGTCTGAATTGTTGCCCCTTGGTTGGGCAGCCCTTCAGGATTTTTCTGACTGTGGTTAGTTTGTAAAGCGACTGGAAGGGCAGCCATTCCAGTATCTTAAAATGTGTCTATTTTCGTAATTTTATAATCCTGAATTGTTGCCCCTTGGAAGGGCAACCCATTAGGATTTTTCTGACAGTGGTGTTTTTGAAAGGTTGTCTGAATTGTTGGCCCTTGGATGGACAGCCCTTCAGGATTTTTCTGACAGTGGTTAGTTTGTAAAGTGACCTAACCTAACCTAACCTAACCTAACCTAACCTAAACTAACCACTGTCAGAAAAATCCTGAAGGGCTGCCCTTCCAAAGGGGCAACAATTCAGCTCCCCCGATACTAGATCCCACTCGATCCTATGGTTTCCCTGAGATCATTATAGGAAGATAGCGTAGCCGAGCCTGTTTTCTATACTTATTAATAGGGCCATGCATATTTCGCGAAATAATCTGATTGCTCGTTGGACTGCAACAAGGTATGCCATTTTTCCCTTGTGGTTGGCAGACGTCTGCGAGAGAAGCTATCGCCCCGTCTGGTTGGGCCATTTAGGACGAGTTTGCTTCCGCACTGGGTTGGCTGTGATTGGTGCACCGACAGTAGACATGCGCCTGGAATAAACCCAGCCAACCAGTGGCGTAGCCAGGATTTGTGTATGGGGGGGTGTTAAGAAGCATGCTCTCCCCCCCGCCCCGTATTAAAGCGGGGGGAGGGGGGGCCGGGGGTCCTCCCCCGGGAAAATTTGGATTTTAAGGTGTAAAATAGTGCTATTTTAGCAGTTTTCGGTTCTTAAATTTAAATATTGTAATGGTAAAATTTTTATTAATTTTAATATGAAATTTGTTTGAGTGATGAATAAGAAATTAATTAAAAATTTGGAGCTAAAGGGTGGGGGGGGGGGGTTTGAACCCCTAAACCCCCCACCCCCTCCCCCTTTGCTACGCCCCTGCAGCCAACCACGAGACACAGACAGTGCTACAGAGTTTTTTAAACACACAGCTGGTCGGGAAAATCTTTTCGCGAAAATTACATGGGTAGAGTCCCGGAAATTTCGCGGGATTCCTCTGGCCTTCATGATAGAATTCAAAGTTATAGGTGTGCTCGACCCATGTTTGCTTTTCCCCATTGGTTGATTTCTTAGCGAGAACATTTTTATTATCCTTGTTATTTGGCACTACCTGATTCACTTACTTCTCTCCTAGCTGGGACATCGTCGGCTCACGGTCGTAGAGGGGCGTGTCCAGATAAGAGCGGTCCGATTACGAACACAGTGCGACAGTGTGGAGGTTTGCATTACCAGCTTGCGACTAAACGAATGCGCGAAAATTCCGTGGCTCTATACATGGGCCTAGTTATTAATTGTTAGGGACCGGAAAAATTCGCTGTTTCAATAGCCTTCAGGATAGACTGCACATTCCCCTGTACACTCGGGCAAATAACGCCAGTTCATTGGCTGCTGACTTGTGAGTCGTCTCAGCTGGTTTTTGTCTGTGATTCGATCCTTCTTTGGTTGAGGGTTTTGTAATTGGTTGAGATTCGTCCAGATGAACAGTAGGCCAATAACAAAATCATCGAAAAGGTAGGTATATGTATTTGACTTCTAGCCCATCGCCGAATGAAACCGCGAATTTTTTCCTGGCTCTATTAATTGTTTCAGTTAGAAGTGGTTGTAGTTGAGTGTTATGGGGACAGGCGCAAGCGTGCGCGCGCAGCAGTTCCCGGGCAGCGCGGCTCGACGCGAGGTCAGGCTGGCGCGCCGCAGGTTCGCCGGCACGGTGAGCGCCCTGGCCGCCTCTCACCTGCTGCTGGCTCTCGCCGCCGCCTGCCTGCCCGCCTTCCACGGCGGGACCCGCGCCTGGGCGAGCCGCCACCAGGAGCTGCCCTGGCTCGCCGCGCTGCTGGGCGTCTCCACCCTCGCGGCCGCCTCCTGCCTGCCCGCCTCGCAGCCGCTGGCGGCGGCGCTGGCGCTGGCGCTCGCGCTGCTGGCCTGCGGGGCAGCCGCCGCCGGGGACGGCGCGGCCGTGGCGGCGGGAGTCGGTGCGGCGGCGGCGGGCTGCGCGGCGCTGGCTGTAGCCTCCCGCCGCGACTGGGACGGCGAGCCGCTGGCGTGGGCGGCCGTCGCCGCGGGCTTCTGCGTTGGCGCGGCTGCGGCGCCGCTCAGGGTCGTCAGCCTGCTCAGAGGTGCTTCACGTCGCTTCTCGGTGCTCCACGGTGCTTAGCAGTGCTTCACGGTGCTCCACAGTGCGTTACAATGCTTCACGTTGCTTCTCGGTGCTTCACAGCGTTTATCAGTGCTTCACAGTGCTCCAAAGTGCGTTACAATGCTTCACAGTGTTTTTTCAGTGTTTCACAGTGCTCCTCGGTACTTATCAGTGCTTCAAATGGCTTCAAAGTGCTTCTCAGTGCTTCACAGTGCTTTACAATGCTCCACAGTGTTTTTTTCAGTGTTTCACATTGCTAGAGACCTGCAAAATTTGCGGATTCATTCGGTGATAGGCTAGAATTCAAACACATATACCTCTTAGATAATTTTGGCTATTGGCTTACTGTTCATCTGGACGAATCTCAACCAGTTATAATACCCTCAACCAAAGAAGGATCTAATCACAGACAAAACAAGCTGAGACGACTTACAAGTCGGCAGCCAATGAACTTGCGTTATTATTGCCCGAGTGTACAGGGGTATGTGCGCAGTCTATCCTGAAGGCCATCGAAAACCGCGAATTTTGCAGGTCTCTAGTTACAATGCTTCACAGTGTTTTTTTTTTCAGTGTTTCACAGTGCTTCTCGGTACTTATCAGTGCTTCACATGGCTTTGAAGTGCTTCACAGTGCTCCAAAGTGTTTCCAAGTGCTTCAAAGTGCATCTCAGTGCTTCACAGTGCTTTGCAATGCTTCACAGTGCTTTACGGTGCTTCGTCGCAGCCATAATGCCTTTCAATGTGCTTCAGTGTAGTTATTATGCCTTTCAATACTCTTCAGTATACAGTTATAAGGCATTTCAATAGTCTCCAGTGCAGTTATGTTGCCTTTAAATGTGTTTCACTGTAGTTATAATGCCTTTAAATGTGGTTCAGGCAATTATTATGTTTTTTTTTTTTAGCTTCAGCACAGATATAGTGTTTTCACTAGGTTTCAATGTAGAATGGTACTACGACAAGAATTTATAATCCCCGGTAGGGCCTTTTCTGGCTGAGAGGGGAGACAAGTTAACCCTTTTGTCAATTCCTGTTGTGAATTTTTTTTAACTAATATATATTTTTTTATTATTTTTCAGTATGGTGTAATCTCACGCTATAAATATAATATTAATTCCAAATTCCAAAGTCATGAAGTATGATTTCCACCAGAACGCAGGTACAACTTAACCCGCACAAACTCCACGTGTCATTGAGATATAATATAGGGGCAGGCATTTTTCGAGAATAAATCTGGAAGCCTGTTAGATTGAAACAAAGGTGTACCCAGGCCAGAGATTTCTTCCTTGAGATTGTCGAACGTCTGCGAGAGAAGTCGTTACCTTGTTCGACCAAGCCACTCGGGTGGGCTTTTGCTTCCGCACTGAATTACTGTGACTGGTGTAACAGTCATCACGTACCTGAAAGAAATTCTTCCAACACAAACGATGCTACAGTGTTTTCAACTTATAACTAGGGTCATGCAGATTTCGCGAAAAGATTCAGGGACTAGCTAAAAGTTAAAACACTATAGCATTGACCGTGTTTCGTGATTGGCCGAGCATATGTCCAATACATGTCGATTGTTACAACATCAATCACAGTAATTCAGTGGGAAATCAAACGCGTCCTGAGTGGCTCGGTCATAAAGGGAAAGGCAGACGGGCGCCAATCACAAGGAAGAAACCTCTGGTGCGGGTGTAACTTGTTGCAGTCTAATAGGCGTTCAGATTTATTCGCGGAAAATGCCTGCCCCTACTTGTAACTATTCTCGGAATGTTTTCGCTGAACGTGCACGGCCGCAGAGGACGGGGGTGAAGTCGAGGGAGGGTGTTGTCCCGTCCAGGCGCCCTGGCCGCGCTGCTGCTGTGCCTGCACGTGGTGCGCGGGACCAGGCGCGCGCTGAGTCCCGGGGGGCTGCCTCCAGGCCACCACGACGACGCGGTGCTGGCCGTCGCGGGCCTCTACGTCGACGTGTACCGCGGCTTCCTGCACGTCGTCTCCAACGTCGGCGGCGTCTGGGACTGAGGGCCGACCCGACCCTCCGCCAACCACCAACTGTACTGTTCTTGATAATATAACAGCCCCTTGACGAGATACATATATGTTTTTTTATTTATTTAATTCAAGATGTCATCAGTAGGGACACCTGTATTTCGCGATTTCATTTCGTGTCAAGGTATTTCACAAAACACTGCAGCTTTTTCTAAGAGTCATGGCTAGAGTACCGGAGATTTCGCGCATTCCTCTGGCCTCAGGATAGAATTCAAAGTTATAGGTGTGTTCGACCCATGTTTACTTTCCCATTGGTTGATTTCTTAGTAAGAACATTTTTATCCTTGTTATTTGGCACTACCTGATTCGCTTACTTCTCTCCTAGCAGGACATCGTTGGCTCTCGGTCGTAGAGGGGCGTGTCTAGATAACTGCGGTCCAATCATGAACACAGTGCGACAGTGTGGAGGTTTGCGTTCTATCTTGCGACTAAATGAATGCGTGAAAATTCCGTGGCTCTAGTCATGGCAAATTGTGAGGGTGCAGCAGTACGGTGACCACATTCTCATTGGCCCCGTCAAGAGTGGGACGACACCTCTCACCGACCTCAGCCAATGACCACAGGAGAAAAGCTACAGTATTTTGTAAAATACCTTGACACGAAATGTATTCGCGAAGTACAGGTGTCCCTAGTCATCAGTAGAGAATTCGCGGATTCCTTTCGAGACAGGCTGGAATCCAAACGCGTTTAGCTTAATGCTGCGTCAGTGATTGTACCGCAATTTACCTGAAGGACTCTCAGCCAACGGCAAACACTCAACAAAAGAAGTATCGAATCATAAGAATCGCAGTAAACAGGTGTCTCGAGTCGGTAGCCAATGACCAGGTGATAGTTGCCTGAGTACATAGAGAATCGTGGAGTCTATCCTAGTGGTCATTGAAACCGCGAATTTTTTCAGTCCCTAGTCATCAGTAGGGGCGGGCATTTTTTTCGCAAAAAAAACCTGAACGCCTATTAGATTGCAACAAGGTAAGCCCGCACCACCTGTTTATTCCTTGTGATTGGAGGCCGTCTGCGAGAGAAGTCGTTGCCTTGTTTGACGGAGCAACTCAGGACGCGTTTGCTTCCGCGCTTTATTACACATACTTAAAAGAAACTCACGCAATCACGAAATACAGACGACACTGCAGTGTTTTTTTTTAATCTAGTCTGGGAATCCTTTCGCGAAATATGTATGGGCCTAGTCATCAGCAGAGACTGGGAAAAAAATATTTCGCGGTTTAATTTCGCGATCGGTTCAAATTAAAACACACGTATCTTCGACCTGCTTTAGCCATTGGCACGCTGTTCATCTGGAAGGCTCTGTGGGGCAATGAGAAAACCTTCAACTAAAAGAAGTATCCAATCACAGACAAACAAGTTAAAACGGCTCAAAAGTCAGCAATCAACGAACTGAATTTGACTGTGAAGTCTATCCTGAAGGTCAATGAACCCGCGAATTTTTATAGTCCTTCATCATTGTATCTTAGTTTCCAGAGTGTGTCCAGTGACAAGGACACACACACACACACACACACACACACACACACACACACATATATATATATATATATATATATATATATATATATATATATATATATATATATGCATTACAGACTCAAAATATATCCAACCAGAATTTCACAGGTGTTTACTTCTAAGTGACCAATGTTGATATATTTTACAAGCAAAACAGATCTGACCTATTAGCTTTTAGTTTTTATCGGAGCGGTTACCATTTTATACTCAGTTGTTTACATGTTCGATTTTGATAAACTTATTTAGTACATTCATGGGAGACCTCCTTGTGAACTCCAATCAAGAAAAACGGTCGAAAGAACATTCAGAAAAAAAAATAAAAAAAAGCTGCGGAGGTTTTAGACACAGAAGCAGAAACTCACGATATGACACCGCCTAAGTATTACTACACACCGCCATTTTGAAATAGATTTCACAAATTTCACACCGTGCTACACTCTGACATTTACATGCAGGCTCCAGTCAGTACAACTACTGGCAACTGTTAATTATTAATACACGTTACAACAACTATCGTAATAAATATCCCAGCTTTAAATCTCGTCGAGCTAAAACATTTAATACCAAAATTGTATTGCAAGCCGTTGCCAAATACTTGAGAATCCAACATGGCTGCAATTACATTATATTCGGAAGTTTTTAAAAAAATACGAAACAGTAACTTTATAATACAACCAAATATAACTTGTCTATTTACGTAGCTTTAATCAAATATTTTTTCCATATTTTTTTACGTGCGTTACGGATTTTATAAAAAAACTTTTATTAATACATTATATAAGAATAAGAGTATGAAAGTCACTTATGAATATTATAAAACAAAAGAAAAAATTCGGATGAATAATTTTTATCGATACGTATTGGAAGAAACTAGAGTTTGAAATTAGAGAAATTAGAGTTTGTGAATATTACAGTCGGATGTCACCTCTTTCAACCCGACAGACGTGGTATAACGAAAATAACTTCTCTATGGAATAGAAATTAAATATCTGGAGTGATGGCTTTATTATACTTTCTACGTCTGTCACATGCAGTTTATTTACCATCAAGCAGACACATGCGTATTTGCCCGAGTTATGAATGCAAGAAACATGCCACGGGTATTGTAAAATGACAAATGAAACTGCTTCCTCGCACTATCCCACGCGCAACTAGGTAAGTGAACCGCGAACCATTAATATCCTTGTAACATTCTTGAAATTAAACTGTAAATAAACCAGTCATCTGTTGGTTAGACTCACACAGCCAATGTTCTGCGCAGTGCACAAAGGATCGCTTCTGAACAATCTTAGGCGAAAGTATTTTTAATGTTTTGTTTTTATGTATAGAGAGACCGGGAAAATGCGCGGATTAATTTCGCGATAGGGTAGAATCCAAACTCGTTCACCTTCATGCTGCTTCATTGATAGGCTTACAGTTTACCTGAAGGACTGTGAGCCAAAGGAAAACCCTTAACAAAAGAAGCATCTAATCAAAAGCATCCCAATCAACAGGTGTCACGAGTCAGTAGCCAATCAGCAGGTGTAATTTGCCCGAAAACACGAATTTTTCCATTTCCTAGATATGTATCATAGTATGAATGGATTTAACATCTCGGGCTATCGACGTGTTTCTGTTGGAGCCATATCAGAAACTGTCTGAAGCCGTACGCTTAGATGACTTCCAAGTCGTTATAATGCGTCTAAACATGTGCCATAAAAATACAGCACATATTATTAATAAAATTTGGACAATAATACCGCAAATCACCACGATGAGCTCATTCGTGTCCGCTCCATGAGTAGACACTGAAAAAATTCGTGGATTCATCTTGCAATAGGCTAAAAGTCAATTACATATACGTTTGACCTGCTTTCGCCATTGGCTCACTGTTTATCTGGACGACTCTGGGCCAATGGAAAACCCTCAACTAAAGAATTATCCAATCAGAGACAACCAAGTTCAAACGGCTCGCACGGAAGCAACCAACGAACTGGTGTTCTTTGCCCGACTATAATGATTTGCTGTTGGAATTCAGTTTTTATTCTATTAATGATTTTATGGAAGCAAAACTACGCTAAGAATGTATTATTATTATTATTATTATTATTATTACTATATGATGCACATTATTTGTTTTTTACTATTATTTTTGTTTATGTGTATATGATTGTATTTAAATGTGTATTCATAATGTTTAATATTCTTGACGAGTCCTATACTACATGTACAATACAATTGTATATTTTTGTAGTCGACTTGGACAATAAAACTACTATACTACTATACTATACTATTATAACAGTTTTCGAAATTTGTCTCCCACATCCGTATAGGTAATTTTTTTTAATGTACACTTACGTGGCAAGTTATAAAGGGTATTCGAACAAATCATTCCTTCAAAACTTAAGTTTTTGTCTTGAGATGGATAAGCATAAGTTTCTATATAAGTAGAGACCAAAAAAAATATATATATACTGCTTCTGTATTGGTAGGGCCATAATTCATGGTTAATCGATTTCCAGATTATAATTGTATTAAAAATCTGTAGGATAATAAGTGTTTTGTTTTTTAACTGGTTGAGTTTCTTTAAAATTGCATCCCCACTGTTGGCACAAGAAATCTCAGCAATCCTGTGCTAAAAGCAAACACTTTCTGAATTGCCGGCCAAATAAGGCAGTGGATTACCTACAGACGGTCACCAATTGCAAAGAAGACATTGCTGATGCATAAATACCGCATTGAAGTCTAGTCAGCGAACAAATTATTTTGCGAAAATTCACTGTATTTAGGCATTGGCTTACATTTTTATCTGGATGACTCCGGGCCAATGAGAGAATCTCATAGAAAGTAGTGTTGAATCACAGGTTTGCTATTTAAGACTTTATTACAAGTCAGCAGCCAATGAAAACACGAAATTCGCTCTACTACAGAGAGGAATTATGAGTTTGTCGCAGAAGTAATTGAACCAGCGATATTTTCCAGTTTATATCTATAAATAACATTGATTTAGGCCATAATCATTTCATTGCCACCTATTCACCGCCAAGTAAATTGGCTAGGGTACACTGTTAAAGAATTACAGTATTACTGACCTCTCCGTAAATTCAAATAACCGTTTCTTTGCAGAAACAACGCCGTATTTTAATTTCAGAGTTCGGTTTTGCGTTATCAACATGGTAATAACCGGGGCCATGCATATTTCGCGAAAAGATTCCAAGGTTGGTTATGAGTTAAAACACTGAAGCATCGTCTGTGTTTCGTGATTGAGTGAATTTCTTTCAGGCGCATGTCGATTGTTACAACACCAATCACAGTAATTCAGTGCGGAAGCAAACGCGTCCTGAGTGGCTCGGTCAAACAAGGGAACGACTTCTCTCGCAGACTGCCGCCAATCACAAGGAAGAAACCCCATGTGCGGGTATACCTTGTTGCAGTCTAATAGGCGTTCAGATTTATTCGCGAAAAATGCCTGCCTCTAGTAATAACTAGGGACTGGAAAAATTCGCGGTTTCAATGACCTCTAGGATGGACTCCACGATCCTCTATGTACGCGGGAATATTACACCAGCTCATTGGCTACTGACTCGTGACACCTGCTAACTGGGATGCTTATGATTCGATACTTCTTACGTTGAGGGCCATTCATTGGCTCACAGTCCTTCAGGCAAACTGTGTTCCAATCACTGAAGCGGCAATAAGTTACACGCACTTGGATTCTAGCCTATCGCGAAATGAACCCGCGAATTTTTCCTGTCTCTAGTAATAACACACACGTGGAAGAAATAAGTGTGTTTTTGCAGTACTAACCTTTACCGGTTTCTGAAAGTTTTGTGTATATTATAGACTACTAATATATTTCTTACGAATTCATGTTATACTTAAATGAGCAATGTACCTGTAAATTTACGAGAATATTAATAAATTTACGAAGATTTCTGGATAATTGGTAACCAGCTTTCTTCGTAAATTTAAGGTGAAATTAATGTAAGTGTTCACAAAATAATTTCATTACACTTACAAAAGATGTCTTTAAAATAACCAGTTGTCAAAAAAGATATTGTAATAATACAAGAAAAATATTGTAACTTTGTACAACACATGACTATGGTTATTTTTGCATCTATGAAATACTTTTTTGAGATAGTGCTGTGATAATCTTAAAAAAAAATTGGTGCATAATTATATATTTTAATTAATGTTCCATCCAAGCATAATTTTTGAAACCATGGGAAATATAGACGAATATTAAATACTTTGACTTTATTTTGTTTTATTATGCTTAATAATGTGTGCAGTTAATATTGGAAAGCTATTCAGGGAACGTTTTACAAATAATTTTAACTATTGGAGGTACTGGGACAACACATAACATAAAATACTCAGTAGGAATCTGAACCCAGTAGTACTGTGAACACTATTTTTTAGTGATACAGTTTTTTTCATGTAAATGTACTAATGTACAATTATCTGTAAGTTTAAATAAATTCTTGTGTTTCATTTACAAAATATTTTTTAACAGCTGCAATATCTTTCTGACAGTTGGGACAGCAGGGATCCGTCGGTGTCTTTTGCTGAGAAAGCTGTACGTCACAACGGTGAACGCGCAGACTTCTGTTTCAGGTAGGTCTGCAGTCAATTAAATAATACGAATGTATGAAATCACACCACTGTCACCATAACGCCACCCACATAATTGCCTGCAAAATAACAGCGTGATTAGCAAACATAAACTTGTATATTTATAAAATAAAAATCACAATCTCTTGATGTAGAATTAATGGTCAGCATTGTACTCGGGCATAAACAAGCATTCACAGATATTAGTTTCTAAGAATGGAGATAGCCCAATTAACCTCTACACGAGATATTTTTTTCAAGATGGTTGTTGTCTACGATGGAAGTTTAAAATTTTTATTTAATTTAACGCAGAAACACATTTTTTAAATCCAAACATCTGTCAAAAAAATTAATAAATTCCTTATGCAAACATTCTCTTTTACAAAAAAAAGTATAATAGTATATGCAATAAATTATGTTTCCATAAAGGAAAATGCAAAATTAAGACGTAAATAGAGAGCAGGGTGAAAAAAAAATGACTGTGCCGTTTTTGCTAGTGGTCTTACAAAGTAGACACCATTATATTTTTTATTGTTTCTTTCTCTCGCTCTCTCTCTCTCTCTCTCTTTCTTTGGAATAAATCATAAAAAGATTCTTCACGTAACCTTTCTACATGAAACAACGGGGTGGGAACGGGCACCCATAATTCTATGGGACTCAGTTCACTCCCACGTGACTCAGGGACCTCCCCTAGAACACCCGGGGCCGCGGCAGTAGGCCGAACATCACTAGGCTAAAGGCACTAGGCCGACAGGCACCAGGCCACAAGGCACTAGGCCGACAGGCACTTGGCCGAAATTCAGTAGGTAGACAGGCACTAGGCCGAAAGGCACTAAGCCGTCAGGCACTAGGCCAAAAGGCACTAGGCCGACAGGCACTGGACCGAAAGGCACTATGCGGACAGGCACTAGGCCGAAAGGCACTAAGCCAACAGGCACTAGGCCGAAAGGCACTAGGCCAAAAGGCAATAGGCCGACAGGCACTAGGCCGAAAGGCACTAAGCCAACAGGCACTAGGCCGAAAGGCACTAGGCTAAAAGGCACTAGGCCGACAGGCACTAGGCCGAAAGGCACTAGGCCAAAAGGCACTAGGCCAAAAGGCACTAGGCCAAAAGGCACTAGGCCAAAAGGCACTAGGCCGAAAGGCACTAGGCCAAAAGGCACTAGGCCAACAGGCACTAGACCGAAAGGCACTATGCGGACAGGCACTAGGCCGACAGGCACTAGGCCAAAAGGCACTAAGCCGACAGGCACTAGACCGAAAGGCACTATGCGGACAGGCACTAGGCCGAAAGGCACTAAGCCAACAGGCACTAGGCCGAAAGGCACTAGGCTAAAAGGCACTAGGCCGACAGGCACTAGGCCGAAAGGCACTAGGCCACAAGACACTAGGCCAAAAGACACTAGGCCACAAGGCACTAGGCCAAAAGGCACTAGGCCCCAAGACACTAGGCCAAAAGGCACTAGGCCACAAGGCACTAGGCCAAAAGGCACTAGGCCAACAGGCACTATACCGAAATACACTAGGCCAAAAGGCTCTAGGCCAAAAGGCACTAGGTTAAAAGGCACTAGGCCAAAAGGCACTAGGCCACAAGGCACTAGGCCAAAAGGCACTAGGCCACAAGGCACTAGGCCAAAAGGCACTAGGCCACAAGGCACTAGGCCAAAAGGCACTAGGCCAAAAGGCACTAGGCCAACAGGCACTAGACCGAAATACACTAGGCCAAAAGGCACTAGGCCAAAAGGCACTAGGCCCCAAGACACTAGGCCAAAAGGCACTAGGCCACAAGGCACTAGGCCAAAAGGCACTAGGCCAACAGGCACTAGACCGAAATACACTAGGCCAAAAGGCACTAGGCCACAAGGCACTAGGCCAAAAGGCAATAGGCCACAAGGCACTAGGCCAAAAGGCACTAGGCCGATAAGCACTAGGCCGAAATTTCGGTCAAATTACTTTCGGCCTATAGTGACTGCCACCCGAACACCCCGAGCTGAACCCCGCAGGCGGCGGCGGATGCCGGCCGACGACGACGACGCGTGGGCCGGGGAGTCGCTGGCCGCCTTCCTGGAGGTGGTGCTGGTGCTGCTGATGCGCGCGGGCTTCGCCGCCACCCACGCCGCGTCGGCGCCCGCCGTGCCCGCCGACCTGGCGCTGCTGCACCACCTGGTGAACCTGGGCGCCGCCTCCGTGGCGCACTGCCTCGCCGGCCACGCCGCGGCGCACAGCCTCGACCCCCGCAAGGTGCCCGCACAATTACAATTTTGGGAAATCAATCATCTATCTTAGCAATCATAATATACGCAAAAGCACATAAAGCCAAACAGTGGCGGATCCAGGATTCTGGTTTGGGAGGGGCTTGACCCAGCTGAGGCTAGGCTTTATCAAGGCAAACACTGAAACAATAGTGGACCCAGATGCCTTTGGAGGGGGCTTGAGCCTCTTAGCCCCCCCTCTGGATCCGCTACTGAAGCCAAACAACGTCGCCTATTTCAAGGCAGGAAGAACACATACGAAATTGAGCTCGTCAAAACCTCCAACTGCGCATCTTTGCCTGATCGTGAAGTTAAATCTTTCAATATAACTTGTTTTTTTTTCCGGATCCTTCGCCTTCAGATAACAATTTTGGCTCTTTGTTGACTTGGCTGCTGCTATGCGCGATGCAATGGCTAAGCAAGGACTAGATCCTAAAAAAAAAAAATCGAACCTATCGTTCCTTTACCTTCCTCCCGCGAGTCTGGTCTCCTGCGCACAAGAAACCTTCTACCACACGGGACCAGGCACATTATTGTCTTCTGTGCACAAGAACATACACTAACGACAAGATATAGAGACATATTATTGTCTTCTACCACACGGTACCAGGCATATTATTGTATTCTGTGCACAAGAACATACACTAACGACAATATAGAGACATATTATTGTCTTCTACCACACGGGACCAGGCATATTATGGTCTTATGTGCACAAGAACATACACTAACAACAAGATAGAGACATATTATTGTCTTCTACCACATGGGACCAGGCATATTATTGTCTTCTGTGCACAAGAACATACACTAACGACAATATAGAGACATATTATTGTCTTCTACCACACGGGACGAGGCATTTTATTGTCTTCTGTGCACAAGAACATACGCTAACGACAAGATAGAGACACATTATTGTCTTCTACCACATGGGACCAGGCTTATTATTGTCTTTTGTGCACAAGAACATACACTAACGACAATATAGAGACTTATTATTGTCTTCTACCACACGGGACCAGACATTTTATTGTCTTCTGTGCACAAGAACATACGCTAACGACAAGATAGAGACATATTATTGTCTTCTACCACATGGGACCAGGCTTATTATTGTCTTTTGTGCACAAGAACATACACTAACGACAAGATATAGACATTTTATAGTCTTCTACCACGCGGGACCAGGCATATTATTGTCTTCTGTGCACAAGAACATACACTAACGACAATATAGAGACTTATTATTGTCTTCTACCACACGGGACCAGGCATATTATTGTTTTCTGTGCACAAGAACATACACTAACGACAAGATATAGACATATTATTGTCTTCTACCACACGGGACCAGACATTTTATTGTCTTCTGTGCACAAGAACATACGCTAACGACAAGATAGAGACATATTATTGTCTTCTACCACATGGGACCAGGCTTATTATTGTCTTTTGTGCACAAGAACATACACTAACGACAAGATATAGACTTTTTATAGTCTTCTACCACGCGGGACCAGGCATATTATTGTCTTCTGTGCACAAGAACATACACTAACGACAATATAGAGACTTATTATTGTCTTCTACCACACGGGACCAGGCATATTATTGTTTTCTGTGCACAAGAACATACACTAACGACAAGATATAGACATATTATTGTCTTCTGCGCACGGCACCAGACATTTTCGGGTACCCTACGCACAAGAACAATCAGTAACAAGATGGAGACATATTCTTGTCTCCTTCACACGGCACCAAACATATTCTGATCTCCTACGCACAAGAACATACACTAACAACAAAGAAGAGAATTATTATTGTCTTTTGCGTACGGCACCATATGGATTCTTGTCTCTTGCGCACAAGAACATAATCTTGGAGCTCCCCTTTCCCTAAGGGGGTAGTTTCCTAAATTATTTTGCTTCTATATTTTTTATAGGTCATTTATATTTAATCAGTTATATAACTAGTTTATAATTTATATTTTTTCTTATAAACTCTTTATATGTAGAATGTTTCGTAAAACTGTTTATTTTTAGGATATATTTCATAAAATACAATTTCGATTTCCCAAAACCATGAAAATATCAAGTTTCGAAGTTTTAAGAAAATCTAAATTGTTATTGATATAGAGTTTATATCCCGAAAAAAAATTATAAAATAAGGCACACAAAAATGTTTGATTCAAAACTTTTTTACCATTTTTTTTCCACTTTACACAACCAGGGAACGGCAAAGGAAAAATGGAAGAGAATAAACCAACTCAAAACATTCCAACTTCACTCAGGGTTTAAAAGCTTCGTAACCGTGTCTTATATTGGAGAATAATTAGAGGATTTTAACTACTTGGACCCTTAGAAATGTATTAGATTTAAAATTTGATTAAATAGATCCTTATTATTTGCACGAAATCATAACTTTAAGGTAGTTTAAAATTTAAGAATATTTTTTGAAAAAGTGAAATAATCATATTTTCTGAGATATTGTTTTTAATTAGTACTTACATAGGTACATATATAATCATTCAAAATTTTGGTCCAATGAGCAACAAATTATTTTATGTAGTTACATAAATCTACAAAAGATATAACATTTTCAAAAGTAATATTGATTCCTGAGCAATCCAACGTACTTCATCTGAGTGAAATTTTCAAATAAAATAATTTAATGACCCACTCAATTCACAGTTTACTGTTTTAAGTTTACAATTAAGTCTATAAACAATTTAGTGAAAGGTTCCTATCTTCACATTCGTTGAAATCACCAGGTCAATGCATATAGTTGTCGATGCTAAACACCCCTACTTCGTAATATTAGCAAGCGAAACCTGAAAAAAACTGAAGGGGTGCCAGTTCCCGCCATGGTGGTATATATATATATATATATATATATACATATATATATATATATATATATATGATATCTCCCATAGCATTAATACATTGTTGCAGTCCAATATTTACTAACACCCGAGTTGTAGAGAGGAGAGGAGGAGGGATATTTGGTTATACCTATCGCATGGCCTACTAAAACTAAACCAGTCCCTGATGGTCGACATCAGCACGTGTCCAAAGCTAGGTCGAATGCTGCCGAGCTGAAACATTGAAACGTTTGAGCTGTACTTCAGATGAAGACTACATACTTGTAAGGGGGTGGGATTGCAGGCCTAACTGACCGGGGGTACTCAATAAGAGGGGGCGGGGTAATGAGGAGGTTATATTTACACTCTCCTCCCCGAAGTCCTAAAATTTATATAATTTCCACCAAAAATGGAAATAATTTGAAAGCAAATAACGTGCAAAGTGAATCTATCAGCCCCCCCCCCCTCCTCCTCTCCATCAACCAAATAAGATTCTGCATACGCTGATACCCCTTAAGAAGAATCAGGCCCCGCCATCTTGTATTTTCCTCATTGTTGGTTATACATATAATTTTTAACTATTTATCCCAATTTTTTTAACATGTCGAGGCATAAATCATATCTCACAGACATTCTATACTTTGTTGTAAGGGCGCAGCGAGGAAATAACTGATAATTTTACATGGGCGAATACATGGGCGTCGCAACCGGGGGGGACGGGGGGGACAAGTCACCTCCAATAATAAAAGTCTTAATTTCGTCCCCTCCAATAATATATTTAGTTTCGTAGTTTCGTACTTTCTCCTGATGAAATTAATTATTTTGTGTGGATATAGCACCAGCCGATATGTTAACTGTGTTTTTACAAATTTGTTCTCTGAAAATATTTTTTATAAAAAATAAATTATATATTGCAACCAACTATAATTAGAAAATTTAGGAAAGAAAAATGCCTTTTTGCACCTTCAAACCCCAAATTTTCCCGGGGAAGGACGCCCGGACCCCCCGCTCTTTTTCCAGGGGATAGATATTCCTCAACAACTAAATCAATTGAAGTCCCTCCCAAAAATATATATCCTTGCGACGCCCATGGCGAATGTAACTAAAGCCAAGTACTGTGCGGGGAATGATGGCGAGTGAGACAGGCGTGACGGGGGCGGCAGGTGGGCGGCATGTGGCTGCCGGCGACGGCGCGCGAGTGGCAGGCGGCGGCGCACGGCTGGAGCGCGGCGGCCGCCTCCACGGCCGTGCTGGGCGCGGCGGCGGCAGGGCGCATGCACCTGGCGGGGCACGCGGCGGCGGCGGCGCTGCACGCCGGCCTCGTGCTGCCCCTGCTGGCGCGCTGGCGCGGCTCGGGCTGGGCGCGCCAGGACGCCGGCGGCGGCGTGGCGGTACACGCGGCTGGGGGCGCCGCGGCGCTGGCGGCCTCCCTGCTCCTGGGCCGCCGCCTCGTGTTCCCGCGCGAGCTGGAGCCGTCGTGGCGCGTGCAGGCGCCCGCCGCCGCCGCGCTGGGCCACGCGCTGGTGGCGGCGGGCGCCGCGGCGCTCTGCCTGCCGGCCCCGCGCGCGGCGGCGGCGGCGCTCAACTCGGCGCTGGCGGCGCTGGGTGCGGTGCTGGCCGCCGTGCTCTTGGCGGTGCTGGTCCACGACGAGTGGCAGCCGTACTGGACCGTGCTGGGCGTGCTGCAGGCGGCGGTGGCGGGCGTCGTCACCGTCTCCTCCGGCGCCAACATTTTCACGCCCGGGGTGCCTACACGCCAACTATCCATTCTTGTACCTTTGAATATATATACTGTATTGAAGTCGCCAGCCCAGGTTAAAATTTCTAATACGGTTTGAGGTAGTTGGTTAATTCACCGCCGCAATCGCCACCATCTCTAGGGCATCGACTTGTGGTGGTCCCTAGCGGAGAAGTGTCGAACTCTTCAAACACCCCTTCCCCCTCCCGCTGAACGACCTTGAGCTGCAGTGAATGATGGATGGGGGGTGCGGTGAATGACAGCGGGCGACAGTGCTGCGCTCTAACGTGTAAATACAACCTAAGACGATACAGGTCGTTGCGGCAGCGCCCTGCAGCGGTGAAGTTCCCAAGCTGCTCATCATACGCTCCTGAAAAACGTAGAGTAAATCCTATCCACTCGCGACTTCTATACAGTATATATATATATATATATACTCAAAGCTTGTACTTTGAACATCACTGCACAACAATAAGCTTGATACATAAGGGCTGTATCCGAATACCTAGGGATGCGTCCTTTAAGTTCACGTCCCTACATCCCTAAACAAATGCCCCCATGTTTAAAGGATGCAATATAAAGGATGTAATACATCCTAATTGTTTTACAACTAGCACTACTTACCTGTTGGTTTGTCATTATACTAATGTGGATTGGCATTTTATATTCATGACATCTAAGGTGGGCCAGTAAAACGTAAATGAACATTCAAAATTGTAAACAATATGGGACTGATTTCAATTATCGTTGGGAATTGAAATTTGGAAGAAAATTTGAATCGGGAATTGTTGTTCCTACAAATGAAATTAATTTACTGTTTATGTGAATTATGTAAACATATACTTATGGTATAAGTATTTATAAATACCATAGTTACATTTAACGTGTTTATCTTCTAGTTCAAAATCCATTGATTGATTAACTATCTTGTATCACACGTTCGCTCTTTAAGGGTTATGTTCACAATAACAAAGCTAAGGGATGTATGGACGTATCAGTGGATGCGAGAGTCGCATCCCTAAAAATCTCGAATTAGTGGACGCATGAGAGGATACATCGACATCCCTTGTGAGAATTCGGATACAACTCAAAGATGGCCACGTCCATTACGATGCACTATCTATGGATCCCTTAGCTAAGGGATCCATTAAGGTGGGTTTACGATTGAAAATTAAGAATTAAGACTTAAGACTTAGTCGTGTACTTACCATATGACTCTATGTAAACTAGTGGAATGGTTTATGATTGTCGTGTGTGAATTTTGACGGGTCGTGTGCGAACCATATGATGACTTAAGACTTAACAGAAATGGTTATATTTTATATTTTTCGTTAAGACTTAAGGGAAGCGACCAATCACAACAAACCGGAACCTTTTAACCGGAAGTTTATCTTATTATTGGACCGAGCGAGGCAGTATTTTGGGTTAGAATTCGTATATTTGTCATTTATAATCATCATCCATTTCGAAAAATAGATATCCCATTTGTCAATAACCTATTTCAAACCTGCTTTGTCCGTTTTGAACAATGGCCGACCATGTGTTTTGTGCTGTTATTGGTTAGAATTAATGACTTCTATGTCAATCATAAACTGGAAAATGTAGTTTTGACTTTATCGTGTGCTCGATGTTAAGTTATAATTCTTAAGGAAATCAATCGTAAACCCAGCTTTAGGCCACTATTCGGATACAGCTAAGGAAAAAAGTGAGCCTTTCAGTAATGTGTAACATCTAACCTATCGTATCACAAACCATGCATTAAAACAACACGTATAAAATTATTGAATTTATACTGGGTATAATACAGCATTATTTCACATTAATTACAACAATAATTTGTCAACACAACAATTTATATTTCAATTAGTTTTGTGGCACTCCTGCGCGCTGTTGGGCCAGCGTGGTTTACTGCGCACGCGCCATCTGTCAGCGCTTGCTTTAGGCTTGTGTGGTCTGCCTACGCGCAGCTGGGATCGCGAGTGAGGTCTCCCGAGCGTGGTCGGGCGTGTTCGGATCGCTCCGGTGAGGCTCGGGTTTGGCGGTGTTTTTCGTGTGCTGTTAGTAGGTTGGTAGTAGAGGTGTAAAAGTAACGAAAAAATGTGTACCCGTATGTATTCGTTACTATAACAATTAGTACTCGTTACTTTCGTATCGTTACTCGTTACTTCTGATACCGCATGACATGGCACATGCTATGTTATGTAACGGCATCGAATCGAGTCGTATTTCGTACGTGTACAGTATGACGTCGCGTAAATAAAAATAAATCGAATATAAACAATTAAAAATATTTGATAATTAACAGCTTTTGTTAACCAAGAAACAATTAACTCTCATTAAAGCGGCTTTATTATAATATATATTTTAAGATAAGAACATAAAACGTGAAAATACGCGATTATAAAAAACAAAAACATACATATTTATAATTTGTAAAAAATACTTTCTTACGTTGTTTCTGTTCGAATCTAAAACTTTGTCTACACACACAATACCTTTAATAAACAGTAAAAAACTTGGACGACGAATTTCCAAATTATACTTTTATTAATAAACAAACATCTTTCTTTGTAACGAATACGCGCGCGCATGCGTGAAACATACGAAAGATGCGAGTAACGAAATGCATTCGTGTGTAACGTTTCGTTACTCGTTACTAGATGCCGCACCCGTTATTCAGTAACGAATACATACGGTTTGCTACAGCTCTAGTTGGTAGTGCTGCTCGAGTGAGAACAACAGACGCAGTTTGAATCTTGTTGTGGTGAGATAATTAGGTGCTCTCGGTTTGCGTTTTCCACTTGGTTACTCCTCAGTTCTCTTCCGGTCCACACGTGAAGTTTGTATAGTACTCTTTACTTATTTGTTAGAAAAAAATAATTCATATTTAATTAATGAATTTCCTTGGAACCCCCGTCCATGGTGACCGGTTCTATATACCAATGATCCCGCTCCATGGCCTATTCTACATTTGGTCGACGGGTCTCGATCACCAAGATAGGTACGTCATTAATTCCTGCCAGGCATCGCTTCACTCTTCCGGCGAAATAGCGTGCTTCAACCATTGCTCGTTGTTCTGTCATGACCCCTTCAATGGGAGTGAAAGTGCTTGTTTGAAGACCCGGTTGAGTTAGCTCATCATTACGCAGTTCACTACAGCGTCGTCGACCTTGTGTGCATCTAGTGCTGGTTGTGGGCGGAGTCCAATAACCATTCAACAATTAAAATAAAAGTTTTGGTGAGAGTCGTAGATGAACTGTGAGCATGAAATTACGAAATAAATTGCTTTAAAAGTTTCAATTTTAAAAAGTCGTTGCTCGTAAATGTAGCGCGAGGAATCTGCGCAGTAACGAAGCAAGGCATTTTTGTAGTGCAGCGAAATACTACAATATATTGTGGGTGGCTACGAATCGTCGTTTGGTTATCTGCGAGTGATATCGGCGAAATTACTCTGGTCGAAATAGTTTTATGTTATCTTGGAGAAATTCGATAACATTCCTTCACTGCTCCCCATTTCGAATTAGGTCATTGTTGACGAAGAAATTAGTTTTTCATTCTGCGCCTGGTATTGTTTGGGCATGGTTTTCAGTTGCTGTTGGCTGTAGGTATCGAGTTTTTTTTTTTTTTTTTTTCAACTGGCGAGTTATGTTTTACGAGTTTTACCATTTGAGTTATTCTGCGAGGAGTAGTGAGTGGGTAATGGTAACCACATTTATTCAGTTAAAGATAAATGTATTTCTATGAGCATTTCATTTACTCGGCAAGTACCTATAAATTAACGACTGCTAGTTAATAAATTTAATTGACGAACTTGGTGTTGCTTGTGGTGCTATGTGTCATCCATTTGCTACATGTTGTGGTTGGTATTATAATATTTTCCCTGAATTCGATGCTGGTAAAATCCTTTTGAGAGTTTAATTTCTGCACCAGAAATATCAAGGGGTGATTGCGGCGAGTGAAAGCGACACAGAAATACAATTTATACCTGGTTAGAATTTACTGATTTAAGTGAACTTATTCATAATTACACTTGTAACTTGACAAGTGGTATACAAGATGAGTGTTTCATTGATCTTCGGATTATAAATTAGGAGAAGCAAACAAACTTTTGCGTTTGGGTTGAAGCTGTAGGCTACATGTTGGGGATATGTAGGTACACCAGATGGTGCTTCCTGTCAGCCCTGCTGTGTAGTAAGCAAGGGTGGTAGGCCCTAACAGTTTGTTTAACTTATTTTAAAATTTGTTGCGTGCAATGAACGTACAATTTGATCACATTTTTAGGGAAGATGAGTGTCGTGGGTGTGACGACGTAATCCTGCGCCCCTACTACAAATGTTCTGCGTACGCTTGTAGTATGAGAACTAACATTATACCTGTTTCTTAGCCTATCTCTTTTGAACTGTCTTAAGATTTATAGTTCTCATTTATCAAGAGTTTATATTGCTATGACAAGCTCGAAAGCACGAATGTCTAGAAGTTACTTTTCTAAATTTTCTCCAACATCTTCTTTGCAAAGTTAAAAAAAAATGTACAAGTTAAGAACACTTAGTGACGGTGTGAAACATCAGCTACTATCTCGAAATTTAACGTCTACAATGATTGACCTTTTCCAACCCGGTAACAGCAGCTACACATGTCTTATGGGTGGAAACAGAGAAAAAGTGACATTATTATTTATTTGCTTGCTGTACTTCATTGACAACCCTGAAGTAACCATAAATCTATATCTTTGGTCAAGGCCTATGTTTTTATTATCAGAAACCTAAGATTAACTTAATCAGACGCCCATGTTATGCTTCTATATATTTTTTTGATCTTTTTGCTGTTTTAATTTGAAACTTTATTCACATTTTTTTTTCCTTCAGAAGGTTGGTCGTAACTGAAATGATAGATTGGTTAGGATATGTCTTCGACATCTAAAATACGTAGTATGACCGCGAACTTCAAAATTTTTGCGCTATTCACTGTTTTTAACCTGTAATTTTGCAGGGTTGAGTTTCCGGACATTTGAGATTCGACGTAATGATTTGTTATTCTCTTCCACCCATTAAATTTACGCCCAGAAGTTTCCGACGTTCTGTATATCACATTTTGAACTTTTGAGAAAGGAATCGTCAATGACGTACATCTAAGGAAGCAATCCGGCTTGGAGTGGTTTCGGAAAACCGAAAGAAAGAGGGCATTGAAGCCCAATCTGAGATTGGAGCCCAATTCTCTGGAAGGCGAGTCTACCTTCTCGAGGGTTATAAATTAATTTTTTTTTATAATTGTAACCACTGTTTCAGATGGAAATATATTAGGACAAATAGTTGAATTAAGTATTACTGTAACTCCTGCCACAGTGGCGGATCCAGGATTTTGGTTTGGGGGTGGGGGGGGGGGGGGGCTTGACCCAACTGAGGCTAGGCTTTATCAAGGCAAACACTAAAACAATAGTAAACCCAGATGCTTTTGGAGGGGGCTTGAGCCCCTTAGCCCCCCCTCTGGATCCGCTACTGTCCTGCCATATAATATTATTTCTTTAATTGCAACATCTTTTTTAATAGAAGAAATTAATAACCCAATATTAATTTGTAAAGAAATTGTAAGTCAGTGTTATACTGAACCCATGAATGTTCGGATGCCAAGGACCACGCGACACGAGCACACTCGGCGCTGCGCAGGTGGCGCTCCTAGTGGGCGCGCTGGGCGGCGCGGCGGGGGCGGAGACCTCGCGGCTGCTGTTCCGCATAGTGGTGGAGGACCCGGCTGGCGCGCTGTCCTCGCACCTGGCGTGCGGCGCGCTGTCCGGCCTGCTGCCGCCCCTGCTGGGCTCCGGCGGGGGCCGCCTGCCGGGCCAGGCGCTGGGCGTGGCCGCAGCCCTGGGCGTCTCCTCCGCGGCGCCCGCCCTCCTGCTGGCGGCGCTGCGGGCCGCCGGCTTCCTGCGCACCGCCGAGGAGCAGAGGCAGCACCGCCGCGCCGCCCAGCCGCGCGGCAGGGACACCGCCTTCTTCCGGCGGCTGTACCCGCGCGGCGAGCGCGTCGCGCCCGGGGTCGACTACGACGACTTCTTCTAGCGGACACCGCCTCCCGGCTCCCCCCGACGAGTACCGCTCCACGGTCGATGCCTGCAACACCTTTCCTGCCCCCTGTGTCTCGTCCTCACGTTCCCTCGAGTTACCAACACGCGCTGCACGTGTTCGCGAAGGAAATGTCGCAGTCTCCGAAGCAAGTTTCGAGAAGACCCGAAAAACTTTTTTTATGAACCATTTACCGGCAAACCATGTCGTTATATATTATTTGCTGTAGTTACGACACTTTTTTTATATATTTTTTTTAATAAAGCATCTTAAAAATTTCACCTAGTGAATTGTCATCGCATCTTCGAAACCAAAAAGTCGTGATAGCGTGCCGCCTCTCGACTGTGAATATTTTTTCCGCAAGATAGCATAAGGACATCCTGCACCCCAGAATAAAGAATGCCGTATCTGTGTGCCAGCGGTCAGGGGCAGACCCGGAAAGTAGTCTTCTGGGTGAGGCACCGGTAGTCCAGAACTAGTTAATTATCTGTTTATTACTTCAGAAGTCATATTATCCAGTGCATATTTTACCCTTCTTGGGGAGGGGGAAAACGTGTCCCCCCCCCCCCCCCTATTTTACTAAATTTGCCTATGCTAGTAGTGGGTAGATGTAAGTTGAAAGCCTTCAAATTTGTAGTACTTTTTGCTATGCTCAAAAAAAGCTAGTATATTTCTTCTGATTTTATTCAAAACATTATTGGTCGTACATAAATAAATTTTACAGATTTGCACATTCTGTTTGGGCCATCAATGTTCAGCAAGAGGCCTTTGAAAATTTAACTCCAGGACTGGCCACGTCTGCATGATTACATGGTAAGAGCATGAAGCCGTTTCTTCAGCTAAATGCTGTTCCATATTGGTTAGGGATCCAAAACATTGGCTTAAGTGTGGTGATTGCATTGTGGAAACTGCTTAAATGAATAATTTCTTGTATGAAAAACAACCATCATTAGACGTTATCAAGCACGATTTCCGCAATGTTTTGGGCGGAACGATGTGGTGTTGGCGAGGTTAAAAAGTGACTTCAACTACGTCACAGCGTGACATCTCCTGACAGTTCTTAACTCCGGGATTTAATTGCAGCTAAAATGAATTGAAAACTGCTGTAAGTGTAACATCCTCATGAACCAACACTCCACTCCCTTAAAAAAAAAAATGTACTTTAATTTGGCATTCTCTGGTTCAGCAAATTCTGTAATCTGACATAGATTGAGCAGCTGGTGTTCAGATAATTTCAGGTGGATTATGGCAGTTGCTCTTAGCCGCCGTAACACATTACTGCGGTGCCGGCATTTTCAATTTGCTCAGTCCGTTTTCATTTTCTTCTTTTAGAAAACTTCACTTTCTATACGTAGAGGCAAGATTATATGGTGAATAGCTATAAAACTGAAATAACAGCGAAATTGAAGTCAATACACCATGTAACACCGAAATACAATGCAAAATGCAGGGAAATTCACCTCGGTTATATAAATTGTTTGTTGAAATATAGAATATTGATTTCGTAACTCTTTAATTTAGGGTATTATGTACTACATAAAAAAAATTATTAAGTTCCTACATATTGTTTTTTAAAAGTAAAGTAAATTTAAACCAGTCTATAGCTGTACCTACAGAGAAACATGGGGTTTTAAGTATTTAACATTGCATTTTTGTGTTCACATTAATAGTATTGAAATAATAAGACCATGAAAAGAGAGTAAAATTTAATTTTGAAAATATATTGAGCTTTCTCATGATTTATGAAACAATACAGAATAATATTTAATGTTTTGAGTGCAGTTTTTTTTACTTCTCAATATACATATGTAGTATTGTTTTATGTACACATTTTTAACCATACCACAAAATTTTGATTACAGTTTATCATTGCTATTGTGCTTGATATGCACTTATCATTACATTTAAACTTTAATGATGATAAAGATGAAATCTATTATTATTAAGAAATTTGCATATTTATTACGCTATAAAATCTCGGCTCTATCTATGGGTACATTTCCATTATGATTTTTTGAAGAGATCTGAATCACTAATTCAACATATGACTTTTTTTAAACAGTAACAGTGATCTGTATTTCTCTCTCTAGACAATACACTTATGCATATTAGTAAAGATTAGAATAAAACCATAATTTATGCACGTTTTTGAAGAAAGGGGCTTTGATAAGAGCATTGTTGTTTTACATATCAAGCCAGCATCATTTCGAAATCTATATTAGTTAATTAGTTATAAGCAAAATGAAAATAGCATTGAATCTTATGAGGTTAACGCGGGTTGCGTAGTGCCCCTGAAACACTGGAGTGGCCTCTTAATGTATCAAAAGTTTATGTTCTTGTCTACTAGCACATCAGTGGAGCAGGAAACTTATTTCCTTTTTCCATAAAAAGAATTGACATTTTTGAGTGCAAGATGAGTCATGTATGTGAATGGCAATCTATGCAAAATAATTAATGTTTAATGAGTTTGCAAGTCCCAACCCACATCCCCATAAGCTCACTGGTATGATGAAACTAAAATATAGGTGTGTGGATTGTAGACGTCTTTTAAATTGCTATAAGATTGTGGCAATATGACCCCTTGTTGATGTAACTAGGCAACTTTGGCAAACATAACAGGGTCAAACTGCCTGTATGACTTTGATGCTGAATTCATTGGCAGGTGTCTAGAAAATTATACAATACAATCATTGTTTCATAAATAGGGGAAAATGTTTTATACTGTTGCCAAATTTTCCTTAAATAATAAAAAAAATTTTTACTTTATAATACCAAAAAAAATTAAAACAGAGAAATAACATGCAATCAATTCTTACAGTTTATTTATTAGAACAAAGCTTAATACAGTGCATAATACAATGACCAAAATGGCAATTGATCATAAAACAAACTGCTTGCTTATATCCTCTATGATTTGTGAAACAGACAAAAGAACTATTACAAATACGCTACATTACTTATCTTAAACACGTTCACAATCATGCAATTATTTGTATGCAATATACCCTACCATGTGTTACATGTTACAATTGTTTGCTTATAAAAGTGAAATACAAAAATACTGTTATGTCACACATAATTCTTAATGGCACTGCTCTCATTCATTCAACTCACAACCTCTTAGTAACAAACATTGTTAAAATAAAGATTAATAAAATTTGGTGATTAAGTAGTACGTATTGCTTCAGTTAGTTCACTCTGGCAATAAGGACGCTGTCAGTATCACTGAATAAAATACACACAAACTTTGCATGTCTGAATCATAAAAATGTCTATTAAAAAATTTACATAGTTTTTAAATCCCTTGATTTCATATTTGATGCGAGAAGAATTGGATTTATGATTTGATGTTTAGATCTATTATCTTTAATTTATAAAAGCACATTATTTTTCAATACATTTTAAACCCTTGCAGTAATGGAATAAGACGAGAACATACAACGTATCTCAAAAATATTAACATCAGCTGTTACATTTTTAATCTCACTTTTTAAAACATAAACATAAAAAGAAATTATCAACTCAAAACTTGTTTGACAATCAAAAAAATAATTGTTTCTGAACGCTCAAATAATTTTTCTGGTTTTATTTTATTACTATAAATGAAAACAAAATCCTATAAAACAATTATAAGCAAGAACAAAATGAATGCAAGTTGTGGCATACAAAACAATTTCATTTGAACAACGGAACATTAAAATGTCACCGTAACAGAATGTAAAAGGCCAACCTACTACTGAATAACATCTTCAGTCATTCTTATGCAACAATGTAGAAAAAAAATCACAGATAATACAACCATCTCCTTCCATTACCTCAACACACTTCAGGTCTGTTCAGTTGACAGGCAAGTATTCATAATCCTAAAAAAGCTTAGGAATCAAGCACCCAGGAATCAGCTGTGTATGTGCTGGCTCGTAAATTTTGTTAGGTTCCTATGTGTGTCTCCTTTACAAGTGTATGTACTGAAATTATGTCAATACTTGTGGAAAATGATTAAAATTGGTCCATTATGCAGGGTCAAAAATTTATGATTTTATTTTTAGGTCAATTTTTTTTTTAAAAAACAAGACATTCCGGTGTTACCGTTTTCATTTTTATACATAGTCTTTATTCATACAAAAGTTTATTGTTCAAAAAATACATAACTAAAATATATTTTAATACTTATACAATAAAATCATTAGTATAATCATATATAGAATTTACTACTCATAAAAATAAATCTTTAAATATCAAATACGTGTTTTTCACAAATGTGCCAATGTATTTAATGTAAAAAAATGTGTCACTAAATTTACCATAGTAAAAGATAATTTTTTTTTTAAAATTAGAGTTAAGTTTTAAGTTTTGTCAAAATGCCAATTGATTGAATGATTTTTTAGGTACATTTTGGTGCTAAATGGTGCATTAACTTGCATTTCTGTGTTGTGTTGTAGATATTGAAATGTTTTGCAGTGTTATTTTGGTTTTATGGCAATTCACCATACAATCTTGTCCCGAGCCCTTAGTTGATACACACAGGAATTTTGCAACCTCACTTTGGGACTGTCTGGTTGTAAATTTGACAGAGAAAATACCAACATTATTTTGATAACAACATAATGGCAATCATGGAAGTGAAATGCCTTGTCCATCAAATATTATATGTGATGGAAAACAAAAAAAATGGGCAAAGTAAAGAAAATTTTTATCTAACTACTTCGAGGTCACACCTACAAGTAAATATAAAACATATAATTTTCTTCGGGGCTTTGACCATATTAATTTTTGTAGTTAAATTCACATCGTAATACATGGCTAAGCCGACTGGAGTGACAAAAGAAATAACGGTCCGATTTGCTGCAATCAAATGAAGGAAAAACCTACGCATTCAATGCAGAATTATGATGATATTCTCCATGAGCTCGTATATGTTCCTGTAAATCACCGTTGCAAAATTTAGTCACCAGCACTACCCAAATTTTTGATCTCTTAAAGCATTGGAATTGGGGATTTGAACTGTTTTCCTGTGGCAAGGTTTTATTTAAAATACAGACAAGAAATCAGGAACACAATTCATTCCATGCTTCTCACAGAGAGATTAAAAATAAAAAAAAAGGAAGGAAGGTTCCGTCTCACACACAGAGTTTGTTATTTCAATTTCAGAACTTCCTATATGTTTATTTTTTGATAGCTCTAGCAATTTTCTCACCATATGTTAAAAAAAAAAAAGGGCTATGTAAAATTTTCCAAGTGATCATTATTATAAAAACTTGCATGATTTACCACTATTAGATATTAATTAGTAAATACATATTGAGAAAGTTTTTGAGGCAAAACAAAAAATGCAAGAGAACTAACGTGAACAATTTCCAGGAACAGAACTTAAATAGTATAAATGGCAAGAAAATGAAATAATCAACACAGCTGTGAGAGAAAACCTTAATCAACTAAACATACACATTTCAAAATCTAAGGCTCTAGTAACAGTAACTCAGATTTACATGGTTTAGTTTTCCACAAACTCAAGCCAAAATTCTGTTTGCTCTTCCCATGTAGCGTACAACAATCACAATATAAAAAAAAACATTAAACCCTCTTATAAATGCTGTTGCACTTCATGCAAATGTTCAATGACTGTTCACTATAAATTCAAAAATTTTTAAGTCCAAAACGTGAAACAATATCAAGAATGCTACTTTCGACAAATCACGGACAGTTACCAATATTTCTTCCGCACTTACTCCATCAACCGCACAAGTTACATAAGAGAAAGTAAACTTCAGCAGTTGAATCTGGAAGTTCGTCTGCTATGTGATGAATGTTTAACACATGGACTCTAATTGAATCATACATAATATATACTGTAAGTATCTTTGTTGTACAAATCATTTAAAAGTAAAAAATTTCAAATTTTAAAAAATGAAAAAATATAAGAGCTTATTATTCAGCATTGTTAGCTGAGTGTGCAACTTTACAAATAAAAAAAATCCCTTTTGTCACAGCCTACAGGCCTAGGTAGATATTGGAAGTACCTGTTTATTATGGAAATAAATTATAAGGGATTTGATTGTACATCTCTTAAACAAAAGTAAAGGTTATTTTTTTTTACTTTCAAACATTGTTATTTCCACCCCTTGCAGTATTGGTTGGTTAGATAAAAATTTATTTAACAATAGTTTTAGACGATACAAAAAAAAATGGATTCAATAGTGTACATGGTTAGGAAGTTCTCTTTATTTTATTTCAGCCCCAGTTTTGTCAACCCCTTGCTATAATGGTTTGTATTATAGAGTGTTTTTCCCCCCCAAAAAAGCCTTCCTCCATTTCTGCCCCTTTAGTCAGATATTGGCCATTAACGAAATCGACCAAGATTTTCCATGTTTATATTTTCTGTATTAGTTTGGAAGTGATTTGTGGAAAATGACGGCAGTTATCGTATCCACAAAAATGTGATATATACATATGTATAAACTTTTCAGTTGACAATGGTTTTGGAGTCTATGGACCATGAAATGAAAAACTATATAAAATTATCCGGAAAACACAACATTTCTTTGAAATCTACACAAAAACAAACTTGGGGCTTTATTAACACACCTTCTTGATTATCACTTCGCAAAGAGACTACTTAGCCATTACATGCAGACCAAAAAGATATTATTTTATGAGCAAAGTGTTTTTTTATTTTCACGTAAAACAATTTTTTTCTCCCATCTCCAAAGCAGTTCAATTGCAGATTCACCCCAACTACCTTAACACTTGTTCTTTCCAGAAATTAACAGATAACCACTTTCTCTTTAGTCGCCACCACAACTTTCACTCCTATTTCACAGTCAAAACCAGATCTAAGACACTGAGCGACAGGTAACTAACTACTAGACATAAGATTTTATGGTGTAATAAACATGCAATAAAAATCATTAAAAATAGTGATTTTGTCTATCATCATTAAAGATTAAACATATGTAATAATAATTACACATCAAGCAAACTAACGATCAATTGCTACAACATTTGTGGTAAGATGCTTAAAATGTGTACATAAACAATATTACATATGTTGATAAGAATAAAAAAAATCAGTAAAAACATTAAATATTCTTCTGTAATGTTTATTAGTTCATGAAAAAATTAAATATATTTTCAAATTTAAATTATACTTTTTATCTATGTATTATTATGTCAATACTTTAAATATGAATAAAAAAATGCAATGTATATAACCAAAATCACATGTTTCTATGTAGGTCTTTAGCCATATCTGTAGGCATCAGCTATAGACTACTTTAAATTTATTTTACTTTAAAAAAACAGTATGTAGGAACTAAATAATTTTTTTTTTTACTTAGAACATAATGCCAAAATTAAAGATTTATGAAATAAATTCTATATTTCAACATACAAAATGATGTAATTTAATTGAGGTGAATTTGACTGAATTTTGTATTTTGCTTTGTATTTTGGTGTTATGCGGTATATTGACTTCCATTTTGGTGTTTGGCGGTGTTCCGAGTTCAATTTCGCTGTTATTTCCATTTTATCGCCATTCACCATACAATCTTGCCTCTAGTAACTACTTCTTGTTGCCCCTTCACAATAAATTTAAATTTCTTCCCATTGGTAGTTATGATATTACAGTAATTTAAAAAAAAATATTACGAGAGCAAAAAAATATTCTCTATTCCAAAGGGAGACACCAATTTTTAAATAAATAGAGTTAACACAAAAACATCAGCCAAACTATTATCTTAAAAATATCATTTTTGTCTAGGAAATAATATATCAAGGCTAATGTGAAGAGGTTTCAAAAATCAAAAAACTTGCGCTCGTAAAAAATTACAATTTTATCAAATGGTTTACTTTACCTACGGAGTACAGAAACGCTATCTCGAAAACTGCTATAAAAATAAGGAACACCCACGAGTTGTGCCAAAGTAATTTGTGCGTGTGATGAAGGATTGCAGACTGAGTTGATGGACACTAATCTCTGAGGATGAGGCTGCAATGAACAGTGCAACAAAATGAAAATAAGTCTGAAACTACTAAGAATCGATAATGTATGCTAACAATACTCCCAAGTATGTATATACACTACGTGTAATGATATAAATATGTTAATGGAGTTCTACATTAATAGTTACAAATATATACATACAACACTAGTTACTCAAAAATAGGAAAAAGAGTTAGTACACCAGGTTTAACTTTTACAAATATACTCAATCTTACACATTTCAGTAGTTACAACATTTGTATGAGTGTACAAATAATATTTTTACATACCTTATACATAACTATTTCTGTGAAAAAAAAAAAAAAAAAAAACTACATTCTGTTTGAAAAATGTATGACTACGAAACAGCTTCTAACTAAATTTTTCTTGCATTATGCACATAAAGTAATCATCAATACTAACTACCTATATTTCAAATATTACATTTTATAAAATAAAAAAGCTTATATATAAAAAAATTACATAAATAAATGCATTGTGTGTTTTAAATGCAAGCAAAAAGCATGTAATAACTTTTTTTTAGAACGTCAGCTAAAAATGGTTAAAGATGCATCAATAAAATGATGTACCAAGAATTTGCACTGGTAGTTAATAGGTACTTGATTAAGGGGCAGCTTGTGATGACTTAGTAATGCGTTAAATATGAAATTACAAATCAAAGAGGCATCTTTGGTTCTAAAAAAAAACTCATGACATACTACCACCTTTAAAACCGCAACACACACTGGTACGCCGCTGAATTGTATACAGCATACAAAAGTGCTACAGAAATAAAATGTAGGGATGAACCAATTTGAATGATTGCACATGTCAGGGTACTCTACCAGCTAATAATCCCTATCGAAAAAATAAAGGCCACCATTAACCTACCAATCACGTGAACATCAATTGATCTTAAACAGTCCAGATATCAAAATAGAACTTTATTTGGTTCTAATGAAGTTAAGTTTTGAAACAATAAAAAAGATTGTAAGTATATTATTAATAAAGCATTTACGTAACTTTTAATTACTGTGCATTTCAATTTATTTTATTTTCTGGTGCTTCATAATTTTACTTGCTGTTTGACGATCAGAATCATGTGATAATTGGTTACGATGAATGAAACTTGATAGTTGACAGGTGCATTTAGCAATCGGCATCCAGATATTACACCCCTGAAAGTGTCTCCAAATAAAAACGTGTTTGTCATGGTCAGAACACACATTACCAATGAATCAACACACAACCTGTGCTATTTCTTGATGAAATATTCAGAACACAATTCAAAGTACCTTAAACCTAAACATTCCATTGAATGTCTTATTATTATTTCAAACATTATAGTCAAGAACTTGTGTTACTTTGACGGGAGGAAGGGAATAGAAGTTGAACAATCTTCACAGCCCTTACAATCACTTGTACGATTGTCAAAAAAATCTTGTAATATATGTATATATAAAAATGGCTGCACGCAAGATACACGACGATGAAAATACTAGACTATTTGAAAATTGAACCTATGAAAAAAAAATTTTACATGAAAAAATAAAAAAATAAAAATTTGCAGAGACCTATCAAATATAGTAAATAACCTATAAATAGGCAGTCTGTAATAAACGAAACACTAAATAATGTATAGATTTAAATAATTTATAGTTTTATCCATGACATGTTTAAGAAGTCCAGCTTTATCCAACTCTAAGACAGGCACAAACTGAGCTTGTCTACAAATTAATGCCAGTTCAATGTCGCAATGTTACACATGCTGATCAGGAATGTTAGAACAGAAAAATCCCTCAATAGTTTCAAGTCCACGTGAATTACAATAGTTTAAATATCTACTGCACTTTAATTTTTGAATTCAAACTTAACTACTGCTATCAATCTACTTCAGTTTAAAAATCACAAATAAATTAATATATGTACATACTTAGTTCTACATACCAGTTTGGTGACTGATGCCAAAATTTTTTTTAAATCTTGACTAATCTAATTAAAGCCACAAATCAAAACTGGTATTTTAATTATTCAAGAAGGAAGGACAAAAAGAGAGAAAGAATAGTAGAGATTTATATGTGTATAAATTGGTTAGGTAAAAAATACTTATGTGCAAGTGTATAAACTGAAGCAAATTATTCTAACTGATGGCTCAAATCTGTAAAGTACGCATACATGCAACGTTACATCTTAGGATAGAGTTGTTCCTCTAAGCACACGTCAAAAACAAAATACAGAGGCCCTATATAAAATCACTAAACATTGCAATTAAACTTGAAAATGTCTGATTTTTATGCTATTTACTAGTTAGTACTAAAAAATGTAACATCACTTCAATTTTCAATAACAAGATCCATACTGTGTTAGGCTGATGAAGCCCCTACATGTTTTACTATTATTTAAAAAAAATTGGGAGTTCACATAACTTTCGCTAATCAATGTGTAGTGCATATCATACTGTAACACTTTCTAGTAGCTAATATGTGTTTGTGACTTTACAATCTAGTTAAATAAAAAAAGTATAGGGAATTATGTTACTAATTGTGAGTTGAAACATTCAATATAACTTAATAGTAAGTTATAAACAGAAGCAAATATAAGGAAAATAAGAATATGAAGAAGTTGTCTCCAACCTACGGTAACATTACCATCCAAATATGTACATATGTATTACAGTAATTATGAACAATACTACACATAAATACTGTAATTCTTAATCCTGAACTATTGATTGAATAAATTCCCTGACAAGATTTATATGAATAACTATCCGAACTAGTGTTTACTGTATTAACTATATTATACTTAGTTAAAAATTCAATTACGTAGTACAAAATTATTCATACTACTTCTTAAAACTTTGTGTCTACAATGTTTACTTAAAAATTATACTGCAATATGATAATATTCAAAAATTGTGCATGCATGTAAATTAATAAATTACGAAATACATATGTCACAAAACTCAATAGGATTAACTTCTGCTGGATGTTAACACAAATTTGCTAATTCTTAACAAAACTACAATTCAGGCAAAATTATAACCAGAAAATTTAAATCTAACACCAGCAAAGCTTAAACAGCATAAAGGCTGATTATAATCATTCCCATATTATTATTATAAAGTTAATCTTTAAAAAGAAACAATTAAAAATTTTCTTGAAAAAAAAAAAAAACCAAATCTATTTAACAGGGAGTTTCTCATAAGATAAATAGTAAAAATAAGACTTTCGATAGTACTTTGATACAGGACAGTAATTTATAGAATTCCTAGGGATGCCCATGATACCATGCATAGGTAGTTATTTTCAGGGACATACAATCATTACAACTTACAAGCAATAAAGTTTAGATTTTACTAAAAGTATCGAGTATCAAAAGAATTAAGGGTATCAAGCTAAAAACAGTATCAAGAATTGAGTTTGGAAATTCTGATATCTTCTCCACCTCTGATAAATACACGACATTACCAATTGTAGTACACCGTGGACTATTTAAAATAAACAAACAGCTCAGAAATTGCTTTGTGCTGAGACGTATGACATAACTACATGTTAATTACCTTATTTAAATACAAATACCTAACTAGAACAGTACCATACTGATGCAACTAATTATTTCAGATCTACTGCAAAACAAATAACTGCTCTTGTTTAAATAGGTCAAGCACTTGCTAAATGTAAAACTTGTGACATTTTAAGACAGCAGCCACGGGCATTCATTATTAACTAAAGAAAGCAATGTAGATTCCACCTCACCCAATACTCAAGTATGACAAATTAATGTGGCTTAAAAAATATCACTTCTGCTTTACATTCTCATGTCAGCGAATAAATTTGTTTCACAGGCTGCTTATGGTAACCAACATAACGCGACATAAGTGAGCAGGATTATTTCTTAAGACAAAGCTTTAATGGGATGCTTTGCTGGCCACAACCTACTTCGAGTTTGTCACCACCTGAGGTCAGCAAATTCCATTTAAAAAGTACTGCCATCAAAAACTACTAACTAACAATATGTGTAAAAACAAAAACTACAAGATGTTAAGTGTTATGAACCTACTGCATGTGTATTATCACCAGGAGTTTCCGCGGATGATTGAATATCTACTATATAATCATTAATGGTAAGACAGTATTATGCTTTTTTAGATTTACTTTATATACATTGACTAGTGGCTCACTGCTCACATTCCAATAGAAAACTTGTCATTATTTTACTTTCCCATTAGAGCAAAAACTACATGATTCCATAATACCCTACTCAAAACCTTGTGACGCTTCAAACTTACAATCACAGTGCTTTAACTAAACATACTACTTAATTTCACAATTATTTCACGGAAGGTTTAGTTGGGGTTGAGCACTCCCAAAAATCACAGCATCCATGCATAAAGGATGCAAACAGAGATACTAGTAAAGATAAATAACATACTTTTTTTTTTGTTGACAATCCACACTTTTCCTCATAATACCCATATAATCTTATCACAAAATAGATACTTTAAAAACTTTAGAAAACAAAGCATATTATTTACATTTACAAGCATAGTAGTATATATAACTACCAATGTAGTTCTAAGGAAATATCGCAAAATTGAAATATTATGTGCCAAGACATTGATGCTGTAGTTACAACTCATACAATACATTTAAAAGCAATTACAAAAAATACATATTTTTTTGCTGCTATCAGATGTATCAAGGATGCCCATATGAATATTAAGCACAATTATTTTATTTAAGTGACCTTAGAGAACATGGCTGTTCAGGACAGTCAAATAAAAACTATTATTCATTGCCTCAGTCTTTGTCACCCATTTAAGGCTATCTATTTTTACAATGGTACATATTAACAAATGGGATTTTGCTGATTAGGTTTAGCATACTGTAGCCAGAAGAAAAAAACTCGGTTTAGAAAAAAGTTAACTCATCATTACAGTACTTCAAATATTATAATATCATTAGCAACAAACTAAAGTTCAAAATTGTGTTTATTTTACAATCTGATTCCAACATTTAAATGGTTTAACATTAATTTTATTTCACAAAGCTGGAAAGTTATCAGTGGCTCGTATTTTTCAGATGCTTTCATTATTTCATCGGAAAAAAGAAAGATCACTCATTCAAATTGGTGCACCCGTTATTTTTTACTGTAATAAGGACCGCTAAACAGTATCTCCCAGGAAACTCTCAATATATTCAGAATACCTTATCAATTCAATTTCTGGTTAAAATAGCACTTTTTGTCAACTTGTCCCTCAAATGATTGGGCTAAAGCCAACTGATAGTTCCTCCGAGTTGGTGGATGCATTGTCTGACTGAGAATTTATCCAAATGTATTTATTATATTTGATTTAAGAACAATATTTTCAAAGAGTTTCCATCTTAGCTGCTGCTTCTACCTACATCTAACAAGAGAGAAAAAAAAAAATTAATTTAAATTTAATTTAGTCAGTTTTTTTCTAGCATACTTTGGCAGTACAATATTGTAGGCATAACTTTGGTAATAAATTTAATTTTTAAATTAATATTTCCTCTTAATGTAAAGAATAATTCTTTACATTTTTTTTTTTTTAAAATTGCACTAAGTCCAGGGATGAAGGTGTTACGATGCATTCTATGTAATGGTTAAAGACACCTTCCCTCTAACTTCAAAAATAACATAGTTACGAGTTGATAAAGGTGCTATGTACACATGAGCAGGTAGCAAACCAATTATTACTTTCGGAGCCTTTATTCTCAAAACAATAGTTTTGTAACATGACACCTTCATCCACTTGCCCCTTCAGTTACATCGTGAAATCGGCATCCTTGATACTCGCCTGCAAGCACTAAGCAGGTGGCAGAGGAGAGGGTAGCGAAGGTAACAGGGCGGCAGCGCGAGGGGGGCGGAGCACCTCAGATGACGGCGCTCTCCGCGATGGCGTGTGACACCGGCCGGTACTGCGCCGACCGGTGGCGTATCCACTCGTTCCCCCTCAGCCCCGGCAGCTGCCGGAGGTTTTGGAACATCCGCGTCGCCGACGAGCTGCCGGGAGACAACAACACGACGGCGACACGTCAAATCACTTCACGCGGTTCGCGTCGCAGCACGAACAATCCAAGAACTAGATGCACGGTGTCCACAAGGAAAAAAATATTTCGTACCAACTTAGGCGAGAGAAAAGTATTAGATTAGAAAAAAAAAGTTACCTAATTATAATTTGTTATGGTTTTTAACAATTTAGGAAGTTATTATGACATTGCAATGCTCGAACTTAAATATCACACCACACACACATACATTCCGTAGTTTTTTTTAAAAATAATTACGCTTATAATAAAACATATTGGAGTTACAATAATATTATTATATTAAAGAAAAATGTACTAGATCTGTACTAAACCACTAAAAAAGTTATAAAAGTACTAAATCTAGTACGAAAGTACTAATTGTGGAGACCCTGACTAGATGCACGTGAACGAATTAAGTACCGTCTTGTCGACATGAGTGTCATTATAAATGATGAGAATGGAACGTTAACAAAATGAACAAAATGCATTGGTACCCGGCAATAGTACCCAGCGAAAAACCAGGCCAGCTATTGGCAACGTCAGCCACGTTTCCCACTTGCCAAAATATCTTTTTTTTTGTTTGCATCAGAAATAAAAAAAAAAAAAAAACAGAACACTTTGACAAGAGGTGAGTGATTTGAATACTAAACCACAGTGGCTCCATAGGCCTGTGATATGATGCCGTACTTGATATCTTTTAAATAGGTTCTACGACCGTTGACGTTTTAGGACACACACGAGTGAAAAGCGGAATTGCTTATCTCGTCCCTAGTCATAATGCATCAAAATGTTTCAAATTTATCATTATTAGGGACAAGACTATATGGTGGACTCCGATAAAACCGAAATAACATCAAAAAGCACGTCAAAAGTCAACATAACATCGAAATGCAAGTTAATACACCATATAGCATCTAATGCACGTTTAATCATAGAATTAAATAGTATTTAACTAACACTTAGCATATAATTTTTACCCCTATTTTTGTGGAGGAAGTATTACAAAACTGCTTTTATAAAACTAAAAACAATAAAACCAAAATCCTCTGTTTGAAAAACTAAATTGGACTAAAAATAAAACCATAAAATCTTGTCTCTAATCATTAGTAAAATGAGTCCTCAGAAGAAAGAACCCAAACAGAATAAAAAGTGTAAATATAAACTTACGTGGACTTCAGTTCTTGGGAAATTTGGTGGAAGGTTTTCCCTTTTGTTTCAGGCACAAACAGAAAGATGAAAAGAAGGGAAATCAAGCAAATCATGCTGTGCAGCAGAAATGTTCCTTGAATCGAGAGAGCATCTGCAAAAAAAGAAGAAATAAGACAACTTGTTTAGTCACCTTCATAGCACGTTTTCTGTCACACTCAAATTCCCGACTAAAGTGTTTTAAGAAGGAAGATAATATTAATTAATAACAACTGGAAAAAAATTAACAGGTTTGACGAGATATAAGCTAGACTTCACAACATTTTCATTTTGCAGAATTGAGGACCACACACGAATGCTGGGCGGGGATAAGGTGAAAGCAAGCCTTTGAGATATTGCCACACCAGCTCCAATATAACTGAAAACATTTGACAGCAGTGACTACCGTGTTTTCTCGTATAATTGTCGCACATTTTATTCTAAAATCAAGTTTTAAAATTAGGGGTGCGACGATTATGCGGAAAAAAAATTTTGTTGGGTAAAGTTATTCATAAAAACAAAACCTGTTCATGGAAAGTACGTTTATTTAAAAAAAGGTGGAGTATACAAGAGAACGCCAAACAATCTATATTAATAATTCCTTAAACAAAAACCTTTCTTCAACTTTAAATAGAAAAACCAAAACTGCTAACGCGAACGCAAGCCACTTGAATCTGACGTGAACTAACGTGTCGTAGTACACACTTGCCACGAAAGAATGCGGGCTATCAAATGTAGTTAACTCGGCACCTGACAGAGAGCGCGCGTTGCATCCAATCGGCGAGATAGTGATATTCAACTACATGCGCATACTCTATACGGTAAGCAACATAACCAAACATGAATGATGCGCTGGCTACATTTCTATAAGCGGTACGCCGCGGTAACGCAAACAATCAGATAAAGGAAATACAGTTTAAAAAGTCTTTAAAAGAAAATTTACACATCAGACAACTTTGTATTTCCGTTAATTAAATAAATAAGTGGTAATGATCGAAATTAAATTTTAGATTATACCTACACCGCGGCGACGCAGACGATCAGATAAAGGAAATAACGTTTAAAAACGTCTTTATAAGAAAATTTACACGTCAAACAACTTCGTATTTTTCCGTTAATTTATTAAGTGGTAATGACCGAATAAATATTAGGTTTCTACTTTAAAATACATAGTTTTATACGGAAAAGATACCTACACAAAGCTTTCAGCTTCTACTAGCGGGACCAAAAAATTCATGCGACGTTTACGTGAGAAGTTTTTTTATCCCAATTTTGACAGCCTAAAATATGGTTGCGACGATTACGCGCGTGCGACCATTATACGATAAAACCAGGTAATTTCCTTCTTGCAGCACTTAATCCGGTGGAAAACGTTCTACCGACGCAATGGCCACTTTCACGCCTGCGCAAGGGGATGCGCGCGGAACGTACCGGTAAGGCGCGGCAAGGCGGGCGGCACGAGGACGTCCAGGAGCCAGTAGAGCGCGGCGGCGGCGGCCACGGAGCGGCCCCTCACGGCCGCGGGGAACAGCTCTGCCAGCAGCAGCCAGGCGACGGGCCACCAGGAGAAGCAGTAGGCAGCCTCGGCGCACAGCAGCGCCAGGAGCGCCGCGTAGCCCGCCCCCGGCGGCAGCCCCAGGGGCAGGGGGGCCGCCCGGCACTGCGGCGACGAGACCGCCAGCGACAGCGGCGTGGGCAGCATGGGGAAGGGGGGCGGGGCTCCCGTCGGCAGCTCGGGGGCCGCCAGCGGCACGCCGGCCGCGAAGGACAGCTCCCCCTCGGCCGTGGCGGGCCCCATGTCGAGCGTGCTCAGCACGGCGGTCGCGACGAGGCTCACAGCCATGCACACGGCGCCCAGAAGCAGCACGGGACGCCGTCCCAGCCGGTCCACCACGCTCAGGCTCACGCACACCGCGCACACCTGCCCGGCACACGCATCACACGGCGTGTAGGGACCGGAAAAAATTTGCGGGTTCAACGACCTCCAGGATGAACGCCACAGGCCTCTACACACTTGATCAAGAGACCCATGTTTAGGGACCGGAAAAATTCCCGGGTTCAATGACCTCCAGGATGAACGCCACACGCCTCTAAACACTTGATCAAGAGACCCATGTTTAGGGACGGGAAAAAATTCGCGGGTTCAATGCCCTCCAGGATGAACTTCACAGTTCTACGTACACTCAGTCAAATGCCACCCACTCATATTGGCTGCCGTTTTGTGAGACGTCCCAACGTAGCAGCCCCTGTGATTCGATAAAACTTTGGTCTGGCGTTTCTGATTGGCCCAGAGTCATCCAGGTGAGTTGCGAGCCAATAGCAGAGGCAGCACTGGGGCATAACTATTTGTATTTAACCTATCACGAAATGAATTCGCGAATTTTTCCGGTCTCTAATGATATGACATGCACCGACTTTTCCAGGCTTTCACTGCAGACTATGAACCACAGGTGGTTACTTTATTAACAGGGACATGTATATTAAAGAAAAAAAAAAAAATTTGATCTCTCATTAGATTGCAACAAGGTATGCCTGCAATAGCAATTGTTCCCTTGTAATTGGCGGCCGTCTGGAAGAGAAGCCAACGCAGTACAGTATTTGGCCGAGCCATTCGGGATGCATTTGCTTCCGCACTGAACGGCTATGACTGGCGTGCTGGCAGTAGACATGTACCATCAGTAATTTTAGACTCGTTCCATGATAAGGCTTTCCCAAAAATTTAATGGTTCAACCAATTTCAAAATAATTCAAATAAGGCTCTTTCAATTTTCCTATCATACAAACCAATCAACACATATGGCTCGGTACAGACACTAAGCAATAGCTTAAAAAGTCAATACAGCATAACCCTTCTTTGTTTTCATGGGGAAAAATATTATACACATACACACAACGCAGGAAATTGTTATAAGCAGGACTTAATTTTTAGGATCTATACTTTGTTCATTTTTTTTTATTTTTTATTTTACTGAAAAACAATTAAGAATTTCAAAAATATAAATTTATTATTATCATCATCATCATTATTATGGCACAATATACAAAGATTAAAATCAAACACATTGTGATACAGTTCATGTGTTGGAGATAGATGACAGGCCTTCAGTCTAATCATTTCATTTAAATTCCCTTACCTAACACATGTTTTCTTAAATATTTTAGACGATTTTAGAAGAAATTTAATTTCTGTTACTTTACCAAGTTGATGTTTTACCTAATTCTTAAGTACTAAACATCTGTACTAAACATCTGATACTTTATACACAAGCCACAGTTTGGAATTTTTCAACCAACATTTTAATGCAATATGACTAGCCAAGCAAAGAACAGTTGATGTACGAGATTAATGTGTGCGTTAATAGTTCCAACTGATGCTATGGAACTAACTTTGTTCACAACGAACAACACAAACAAGGCAGCAAAATTAATCCAATATTAGTTCTGTTTTTTTATATTTGTTTTACTGTTCAAGCTTTATTTACGTTGAATTTATTTATGCACTCTCCTAAAGCAGGGTCTTCAAACTAAGGCCCATGGAACAGCACATCCCATCCTGCCCCAGACATGCCCGGTATCCGGCCGACCAGAGTTTACTGTACGTTAAAATGATGTGGAGGCTAAAAGGTTTTGTCGAAAAAAAATAAAAATCTGGAAAATGAGTTTTTAAGCACTACCAATGTTATTTAATTTTACTGTAAAACTGCATTTTAAAATTCTTACTAAGATTCTGAAATATTTAAACATCACAGACCTCAGTATAAAAATCTTCCCTACAATTTTACAGTATTCAAAAAATGTCGCCACTTTTCATACCACATTATAGTACTCGGCGATTTAAGAATTTGGATAATCATATAAGTATTTTTAGGTTTTTAACAATAAAGTAATTCGAAAATAGTTTTTTTTTGAATAGTGATAAACAAGGTCTACAGTTCTTAAAAATTAAATTTCTGTAAATTTCAAAATTCTTAAAAAATGATAGGTCTCAGGAGGGTATACAGAAACATGCAAAAAAGATCATGGGATACAAAACTGTTGCCCCGATGGTAAACTTCCACAAGTCACCGCGGTTACCTTGACGAGACCCAGCGCCACACTGGTGACGGTGGCGGAGGCCTCGGGGCACACGCCGAGTGCCGTGAGCAGCCTCCGGGCGAGGTCGAGGACGGCGAAGCGGCCCGAGAGCTGCTGGAAGAGCACGAGCCCCGCGGCCAGCGCCGACACCTCCAGCACGCTCGGCGGGACGCGGCAGGAGGAGCGCGCCTGCCCGCCCTGGGACATGCGGAGCAGGCGGAAGTGAGGGGACTCCGGGAGGCCGGTGGCGACCGCGACCGCCTGCACGCAGGCCGGGACCAGCGGCATCCAGAGCACAGCCCGCCAGGGCAGACCGCCCCACAGCAGGCCCGCGCCGCAAGCCAGGGACCCCGCGGCGGCCCCCAGCTGGTGCCCCGTCACCAGCCGCCCCCGGTGCGAGTCCCGGGACGCCTCGGCCGCGTACACGCACTGGGCGACCGCCGAGAGCGCCCCCCCGGCCCCGCTCAGCAGCCGCCCGCACAGGAACACCGGGTACGAGTGGGTGACCCCCGTCAGCAGCAGGCCCAGCACCATCACCACCGTCGAGAACATCATGCCGCATCGCCGCCCGCAGCTGTCTATCACCATGCCTGAAAAACAAATGGGGAACTACTTACTGGGTTTCACATTGCAAGGCTCAGCACAGCAAGGTTTATGAAGATACACAATTTGAGATTATAGTTGACTCTATGTACCGACTTTACTAATAAATTAACTGTAATTGTTCCTTATTGTGTATCCAGTTGTATTTTAACATAATAATATATTAAAATAAAGAAATAAACTGCATGTGTTTGTGGTGAAAAGCTGTAAATTTTCCAAAATATATTTTATTTTGGACTTATTTATGTATCTTTAAGGAACAATATTTCCAGAACTATTATAGTTTTGAATAACATATCAAATTGTATTGTAATGTAAAAAAAATTTAAATAAAGTAAGCAGTTCAATGTGTTTGTCATTTGAAACTGTACAATCAGCAAAATTTTTTTGATTTTGAAGATACAAATTATAAAGCTTTGATATAAACTGGACATGCGATAAGGAATCTTTCTCCCCAGGAGAAACATAACCAATTGTATTGTAATGTAAAAAATTAAAATAAAACAAGCAGTTAAATGAGTTTGCTATGCGAGACTGTACCATGACCAAAAATGTATTTGATTTTGAAAATATGAATCTTATAACTATAACATACACTGGATACTCAATAAGAAACAATTACCAAATTAACTAACCAAACCAGGAATTCTAATATTAGGCCCTACCACTGCCCCTGTTTCATCACATGAGCACCATACTTTCGTAATTACAGCCAACAAGAGCTTCTTGTTTTTAAATGTATCACTCACCTCAGCCTCACATAAAAAAGATACTTTTAAATGCTATCTACAGTCACCTTCTGGAATCTTTCTTAAGTTATGAAATAAGTTGTTATACAAAATGAAAATTAGAGTATTTATATTATGGCTAAAGCAACTGGATTATATATCAAACACTGGGCATGAAAAAAATAACAGAAATTTATAAGATGATATTGAAAAGCATTTGACATCTAACCTAAAAATTAAAAGTGGTTATAACTTACAAAAACGATTGTAATATAGAATAACAAACCATACTTACCTCCCAACAAAGATGACAATAAAGCTCCAATAAGCCACACGATTGTATGGACGTACTCCTCTGAACAGGCCAGATTAAATTCATTTTTCACATGAGGTAAAATATGCGTACACAGTCCTACATCAAAACCGAAACAGAAGCCACTAAAACCTGCAACTAACGCCGTTAAAAGAACATCATTTCTTGTGCTGACGGCGTTCACACTATGATCGACTTTGACAACCTGTGGTGGAGGTTTCGCTAAATCCATAACTTTCCTTCCGTCCAGTTTGTCACCTAGGAGGGTGGACGTGTCCTCTTCGTCTGACATTTTTATACGAGCCGTATGCACTTGTCCTTCGAGAAAAATGTTTCGCAACCTCCACTACTATAAAAAAGTGAACTCCTAGGGCTTGAGTCAAAAACCTGTATTTAGCCTCACATGGCGTGGAATGATTCTGTTTACGAATTACAAGGTTATAATATACACGCCCTGAAGACAAAATTAGTCATGACAAAATATAAACAATGTAAAAACATGCAGCTGATCCATAGAGTCAAAACAAGATGGAGGTCACACAACAAGAACAATTACAGAACAAACTTAGTTATACATAATATTGTTAGAGTTGAAATTAGCGCTATATTCACGAACAATGATAGGTTTTTAGCTTTAACAAAACACTATATTACGTGTTATAATTTAGACATTTATAGATTTAAATATATTTTTGGTAGGATACAGATTGAATTTCAAAAGTGTGGTAGGTATTGGATCTTTAGATCACTGTTGTTAAGAAGTCATTATTAATTTTTCCTTATATACTTTAAGTACTACATTAAAATAATTTAAATATTTATTAATGTAGCTGAGGATTTCCTGAACAAATAAATTTTCTACAAGAGCATTGATAATCACTTTTCCTACACAATATTTTTCCCAATAATGTCAGGACTATTTTTTAGCGGGAGGGGTGAAAAGGAGGAGGGGGTCGGGGTAGTAGGGACAATAGCTCCTCCAAACTTTAACTTTTTTTATTTTTGTTATTTATGTACCTTGCAGGCATTTTCCCACTTTCGGGTAAAATGCACTTTTAACCATAAATTTGACCATCATTTGAGATTCTTTATAGTGGCATACAACACTAAGGTCTATGATATGTCAAAAATGCACATATTTTAAGTAGAAAATAGTTTAGTAAATAAGTGATTTACTCTTAAAAATTTAACTGCTCTCATGAAAAAATTTTTTTTTGTGACATTGTGTTTAATGCTTGTGTGTTCCAAGGTACAGGTGTATTTTAACTTAAATACTTAAAATCATGCACTAAACTTTTCTTTCATCAAAAGTTATATCAAACTTTTAAACTTCTGCCTCTGAGACAGTATAAATTTACAAAACCTATTTTCTAACTTATTTAACATCATGTTTTGCAGCTGCATCCTTTCTTTGTACGATACTTCCTCCCGAAAAGTCTTCCTAGAGCCTCCCTTGATTTTTGTGAAATTTCCTGCATGTTGGGCAAAATCTATATTATAATAAATGTAAGAGTGGTTTGTCCTTACATGTAGTTACAACTCTGCAACCCACCCCTCGCAACCACATGTGGGTTATGTGGCATTGTAACCCTCCATCTCCCATCCATGAAGTTATCGGTTTAGACGTGGAGGGGCTGGGTTCAAAGTAATGGGTGTCAAAAGAGGGCATCGCACCAACGGATTTCTTACGGGAAGTCGGTGAAGCATCTGGAATTGATTGCTGAAGTGGCCAAGACTGGCCAGAATGTTCCTGAATGTTCTAGAAGGTTACAGAATGTTTAGAATCTTTGAGAATGTTCTAGGATGTTCCAGGATATAATAGAATATTCCAGAAAGTTCAATAATGGTATAGAAGTTTCCAGAATATTTTAGAATGTTCGGGGTTTTTGAGGTTGTTGAATGTTCCATAATGTTAAAGAATATTCCAGAAGGTTCGCGAATGCTCTAGAATGTCTAGAATTGTTTTAAATATTCTAGAATGCTTCAGGATATTCGAGAATGTCAGATGTTTCAGGATGTTCGAGAATGATCTAGAATGTTCCTGAAGGTTCTGGACCTTTGAAGGGACGTTTGGGTCCGGTTTGATAGGAGCTAGCTGACTTTGTCCGAGTGGATCAAGGGTAACTGGCTAGTTGTAAAATATCGACTTCGCATTTTTAATGACCCATCCAGATTTCGATTGTTTCTGGTTCCTTGAAATAACTCCAAGAAAATGCTGGAATGGTTTTTATGTCTACATTCCATGACCGAGTCCTTTTCCGGATGTCCCTTCATTGTGTCCATAATGTTCGTTCGTTTCTGATGACCTTGTCATTGACAAGGTGTAAAACCAAATAATATTTTCATAAATATTTTCATTTTTTTTAATATATTTGTATGTATTTCATGTAAACATGTTATTAATTTTTACGAAATGTCTGGCACATGCAGACAGTAGCCAAGAGGTCTAATTTTTCGATACTGGCGTACATTTTAAACAGGCCATGTAAGATGTGAAACGTATAGACCAGGCGCCTCCGAACAATGAGGCCAATCATGTCCTGACTACAGACTTGTAGATGCACGTTCGTCAAAAAGGTCGCACATTTGGATAATAATTCAACATGGTAGGATACGATCTCATCACAGGGATATGATCTCATCAGAGGTATCCAATACCATCTCAACAGTAGGGTACGATATTACAGACTTAACTTTGCGCATTTAACGAAAATTGCGTACATTTTAAAGGAAATTCAACTCAGTAATATGCGATCAAAAATTTACGGTATGCTACAATGCATGCAAACGTCTTTGGCTCCAACTGTTTTTTACCTAACTGCTCCAGCAACATTTAGCTATAAGCAGAGGTGCCCCCCCCCCCCCAAACACTATGACTCACCCCCCCCCCCCTAATATAATGATGCCCCCCCCCCCCCCCGAAATTTTTTGTGCCATTTTCTCAATGATTTACTCAATGATTTTATAAAATTATACTTTTTTTAGTATTATATTTTATCACATTTTGCATTAATTTAAACTGATTTTCTAATAATAATTTTGGTCATATCAGGTAATATTTCCATCCTGAACCGACAGATGCCAAACTGCTTTTGTTTGAGAAAAGTGCGGGGTTGCCAATTTGATTTACAAGATCCCTTTCAATTATCAAAGCACCAGAAACGTATTTTCACATTAGAAGCTATAATTATGTAAATAATATATACATTTTCCTCGTCTTTTAACCCCCCCCCCCCCCCCCCCCCTTGTGGGCACCTCTGCTATAAGACACCAAGACTACTAGGCTACGAAGCTACACGACTACAAGGCTACGAGGTTACAACACTAAAAGTATACAGGGCTCCAACTGCTCCAGCGACATTTGGCTACAAGACTATGGGGCTACGACACTATGAGGCTACAGGGCTGCGAGATTACAGGACTACGAGGCTACAGGACTACTAGTCCATTGAAATGTTACATTTTTTAAGCCTTACCTTGCGTTTTTTAGAGGACGCAATTTTATTTTTTTGATGTGTAGAGGGGTGGGTCAGTGTAAAGCTAAAACCAAGTTTGTGGGGTCGCCACCCTTGACCCACGGCCGCCATCTTGAAAATAGGGGTTGAAATGGTTTTTACGATATATCTCTTAAACTATTTATTTGATAAAAACAATTTGTTAACATTTTGTTGAAAATTAAATTCTCTACAACTTTGGTCCAGTAACCTTTTGTCGTAGGACTATAAATAAAAAAGTTATAAGCAAAAATCTTCAGAAATTCGAGGGAAAAAAAAATATTTTTCGATATAACTTTTTTTTAATCATTTTACGAAAAAATGATATCTTACCATTTTTGTAGATCGTTTTTTGAGGAACAACTTTTATTCGCATCATTTTTTCAATAAGTCAATAGCTAAGGTTTTACAGCGCTCCGAAGTGAGTACTATTTTTCAGTACTCTTAACTATACCTATATTATACGTGTGTACTAATAATATGCCATCAGTTATTGATTTTTTTATTTTGTTATTATAACTTTTTAAATTACAAATTTTGCAATATTATTAATCATTAATTATTGACTCTTTTTCACTCCATAACAGGATTTAACAATTATTGATTTTTAAAATAATTTTAAATCTGATGGCCGTTTCCGAGAATACTGTTCAGGTAACTTTATTATACTTCTTAAAACTGTATTCTCGGAAATGGGTTTCACTGTTGACCAAGCAGAATCAGACGCAGACGTTCTTATCGTTCGCACTGCTCTTGCTGCATCTCCATTATTTAATACCGTTACTATTGTAGCTGAAGATATTGACATACTGATATTGCTCACAGCACTTGGCAGAGACAAGCAAATGTATTTTTTTTTCAAACCATCAAAAGGGACGAACAGCAGTACAATTATATTGTGCGTCAGGTTTTATGTACGGAAATGTCATTGCGGATAACTTGCTGTTTCTTCATGCTTTTTCCGGATGTGACACAACTTCAGTTCCTTACAATATCGGTAAAATGAA